>NC_041393.1:562405305-562506599 GCF_002162155.2 Triticum dicoccoides | reverse complement strand
GGGGGAATTGGGAGGGGAGTGGAACCATGTCTTACGGACGCATTTGTCTGAAATGTGAGGGGGAGTTACAGTTCTACCCTTGCCTATAGGCTTCTCGGCTTGGGTCTGTGTACTAAGGGTCGGGGATAGTAGAGTAACTTTGCTTGTCCCCAAATAGTGGACGGGAGCGATTTCGGGCGAGGAGGGTGTCGGTGTCAAAACCGGCGGATCTCGGGTAGGGGGTCCCGAACTGTGCGTCTAGGCGGATGGTAACAGGAGACAAGGGACACGATGTTTTACCCAGGTTCGGGCCCTCTTGATGGAGGTAAAACCCTACGTCCTGCTTGATTAATATTGATGATGTGTGTTACAAGAGTGGAACTACCACGAGATCAAGGAGGCTAAACCCTAGAAGCTAGCCTATGGTATGATTGTTGTTCGTCCTATGGACTAAAGCAATCCGGTTTATATAGACGCCGGAGAGGGCTAGGGTTACACAAAGTCGGTTACAATGGTAGGAGATCTACATATCCATATCGCCAAGCTTGCCTTCCACGCCAAGGAAAGTCCCATCCGGACACGGGACGAAGTCTTCAATCTTCTATCTTCATAGTCTTGGAGTCCGACCGATGATGATAGTTCGGCTATCCGGACACCCCCTAGTCCGGGACTCCCTCAGTAGCCCCCAAACCAGGCTTCAGCGACGACGAGTCCGGCGCGTATATTGTCTTCGGCGTTGCAAGGCGGGTTCTCCTTCAAACTTCATGTTCCTGTCAAATAGTGTCTGGCTTCCTTATAAATGTTATGCTCCTTGGCTTCTATGCCCAATAATAGCCTTCTTCCACGTGTCGTATGAATGCGAAAAGCTAGGGTATTTTTACATTTTACCCCCTAGCCATGCGAACGAGCCGCCTATAAGAGAGGCGAGGATCTAGATCCAGCTCACACCATCCTCCATCCGCAAGTTCTCATCGAAGCGCCTTTGACAAAAATCCATTCCATCATGGATAGTCGACGCGGCTCCTCCTCTCGCGCTCCCAGCCCTAAGCCAGGAGATTGGGGGAGATGCTCAGTTCCACACAGCGAGCTAGTGGCGCTCCAAACCGAGGGATATCTTCCCCCAGCTTTCATGGTTCCGGTTCGAGCCGGACTGGCCACCTTCAAGGGTGGAAAGCAGGCGGAGAGCATCCCCAACCCTTCCAAAGGAGAGCGGGTATGCTTCATCCCTTATCTAATAAGGGGACTCAGATTTCCCATACACCCGTTTCTCCAGGGGCTCCTGGAGTTCTACGGACTCCAGCTTCACCACCTCACACCTGCCTCCATTTTGCACATCGCGGGCTTTGTAGCTCTTTGCGAGTTGTTCCTGGGCATCAAGCCCCATGCTGCACTGTGGAAGAGATTGTTTTGCCTCGTACCCCGTTCCTATGAGGGGTCGATATATCAAGTGGGCGGAGCCGAAATATGGCGCATCGCTGGGACCGGATATCTATCCGGCACCCCGAAGAAGGCATCCGAAGACTGGCCTTCGGAATGGTTCTACATGGAGGACGCCCCTCTGTCGGATCCAGTTCGGATCGGCCTCCCGGAGTTCAGCAATGCTCCCTTGAAGAAACGCCTGAGTTGGCGCCCGCGGAGCCCTCAACGGGAGGAGGATGGGAGCGTCCATTATCTGATGGGCCGGATTAGGTTACTGGCCCACTCCGGATTGACCATGATTGGAATCATGGCCACATGCATTATGAGAGGGGTGCAGCCACTCCAATATAGGGGCCACCCTATGTGGGATTGCAACGGGGAAGACGACGCCACCCGTCATGGCCGCAGAGGGCCGAGCTCGGCAGCCGATCTGGCAAAGATCCTGTCCGGCTTGTACAAGGGGGAGGAGGAGGACTTTCTCCGCACGAATCCATTGAACGGATTCTCCATGAATAACCCTCGGAGCTGGGTAAGCGAACGTTTATCTACCCGATCCATACTTCCAAAGTCAAGTATTTTACTTTGTGATTTCGACGCAGGAGCTGCACCGGGACGTGGAGGGCATACGAAGCCTAACTCCACAGCCCGAGGATCCGGAACGATCCCTTGATCCGACCTCCGAAGAGGATCTGGACATAAAGGTGGAGCTGATTGATGGGGTGTTCCACCAACTTAGCATGGACAATGCCCTAGTCGCCATTACGGCTGACTACCCCAGTTTGTTTCCGGCCTCCCAGGTGACTACGACCGAGGTCTTGACACCATCATTTGATCCGTGCTCAATTCTGACCATCCTATACTGATGGTGCATCGCAGGAGGTGCCTTTAAGGCAGGAAGCCGAACCTGCGGGGGCTAACCAGCAATGGTCAGTTCGGCCCAGCAGGCGGAAGAGGAGTGCGACGCGAATCGAAACGTCGCCGCAACGGTACGGCGCACCGTTGTTTTTAAGGGAAGGATCCCTATATTAATGCTCATAACTTTTTCCAGGAGAAAGAGCGCTCGCCGGACAGTGTCCGGAGAGGTTGCCAATCAAGCCTCCGCCAGCCATGCTCCATTGCGTGGTCCGGAAGTGGAGGCGAACACAAGGCAAGACCCGGATGCTCCTCCGACGGAGGATGCCGAGAGGCTGTCCGCCACCTGGTCTGAGGTGGAGAGCGCCATGAATCACAGGCGTCGCTGGACAGTTCTTCGTGACGCGTGTTTCTCCCCGGAGGCGTTGAATGCCTTTGATGCGGGAAACGCGCACCTCCGTGCTGCTGAAGATGGTTTAACCAAAGCCACGGAGCAGTATGTGAAGGACATACGGGTAAGTAATTTTAATAGTTATATATGCTAGTAGCCCCCGAGACTTAAAATAGTTTAAATAACTGATTTAAGGATCATTTATTATGCAGGATCTTACGGAGAAGAATACCCACCTATCCCAGGAGCTCCAAGAGTGCAAGGCCCAACTTGAGGCCGCACTAGCCACCACAGGGGGAGCCACAGAGACCCCCGCTGGTAATACGTACTTCGAAGTAGTTAACAAAGTGTGGCGTGTATGTAAATCTGACAATAATATTGCAGAGGGCGCCGGACTAGATCCGGACAAGAAACAGCTATTGCGTCAGCTAAAGGCCGGCGAGAGGGTGCTTATGAAGGTGCAGCAGGAGAGAAACAAGCTCCAAGATGCCCACACCCAGCTAGGAGAAGAGATGAAAGGTGTTCGGGCCCAGCTGTCTGGCTCCGTGAAGGAGAATCGGCGGCTTCGTCGCGGCATTTATAGTAAGTGCTTGAGCAAATTCCTTTGAAAAGAAGAATTCGACGAGGAAGTCGACTGACAGAAATGTGTCTTTAGGTGTGCTCATAGGTTGCCATGCGGAGGAAATGCCTGGTTCAACGGGTGACCAACTTCCCGAGCTGGTGCAACTGCTCGAACGTGTTCGGCAGGCGATGAGTGGCGTCGTTCAGGCTTTATGGCCATCCGTCTCCCTGCCCGAGGGCCTTGGAGGGCTTGCTGAGAAGCTTCAGGGAGCACGGCGACGCCTCCATCTGTGGAAGATATCGGCCTGCCGTCAGGGCGCCAGGGAGGCCTGGGCCATGGTGAAGACACGGTACCCGAAGGCTGACCCAAACCACATGGCCGAGGTCGGACCTGCGGGGCCTGATGGGAAGGAGATCCCTGTGAGCTTGATGTACGGCCAAGTAGAACTGGCCGCGAAATATTCCCAACAGGACTGTAAATTAGATAGCCTGTCAGATGGGATTGAAGAGGAGTACAATCAGTCTGTTTGACGATGTAATTTGAAATGACATGTAAAATGCCTTCTAGCCGGATTGTAGATCGTTTGTCTTTGCGGACCTTTTCGCTTCAACCTCGGGACCCAACAGTCCGGAGTGTGTCCGAATACCCTTACGGTTATAGAAGAACCAGGGCATGCGTGGAGACAAGGCGTCGGGGTCATAATTGCTTTATCAGACAAGTTCCCAACTAGCTATGTTATATTACATGGTTAGTAAGAAACATCTTCCAGGGAGAATAGTTCCGTTAATGGTTCCTTTCCCTGGGAGGCATGCCCTAAAGTGCATGTCCGGACTGCGAAAATAGCAGAAAAAGCATCTGGGGGCAAATAAATAAGTAAGTAAGTAACGATCTTTCAAGTCACCGACCGAATATTCTCTTAAGAACGCTAGCTTTCGGCTTCACCCAGTCTGAGGTACACATCTGGCTGACCCGGCAGTAACAATCGCAGAGGTGCTCCCTTTACCTCCTAGCCGAACAATCGAGAACGTAGGGGTAAGCACAGGAGCCAGGCAACCCAGCTTGGCCAAAACTTAAGTCATATCGATGCATATAATGGTGAATAAAAGGTACATGTGGAAGTATGACACATGTGTTGGGCATGAAGCCCGTATAATTAAGCTTCTGTTAAAGAAGCCCCCAGGTATAATGAGTGCTTAGGAGCACATCAAGTCTGTGCGAACAATGCGCAAATCAGCCTATCCAAGGTATTGGAAAAAAAGTGGGAAGAAGGAGGGGGACAAGAGACAGTGAAAATGTAAAAAGGTGGACGGAGGAGTGAGACGAACTCTGAGTCCGGCGTTAGGCGTAGAATCTTCGGAGACGGGCTGCGTTCCATGGGTTCGGCTCTAGTCGGTTGTCAGATGTGTTGCGTAGACGGTATGCTCCGCCGGTTAGGACATGGTCGATGATGAAGGGACCTTCCCACTTGGGCTTAAGTTTGTCCTTTTTCTTGTCCGGCAGGCGTAGAACAAGTTCGCCAACATTGTAAGCTTTGGCCCGTACTTCTCTGCTTTGATATCTTCGAGCCTGCTGTTGATAAAATGTGGAACGAGCTTTTGCCACGTCCCGCTCCTCCTCTAAGGCGTCCAAACTGTCCTGCCGATCCAGCTCGGCTTCTCTTTCTTCGTACATGCGCACGCGAGGTGAGTCATGAATTATATCGCAGGGCAGAACTGCCTCTGCGCCGTACACCATAAAAAATGGTGTGAATCCGGTATTTCGGTTTGGCGTGGTCCGCAGCCCCCAGAGTACGGAGTCGAGCTCCTCTACCCAGTGCTTGTTAGATTCTTGAGGGACCGCACTAGTCGGGGTTTGATGCCGCTCATGATTAGACCATTTGCTCGCTCGACTTGACCGTTAGTTTGGGGGTGATAGACTAAAGCGTAGTCGAGCTTGATGCCCATATTTTTGCACCAGAGTTTAACCTCGTCGGCCGTGAAATTCGTGCCGTTGTCAGTGATGATGCTGTGGGGCACGCCAAAACGGTGTACTACCCCGGATATAAAATCTATCACAGGTCCAGATTCTGCCGTTTTTAACCGGCTTGGCTTCAATCCATTTGGTGAATTTGTCCACCATGACCAATAAGTATTTGTGCTTGTGGGTTCCCCCTTTAAGGAGTCCAACCATGTCAAGCCCCCAGACCGCAAACGGCCAGGTGATGGGTATAGTTTTGAGGGCGGTGGGTGGCATGTGGCTCTGATTAGCAAAGAGCTGGCAACCGACGCATCGTTGGACTAAGTCCTGAGCATCTGCCCGGGCTGTCGGCCAATAAAATCCTGTATGGAAGGCCTTGCGTACAAGGGCCCGGGCTGCAGCGTGGTGCCCGCCGAGTCCGGCGTGAATTTCAGCCAGGAGATTACGCCCTTCCTCTTCGGAGATACACCTTTGAAGGACTCCGGTTGTGCTTTTCTTATAAAGTTCTCCCTCATGGACCTTGTAGGCTTTAGATCGCCGAACTATGCAGCGGGCCTCATTTTGGTCTTCGGGAAGTTCCTGCCTAATTAAGTAGGCTAGGAATAGTTCCGTCCACGGGGCAATTATTGCCATTATTTTGTGGGCTGAAGGTGTTATTTCATTTGCTGAGCCGCCGATTGTGCAGAATTGTCTGAGTTAGGTGTTGCAGCTGGCTCCGGATTGTTATTTCCGGACTCCTCTTCCCATAATACAGAAGTGTCATATGTATGACAGAAAAAAATTTCGTTCGGCCCAAAATGTCACGGATGTGTCTTTTTTGTAGTGGCTTAGATCTTTCCCCATCACATGATGCTTGCCAACTAAAGAGTAGATTGGAATGAGAAGGAATACTACTGACTCTTGCATAAAAGTAAAAGATAGGCCCTTCACAAAGGGAAGCAGGGATTTGCAGAGGTGCCAGAGCTCGATTTTGAAATTGAGATAAATAATTTTGAGAGGTATGCTTTCATTCTCAACATAACAACCAAGAGTTCCCAATATCTTCCATACTACATACATTATAGGCGGTTCCCAAACAGAATGGTAAAGTTTTATACTCTCCCACCACCAACAAGCATCAATCCATGGCTTGCCTGAAACAACGGGTGCCTCCAACTAACAACAATCCTGGGGGATTTTTGTTTCCAATTATTTGCGATTTGTTTTTGATCTTTTGATCATAGGACTAGGCATCCCAGTTACCAGCCATTTTCTCGTGAATGATGAGCGGAGTCCACTCATCGTGAGAATAACCCACCTAGCATGGAAGATACTGACAGCCCCTAGTCGCTACATGAGCAATTCGGGCATACAAAACAGATCATTATTTGAAGGTTTAGAGTTTGGCACATGCAAATTTACTTGGAACGGCAGGTAAATACTGCATATAGGTAGATATGGTGGACACTCATGGAAGAAACTTGGTTCAAGGAATTTGGATGCACAAGCAGTATTCCCGCTTAGTACAGATATTTTGGCTAGCAAAGGATTCTAAATAGCAAGCACCACATGTTGGAGGATCTATGACAATATAACTTCTATACAAATATACCCAAGCATAACTCATTATGTTGTCTTCCTTGTCCAACTTTAACTAATTTGCTCAGGTTTGGAAATAATTAATGGGGCACACAATCATAGAAGATGTCCAAGATAGTATATCTATATGTGAAATCTCTCTTCCTTCAATATTCTTTCATGAATTGTTCAAGTGACCAATACAATGTTTGCTAACCTTCCATAAATTTACCACCTCTACTTCTTATATGTGAAGTCATTATTCCCCATAGGATAAGCATATGAAACATATATAATTTCAGATTTATGATATTCAAATCATTCAACCATTTACTCATAGGATATAAGTGAAGCACATGAGTAAATGACAAACTACTCCAAAAAGATATAAGTGAAGATCAATGAGTAGTCAAATAATTATTTAGCTATGTGAGGACTCTCTCTCATTTAAGTATTTCAGATCTTAAGTAAATTATTCAAACAGCAAGCAAAACAAAATAAAATGGCATTGCAAGGATAGCACGACTCATGTGAGAAGCAAAAACTTAAGTTCAACCGATACTAACCAATAATTGTTGAAGAAGAAAGGTGGGATGCCTACCGGGGCATCCCCAAGCTTAGATGCTTGATACTTCTTGAAATATTATCTAGGAGTGCCTTGTGCATCCCCAAGTTGAATTTTTGTGTCTCCTTAATTCCTTTTATATCTCGGTTTCCTAAATCTTGAAAGCTTTCATCCACACCAAACTCAACAAGAACTCGTGAGATAAGTTAGTATAAACCAATGCAAAAACCTTATCATTTTCTAATGTAACGAATCACAAATATTATTATTCAACATTGCATACTAAATGTCTCTGCATATTTAATACTCCTATCCTCAAATAGAATCATTAAACAAGCAAACATATGCAAACAATGCAAACATAGTATCAATCTGCCAAAACAGTACAGTGTGTAAAGAATGCAAGATTCATCATACTTCCCTAACTCCAAAAATTATGGAAATTTACCTCAGTGTAGAAGACTTATCAGAGCTCAATATGCAAAAAGTTTCAACATTATATCATTTTTTGACTTTTCTAGGGAATTTTTGCAACAGTGGTAAACTTTCTGTTTTGAAACAGCAACATGTATACTTGCAAAATAAGCATGGTAAAGGCTATCCTTGACATTTTTATTGAAAATATAGATGCAAAACATTATTATAAATAACAGAAAGAAAATACTAACAAAATAAAATGACGCTCCAAGCAAAACACATATCATGTGGTGAATAAAAATATAGCTCCAAGTAAAGTTACCGATGAACGAAGACGAAAGAGGGGATACCATCCGGGGAATCCCCAAGCTTAGGCTCTTGGTTGTCCTTGAATGTTATCTTGGGGTGCCTTTGGCATCCCCAAGATTAGTCTCTTTACACTTCTTATTCCATAGACCATCGAATCTTTACCCAAAACTTGAAAACTTCACAACACAAAACTCGTAAGCTCCGTTAGTATAAGAAAATAAATCACCACTTAGGTACTGCTTTGAACTCATTCTAAATTCATATTGGTGTAATATCTACCTGTATTCCAACTTATCTTGGTTCATACCCTCCGATACTACTCATAGATTCATCAAAATAAGCAAACAACACAATGAAAACAAAATCTGTCAAAAACAGAACAGTCTGTAGTAATCTGTATCATTAGAATACTTATGTAAATCCAAAAATTCTGAAATAAAGTGGTGCACCTGCGTAATTTGTCTATTAATCATCTGCAAGAAGAATCAACCTAAAATGACTCTCCAGTAAAAAATGGCAGCTAATCTCGTGAGCGCAAAAGTTTTTGTTTTTTACAGCAAGATCGCATAGACTTCACCCAAGTCTTCCCAAAGGTTCTACTTGGCACAAACACTAATTAAAACATAAAACCACATCTAACCAGAGGCTAGATGTATTATTTATTACTAAACAGGAGCAAAAAGCAATAAACAAAAATAATATTGGGTTGCCTCCCAACAAGCGCTAACGTTTAACGCCCCTAGCTAGGCATGATGATTTCAATGATGCTCACATAAAAGATAAGAATTGAAACATAAAGAGAGCATCATGAAGAATATGACTAGAATATTTAAGTATAACCCACTTCCTATGCATAGGGATTTTGTGAGCAAACAACTTATGGGAACAATAATCAACTAGCATAGGAAGGTAAAACAAGCAAATCTTCAAGATTTTCAACACATAGAGAGGAAACTTGATATTATTGCAATTCCTACAAGCATATATTCCTCCCTCATAATAATTTTCAGTAGCATAATGAATGAATTCAACAATATAACCAGCACATAAAGCATTCTTTTCATGATCTACTTGCATAGAAAATTTACAACTCTCCACATAAGCAAATTTATTCTCATCAATAGTAGTGGGAGCAAACTCAACAAAATAAATATCATGTGAAGCATAATCCAATGGAAAACTAAAATCATGATGACAAGTTTCATGGTTATCATTATTCTTTATAGCATACGTATCATCACAATAATCATCATAAATAGGAGACATGCTTTCATCATAATAAATTTGCTCATCAAAACTTGGGGGACGAAAAATATCATCTTCATCAAACATAGCTTCCCCAAGCTTGTGGCTTTGCATATCATTAGCATCATGGATATTCAAGGTATTCATACTAACAACATTGCAATCATGCTCATCATACAAAGATCTAGTACCAAACATTTTAATGCATTCTTCTTCTAACAATTGAGCACAACTTTCCTTTCCATCATTCTCATGAAAGATATTAAAAAGATGAAGAGTATGAGGCAAACTCAATTCCATTTTTATAGTTTCTTTTATAAACTAAACTAGTGATAAAACAAGAAACAAAAAGTTTTGATTGCAAGATCTCAAGATATACCTTGAAGCACTCATCTCCCCAGCAATGGCGCCATAAAAGAGCTTGATGTCTACTACGCAACCTTCTCCTTGTAGACGTTGTTGGGCCTCCAGGTGCAGAGGTTTGTAGGACAGTAGCAAATTTCCCTCAAGTGGATGACCTAAGGCTTATCAATCTATGGGAGGCGTAGGATGAAGATGGTCTCTCTCAAACAACCCTGCTACCAAATAACAAAGAGTCTCTTGTGTCCCCAACACACCCAATACAATGGTAAACTGTATAGGTGCACTAGTTCGGCGAAGAGATGGTGATACAAGTGCAATATGGATGGTAGATATAGGTTTTTGTAATCTGAAAATATAAAAACAGCAAGGTAACAAATGATAAAAGTGAGCGTAAACGGTATTGCAATGCTAGGAAACAAGGCCTAAGGTTCATACTTTCACTAGTGCAAGTTCTCTCAACAATAATAACATAATTGGATCATATAACAATCCCTCAACATGCAACAAAGAGTCACTCCAAAGTCACTAATAGTGGAGAACAAACAAAGAGATTATTGTAGGGTACGAAACCACCTCAAAGTTATCCTTTCTAATCTATCTATTCAAGAGTCCGTAGTAAAATAACATGAAGCTATTATTTCTGTTCGATCTATCATAGAGTTCGTACTAGAATAACACCTTAAGACACAAATCAACCAAAACCCTAATGTCACCTAGATACTCCAATTTCACCTCAAGTATTCATGGGTATGATTATACGATATGCATCACACAATCTCAGGTTCATCTATTCAAACCAACACAAAGTACTTCAAAGAGTGCCCCAAAGTTTCTACCGGCGAGTCAAGACAAAAATGTGTGCCAACCCCTATGCATAAGTTCACAAGGTGAACCCGCAAGTTGATCACCAAAACATACATAAAATAAATCACGTGAATGTCCCATTGTCACCATAGATAAGCACGGCAAGACATACATCAAGTGTTCTCAAATCCTTAAAGACTCAATCCGATAAGATAACTTCAAAGGGAAAACTCAATCCATTACAAGAGAGTAGAGGGGGAGAAACATCATAAGATCCAACTATAATAGCAAAGCTCGCGATACATCAAGATCATGCCATATCAAGAACACGAGAGAGAGAGAGAGAGAGAGAGAGAGAGAGCGAGAGAGAGATATCAAACAGATAGCTACTGGTACATACCCTCAGCCCCGAGAGTGAACTACTCCCTCCTCGTCATGGAGAGCGTCGGGATGATGAAGATGGCCACCGGTGATGGGTTCCCCCTCCGGCAGGTTGCCGGAAAGGGCTCCCGAGAGGTTTTTGGTGGCTACAGAGGCTTGCGGCGGCGGAACTCCCGATCTATTGTGCTCCTCGATGTTTTTAGGGTATATGGACATATATAGGCGAAAGAAGTCAGTCATGGGAGCCACGAGGGCCCCATGAGGGTGGGGGCGCGCCTCCCTGCCTCGTGGCCACCTTAAAGCTTCCTTGACTTCCACTCCAAGTCTCATGGATTGCTTCCGTTCCAAAAATAACTCTCCCAAAGGTATCATTCCGTTTGGACTTTGTTTGATATTCCTTTTCTTCGAAACACTGAAATAGGCAAGAAAACAACAATTTGGGTTGGGCCTCCGGTTAATAGGTTAGTCGCAAAAATGATATAAAAGTGTTTAGTAAAGCCCATAAACATCCAAAACAGGTAATATAATAGCATGAATACTTCATAAATTATAGATTCATTGGAGACGTATCAGCACGCACGTAGCATGTACACGTACGTACAATGGCCAGGGTGCAAGAAAGAAAATACGGCCACATACGTACATATCGGCGGGGTCTCGAGCGCGTACTCGCGCATATATATACGAACGGTCGGGGCTTGTGTACATGGAGAGGCAACAGACGGCAGCAACAGCATCCTGTTCATCGGGCAGGGAACCGGCTGGGTCAGAACGGAGAAACAGCATCCTATTCATCGGGAGTCAACCGACCGGGTCGGAATACGTCGTGTTCATCGGGATGGCTTGGATGGAACAACCAATGGAAACGAGACATGGCGTACCACAGAATGGAGGAAACGACCTTGTGTTCGACCAGCCACTACTACAAGAAATATGTCAACTTGTGACCACCACTATTGGTCACTGAATGGTCACTATTTTCCATTTGTGACCTTTTTGTGACCAAAAACAGAAGGTCAAAAGCTGGCCGTCGTGAACTAACATTAGCGACCTTTCTTCTGGAATGGTCGTAGACGTTTATGACCAAAAATAGGTCATAGATTTAACGACCAATTATTTTGGTCACTAGCAATCCGACCACACCACGTCAGATCCACCGTGGCAAGCTGATGTGGTAGAACTACGACCAAATCAAAAGGTTGTAAAATAGAATCATCCCGGTCCATTTCAGCCGTCTACATGGGCCAAGCCCAATAATTCAGCCCATTTAATGTTTTTCTCTTTATTTTGCTTATCTTCATGGGCCTAGCTCAATAATTTGGCCTTTTGTTTTCTAGGAATGGAGCCTTTTTCTGATGAATTTTTTTATAGTCCACTATTGTTTTGGGCCATGGCCTTTTTAGTCTAGTTCGAATTTGGGCCTTGGCCTTTTTATTTTCTGTTATGCAGCCTTTTATAAATTTTTTTCTTAAAGTCATTTCTTTTTTTAGGCCCAAGCCTTTTTGATCTAATTCTTGTTTGGGCCTCGGCCTTTTTGCAGTCCAACTCAATTTAGAGCCCAATTAATCCAAATAATATTTTGTGATCCAAACAAAACTCAAATAATTCAGAAAATGCATAACTACACAACTTCAGAACTTCACATAGCTTCCAAAATGAGCCATCACAAGTTCACTGGTTCCAAAATGAGCCATCACAAGTTCACAAGTGCTTCCAGGTTCACAAGATCACAGGTTCACAAGTGCTCCCAGGTTCACTTGCAAAGTGCAAAATGCAACAAACTGCATAAGATGCATCAGATCGCAGGTTCTCCCAGATCATAAGATGCATAAGATGCATAAAATGCAACAAACTGCACAAGTGCTCCCAGACCTACTACGACATAACTTCCCAGCCTTCAAACTATGACAAACTGCATCAGATCACAAGTTCAAAGACAAACTTCAAAGCCATCAAACTACCTTAGCTCCAAAGAGAGCCATCAAGTGGGCTAACTTCTCTTCCTGCTCTTGAGACTTCTTGTGCAGTAGCTCAAGTTCCTTGTCGCGTGCAGCTTTAGATTCTTCCGCCTTCATCTTGATTGCCGCCAATTCTTCTTGCATCAATTCAGCTTGAAGCTCGGACCTCTCCAGCTTCTGCTCAAGGTCACGAACATGAGCAGCCACTTCAGCAGTTGCTTTGCCGGAGTTGTTCCTAGATGACTGGAGCCCAACATTCCTGAGGAATGTGCTTTGCTTGACTTTGGTCTTGAGCACTTCTTCGACAATTTCAACAGCAGACTTTGTCTCTTCACCTTCTGGTACCGGCGCGTCCTTCATTTTTTCCATCTCAAGCTAGCATATGGAGGAAAATGATAGGCATTAGTGGGAGATCTATTTCACATTTTGCAAACCAAACCAAGCAAGAGAAACCAAACCAGCACACAAATGGATTATTTGAAGTAACCAAACCAGCACACAAAATCTATACAAGAAGATGACGACTAGTGACCTGGAGACATGCAAATGGAACAATATGATCGCTTCATTAAGCCTAGAATGGTGGTTCTATATAAGATGGCTTCCCGAGTGAGTCGATCATCAAACTAACATTCAGATCAAATTTCATCATATCATAAAAAATGCAACAAATAGCTACAGCAAGTTCTGATATCTTTGTTGAACTATCAAACAACATCAAAGCATGGAACATAGCGTGTGTTCTTGATTGGCTCTGAATCAAACAGCATTAAATCATCAAAGCATCAAACAGCATCAAAGTTGGTTGTGAATCAAACATGGCATGGAGTGACTTACTATAGCAATCTTGACTGGCTCCGAAAACCCGTGCTTCTTGCTATTGTGGGTGGCCTTAAACAAGTCAATTGCAGACAGCTCCTCACCCTTACGCTCTTCTTTCTGAAATATTTTTCAACAAAAATCAAAATGTTATTCAGCAAGAATCAGAAATGTTATTCAACGAGGATCAAAGGGTAAGGTCTCTAGAGAAAAGTTCTCACAGTGGCAAAAATGTGTGTTGTGTAGTGCCTGGAACCAGTTCTCTGATTGTACATGACTTTTTCTCGATTCATCTTGTTCGACACACAGGTTTCCTACAAAAAAGCATATTGTCAGCATGATCTAGCACTAGCATATCATGTGCAGAACATAAAGCATCAAACAAAGAAGAGACAAACCTTGTGTCTTGGGGTAGACCACATCTCCACCATAGCTTGCCATTCACCATCCGTCAGATCAGGCACCGGAGACTTAATGCTGACTTTATTTGCGGCTACGGTATCAAAATACTTCTTCTTGATCTGATGGCATCTGTTCTTTGAATTTTTCTGCAGAATATCTTTGCACGCGGTCTTGATGGTCTCCGAGTCCATGTTCATCTCAAAATTTACCTACCAAGACAGCAAACAAGGTAGGAACAATATTAGTGATCATGCATAGGTGTAACAGAAAATAGATAGCACATGAACTATGAAACAAGTAGCTTACAACACTTTCCCAATGTAGTTCTCCAATAGACTAGCATTTTTTTGTATAGCTTGAAGTGAGGAAGAACCGGAAGATGGCTTCTTGCAACAAGTCCACACTCAGAAGCAAGCTTTGCTGCCTGCAGAGGCTTCTCTGGACGCTTCATCCCTTCGACAATTTGGATAGGCACCTTGCTACCAAGCGACTTGGTGATTCTCTCTAGCCCTTTGCCATTTCTAAGTCTAGTCTTGGTAGTCATTGCATCTGAAAATGAAACTGAACTCATAAATTAGAATAGAAATCAACAAATGCAGGAATCGACAAAAGCATACATGATCATTCCCTTTGGAAAATGCACTAGTAAAAGATAGCATTGCAAAGGTCAACTTGCCTGATTGAAGCACAAGCTGATGTTCTTCTTCATTGATGACAGCATTCCTGTCAATAGAAGGTGCAACAGGGCTGAGGTATGTGTGTATAGTGCCTGCTTCATCAATGCAAATAGTTCTTCCTTCATCTAGGCAGACAGTGCCACTTCCATCCATGTTGAGCGTGGTTCCTTCATCCATGGGCGGCAACTCATCACCCATTTGCATCGAGGTCTCAGAGTCCATGCGCAGCAGACTTTCCTGATGGTCCATTGTAGACGCCATCTTTGCTTTCTGTCTTGTGACTCTATCAAGGGCAGGTTCATCAGGTTCCAGAATCCTCTTCTTTTGTCCTGGAGTTGGGGCCATCACCCTTCCTGGAGGCATTGCAGTAGATGTTTCTGACCTCTTCTTCTTCTTGCTGACTGTCTTCTTAACACCAGGCCTCTTCATCCTAGATTCCTTCAGTGCCTCGTATAAACAGCACGGAAAAAAGCATTAGATCACAAGAGAAATATGTGAGCACAAGGAAACACATAGCATAAAAGAACCCCAACCCTCCAAGCAAGACAGAGTTTGCACCTTAACAGTCTTGTTCACTACAACATCATCCACTTCCTCTCCATCAATAACCTCATCCTCCTTAGGATTATACTCTGGGTCATCATTGATAACTCCACTACCTTCTTGAACCTCATCACTTCTACCTTCTTGTACACCATTTGTTTTCCTAATGATCGATGCTATTGCACCGATGCCAAGGGACTATAACATCCGATTGTTCCTCGTGATATTTCTAGCCCTAACCTTCTCGTACTTGGTGAGAGGCTCTTCTTTGCATGATAAAGGAAACGTAACTCTTAGGTGAATGTTTGGAATGCATGGACAGACAGCCAAACATATCTTATGAAATTTTATTATCATTTAATCCTAGTTATTCAGGTAAGGAAGACTAACAGCACACAGGCACAATTAAGCCAGCTTATTCGGATTGCAGTAATACATTTCACTTAGCATATTAAGACACAGATTTTATGAAACTGATAGTATAACCACAAGGAGCAAGTTGCATACCAACGGTTGGCCTCATGTTTGACCTTGTCCTCCTTGCCATGGATGATCTTGAGGTGGTGCTTGCAAAATAGAATAAACAACAATCAGATACAACAGGGATAAAGTAAAATGATGCACTTGTATCAATAAAGGAAAGCATTTGGACCATCATGCACATACATGTAATACATGCGAAACAAACTTGATGGATCAACAATATAGTGATCTAGTGTTATTAATTAAGCAAACATGTAAGTGCACTAAACAAGCATGCATGTACACTGGAAAGATATGAAGCATCTCTTAATATCTTCACTACATCAAGCAGGAGGTAGTAATGTACATCAAGAAATCTTCCTAGTGCCTCATATAAAGTACACAACAAGGAAGCAAAGTGCTAGTAGTACTGCTGATGCAAACCCTAACCCTATGTATGCTAGCAAGCAATTGAATTGACGCAAACTATATATGTGAAGCAATGCATTAGCAGTAATATATGTGAAGCAAACTACATCAAGCTAAGTGAATTAAGGTTGTGGTACCAGAGATAAGAACAGAGCTCACATGTATTACAATTATATATAGTTGGATACAAATACAGTGCACATGAATTATACTTCAGCAATGTGGATTAGCAAAAACAACTATTTACAACAATTCACTAGTACAAAATGGAGCTTTAAAACCGGTTCGTAAGGGCCTTTAGTGCCAGTTTTGCAACTGGCACTAAAGAGTGGAGACTAAAGACCCCCCCCCCTTTAGTACCGGTTTGGCACGAACCGGCACTAAAGGCCAACCACGTGGCGTGAGCTCGCGCCCTGGTATGGGGGACCTTTAGTACCGGTTGGTGTTACCAACCGGTACTAAAGGTTTTTTTTTGAGAATTTTGGGAAAAAAATTTGTTTTTTTTTAATTTTTCTGAATTATTTGATGATTTAGTCTCTAATCACCTCTCTTAACTGCTCAAGTGTGGATCACTCATTCCAAATCGCCTAACTTCCCGGCCGGTCACCCATCCCTCTCACTACTCCAACCTGAGCACGCTTAACTTCTGGGTTCTATTCTCCCTCGTTTCCAAGTCTACACTTATTGTTTTCCTGACAATAGTAAGATGTCAATCCTATTAACCCCCAGGAATTTTCCTAACTAAACTATTGTTTTAAAAAACAATAATTATTTAGTAACACTAATATTTCTTAAATAATTAGTTTGACCATTGTTTGACCAGATTTGACCAAAATTCAAAAAAACTGAGATACTTATTTAGTAACACTAATATTATTGCGTAATTATTTAGTAACACTCTATATTTCTTGAATCAATTGTTTGACCGGTTTGACAAGATTTAACCAAAATTTTAAAAAACATAAATTAGAGCATATCCTTTTTTCCTTTTACAATTTTGTCATTTCAAAAATTGTCCTAAACCCTAAACCCGGGACTTAAAACGTCGGAAACTCTATGCTAAACAGCAAAAACTAAGGGTTTAAACCATAAAACCTAACCCTAAACTCTGAAATCTAAACCCTAGCACTAAACGCTAAAAACGTCTAAAAACATCCAAAAACTCTATTTTCCCTTTGGAATTTTGAGATTTTAAAAAATCGTCAAAACGGAAAACTTGTACCTGCAATCTTTTTGTTCTGCAAATTTTGATATATTATATGTATTTTTCTGAATTAGGATGATTTAGTTATGATTTTTTCAAGTTTGAAAATTGCCCTATAGTCCCGGTTTGTGTCTCCAACCGGGACTATAGGTTAGACCCCTTTAGTGTCGGTTCGTGGCACGAACCGGTACTAAAGGTTGGCCCTTTAGTACCGGTTTGTGCCACAAACCGGGACTAAAGGGGCTCGTGGGGCCCCGGCCTGACGCCAGCCTGCCACCACCCCTTTAGTACCGGTTCGTGGCACGAACCGGTACTAAAGGTTCAACACGAACCGGCACTAATGCATAGCCGTTCGAACCGGTACTAATGATACCATTAGTGCCGGGCCAAAATCGAACCGGGACTAATGTGTCTCACATAAGGTCCTTTTTCTACTAGTGATTACTTTTATGTTTTAACTTGCAATTTTATCCGTGTACCTGCAATCATCTATAAGCAAATGAATTACTCAACTGTTTTCCCTAATGGAGGCAAGCTTATGCATTCAGAGCAACTGATTGCCCAACAGTTGATGAATAAAGAAGCAAGCAGTGTTAACAATAATACTAGGCCTTGAAATCATGCGTATGCAGGCAATTTAGAAGAGTATATCATGAGGACCTTCAAAACAACTAGATGTTGCCACTGGTAAAGCATGAAACAACTATACTTGCAGAAGTACAAAAGCAGATGAAAAAACTATACTCAACTATTGATTATGTTGCCGCTACACACCAAACATGGCTACAGACTAGAAGAACACAAATTCAGACATTTCGACAATTAGAATCAACCTTGTATATTACAGCACCCAAAATTATCTAGCACCAATATAGTAAATATTAAAACTAGTCATACTGCCTTAACACACCAGGAATTCCAATACCACAATAAGTACTAAGCATTCTCTTGTTCACTGGAAAGAAGAACACAAGCTTCATGCACATATCATAAAAGAAGAACACTTCTACAAACCCCATGGGCACATCATAAAAGAAGTCTTCTACTTGAACAATCAGGATGGGCTGCTGGTACAGCAGTGATATATCAATCAGGAAAGATATGAAGCATCCCTTAAAATCTTGACTACATAAAGCAGGGGGTAGCAATGTACATAACTCAACTAAATTAATTGGTGTCATTACATAAAAGTAGCATAAAGTACCAAACTAACACAACTAGCCAATCAATAGAATAAAGCTCACAGGAATGGCAGATGGACTTAATCATTTAGTAATGAACACGATGAATTAACTAGACCAACCCAGAGAGCATATATCACACCTACATGAACTACTCTAGTAGTACAATGAGCAGAAAGCTTTCTATATGAACAACAGAGTCCCATAGGAAGCAATGAGAGATCAGCACTGCCACTAACCAATTTAGCAAACCCAGGAACATAGCTATGGAACTAGATCATCCATATGTAAACCAAAGCATGGCAGGACCTCACAGGATAGAAACCAAACATGAATGGGAACCTACAAACCCTAGATAGCATGGGAGCAACAACTACAGAGCTTTAGATTTAGTGGTGACCATAATCAAGAACAAATAACAGGATTGGCAGCAGAGGGAGAGGGAGATGGAGATGGACAAAAACCTGCTTTTGTGGTAGCCGTGCTTGAGCTCCTCCTCCTGATGCTGCTCAATGACCTACATGACAAACAAGGCCATGGATGAGCTGCCACAGGGCATCCACATGACAACGCAAAACATCAAGCAACGACATTGACAGGGATGCAAAATCAAAATAGAGCATAAAAATCTAGAATAAAGAACCACCTCCCCACAAAACCCTAACCCCGTGAATACATCCCCATCTCAAAATCAGATTACCAACGACATGAACCCTAACCCCATGAACAAGAAGGATATCATCCCATGAATCCTAACCCCATGAATCCATCCCCATCCCCATCCCCATGAAGAAGAACCCTAACCACAAGGAGATCCTAACCCTAACCATCAGGAGATCCTAACCCTAGAAGATGCACCATGAGATCCACTGAACCAATAGAAGATCCTAACCCATGAGATCCACCGAACCACCAGAAGATCCTAACCAGAGGGAGATCCTAACCCTAGAACATCGAGGGGAGTACTTGTCGTCGTGTTGTAGATGATGCAGCAGTGGCTCCTGTCGCAGCCGTCGCTCGCGTCTACCCTCTTGTCGCCACCGTCGTTGATGTAGAGGAGCGGAGCGGCGATTCATCGTCGGGGTGCAGAGCGGGGCGAGGCGGAGCAGAGGAGGAGGGGCTAGGGTTGCAGGGCGGGGAGAGGGGAGGGGGGATTCGTCAGGGCTGGGAGGTGGGGAATGGAGGGGCGGAGCAGAGAACGGGCGGCAGGGCGGCGCGGAGCAGGGGAGGGAGTGGTCGTCGGTGGGGCGGCTCGGGGAGGGAGATGCTAGGGTTCATCGGGGAGAGGGGAGGGGAATAGGGAAATTTTTGGAGGGGAGGGGAGGGGATCCCGCATGTTAGTGGGAGAGGGAGTGGTGGGACCCGCCTGGTAGTGGAAGAGGGAGTGGAGAGAAATTTTGGTGGAGGGAAAATTTTGGTGTGGGACGCAAATTCTTTTGGGTTTGGGGGTAGAAAAAATTAGGGTCCTTTTTTGTAAACTTTGTAGAAATCATGGTTAAAATCATACCGAGTAACTCAAGAAAACGCCGGTATTGCAAGTTTAGTATTTTTGCTAGTTGGTAGGACACATTTGATGATGTGACGCGAAGGTCTCCCATTTTTTTGTTTATTTCTTTGAATTTTTTATGGTGTTTTCAAAACCGACCGATTTTGTCGCGGCGGCCGTCCGTGGCTAGGGTTTGAGCCGTGCAAATCTATTGTCGATTCTGTGATGAAATGCCTACGTGTGAAGCTAAAAAGGATTTTTAATGAAAATAACGGACAAGCTATGGAGGACCCGTAGTACAAATTCCAGCCGGTTCCAGCTGAATCGGCCGAAGGTGGTCTGAATTGCCGGGAGTAGCTACGAGGGTCAGAAATGCATGCTTTTTGGCGACCGTCCGTAAAATAGGGTCTACTTTGAGATAGACATGGAATGGCGCCGTTTGGGGTGACCCTCCTTGTAGCTGCTTCATGAAAAACACATGTCTTTAGCATTCAAAAAATGGAAAACGGTTTTTTTTGTTAAACAAGTTGGAACCTCGCTTCGGCAACATTGTTTGCCATCACAAGACGGAGGCATGCACCAAATTTGGGCATATTATCAAAAACTATTCAACGGATGCGGCCATACCATTGCTAGTTTGGCTTGAAAGCCATGAATCTTCATACATGGTAGGTCGTTTTTTAGAACACTTTTTCAAGAAAATGTCGGTATTGCAAGTTTAGTATTTTTGCTAGTTGGTAGGCCACATTTGATGATGTGACACGGAGGTCTCCCATTTTTTTTGTTTTTTTTATATTTTTTACGGTGTTTTCAAAAACCGGCCGATTTCGTCGCGGTGGTCGTCCGTGGCTAGGGTTTGAGCCATGAAAATCTGTTGTCAATTCTGTGATGAAATGCCTACCTATGAAGCTAAAAAGGATTTTTAGTGAAAATAACAGACAAGATATGGAGGACCCGCAGTTCAAATTCCAGCCGATTCTAGCTGAATCGGCCGAAGGTGGTCTGAATTGCCGGGAGGAGCTACGAGGGTCGAAAATGCATACTTTTTGGCGACCGTCGGTAAAATAGGGTCTACTTTGAGATAGACATGGAATGGCGCCGTTTGGGGTGACCCTCCTTGTAGCCGCTTCATGAAAAAGCATGTCTTTAGCATTCAAAAAACGAAAAACGTTTTTTTTGTTAAACAAGTTGGAACCTCGCTTTGGCAACATTGTTTGCCATCACAAGACAGAGGCATGCGCCAAATTTGGGCATATTATCAAGAACTATTCAATGGCTGCGGCCATATCATTGCTAGTTTGGCTTGAAAGCCATGAATCATCGTTCATGGTAGGTCGTTTTTTAGAACACTTTTTCAAGAAAACGCCGGTATTGCAAGTTTAGTATTTTTTCTAGTTGGTAGGCCACATATGATGATGTGACGCGAAGGTCTCCCATTTTTTTGTTTATTTCTTTGAATTTTTATGGTGTTTTCAAAACCGACCGATTTTGTCGCGGCGGCCGTCCGTGGCTAGGGTTTGAGCCGTGCAAATCTGTTGTCGATTCTGTGATGAAATGCCTACGTGTGAAGCTAAAAAGGATTTTTAATGAAAATAACGGGCAAGCTATGGAGGACCCGTAGTACAAATTCCAGCCGGTTCCAGCTGAATCGGCCGAAGGTGGTCTGAATTGCCGGGAGTAGCTACGAGGGTCAGAAATGCATGCTTTTTGGCGACCGTCTGTAAAATAGGGTCTACTTTGAGATAGACATGGAATGGCGCCGTTTGGGGTGACCCTCCTTGTAGCCGCTTCATGAAAAACACATGTCTTTAGCATTCAAAAAATGGAAAACGGTTTTTTTGTTAAACAAGTTGGAACCTCGCTTCGGCAACATTGTTTGCCATCACAAGACGGAGGCATGCACCAAATTTGGGCATATTATCAAAAACTATTCAACGGATGCGGCCATATCATTGCTAGTTTGGCTTGAAAGCCATGAATCTTCGTTCATGGTAGGTCGTTTTTTAGAACACTTTTTCAAGAAAATGTCGGTATTGCAAGTTTAGTATTTTTGCTAGTTGGTAGGCCACATTTGATGATGTGACACGGAGGTGTCCCTTTTTTTATTTTTTTTATTTTTTACGGTGTTTTCAAAAACCGGCCGATTTCGACGCGGTGGCCGTCCGTGGCTAGGGTTTGAGCCATGAAAATCTGTTGTCAATTCTGTGATGAAGTTTCTACCTATGAAGCTAAAAAGGATTTTTAGTGAAAATAACAGACAAGATATGGAGGACCCGCAGTTCAAATTCTAGCCGATTCTAGCTGAATCGGCCGAAGGTGGTCTGAATTGCCCGGAGGAGCTACGAGGGTCGAAAATGCATACTTTTTGGCGACCGTCGGTAAAATAGGGTCTACTTTGAGATAGACATGGAATGGCGCCGTTTGGGGTGACCCTCCTTGTAGCCGCTTCATGAAAAAGCATGTCTTTAGCATTCAAAAAACGAAAAACGTTTTTTTTTTGTTAAACAAGTTGGAACCTCGCTTTGGCAACATTGTTTGCCATCACAAGACAGAGGCATGCGCCAAATTTGGGCATATTATCAAGAACTATTCAATGGCTGCGGCCATATCATTGCTAGTTTGGCTTGAAAGCCATGAATCATCGTTCATGGTAGGTCGTTTTTTAGAACACTTTTTCAAGAAAACGCCGGTATTGCAAGTTTAGTATTTTTTCTAGTTGGTAGGCCACATATGATGATGTGACGCGAAGGTCTCCCATTTTTTGTTTATTTCTTTGAATTTTTTATGGTGTTTTCAAAACCGACCGATTTTGTCGCGGCGGCCGTCCGTGGCTAGGGTTTGAGCCGTGCAAATCTGTTGTCGATTCTGTGATGAAATGCCTACGTGTGAAGCTAAAAAGGATTTTTAATGAAAATAACGGGCAAGCTATGGAGGACCCGTAGTACAAATTCCAGCCGGTTCCAGCTGAATCGGCCGAAGGTGGTCTGAATTGCCGGGAGTAGTTACGAGGGTCAGAAATGCATGCTTTTTGGCGACCGTCCGTAAAATAGGGTCTACTTTGAGATAGACATGGAATGGCGCCGTTTGGGGTGACCCTCCTTGTAACCGCTTCATGAAAAACACATGTCTTTAGCATTCAAAAAATGGAAAACGGTTTTTTTTGTTAAACAAGTTGGAACCTCGCTTCGGCAACATTGTTTGCCATCACAAGACGGAGGCATGCACCAAATTTGGGCATATTATCAAAAACTATTGAACGGATGCGGCCATATCATTGCTAGTTTGGCTTGAAAGCCATGAATCTTCGTTCATGGTAGGTCGTTTTTTAGAACACTTTTTCAAGAAAATGTCAGTATTGCAAGTTTAGTATTTTTGCTAGTTGGTAGGCCACATTTGATGATGTGACACGGAGGTCTCCCTTTTTTTATTTTTTTTATTTTTTAGGTGTTTTCAAAAACCGGCCGATTTCGACGCGGTGGCCGTCCGTGGCTAGGGTTTGATCCATGAAAATCTGTTGTCAATTCTGTGATGAAATGCCTACCTATGAAGCTAAAAAGGATTTTTAGTGAAAATAACAGACAAGATATGGAGGACCCGCAGTTCAAATTCTAGCCGATTCTAGCTGAATCGGCCGAAGGTGGTCTGAATTGCCGGGAGGAGCTACGACGGTCGAAAATGCATACTTTTTGGCGACCGTCGGTAAAATAGGGTCTACTTTGAGATAGACATGGAATGGCGCCGTTTGGGGTGACCCTCCTTGTAGCCGCTTCATGAAAAAGCATGTCTTTAGCATTCAAAAAACGAAAAAAGTTTTTTTGTTAAACAAGTTGGAACCTCGCTTTGGCAACATTGTTTGCCATCACAAGACAGAGGCATGCGCCAAATTTGGGCATATTATCAAGAACTATTCAATGGTTGCGGCCATATCATTGCTAGTTTGGCTTGAAAGCCATGAATCATCATTCATGGTAGGTCGTTTTTTAGAACACTTTTTCAAGAAAACGCCGGTATTGCAAGTTTAGTATTTTTGCTAGTTGGTAGGCCACATTTGATGATGTGACGTGAAGGTCTCCCATTTTTTTGTTTATTTCTTTGAATTTTTTATGGTGTTTTCAAAACCGACCGATTTTGTCGCGGCGGCCGTCTGTGGCTAGGGTTTGAGCCGTGCAAATCTGTTGTCGATTCTGTGATGAAATGCCTACGTGTGAAGCTAAAAAGGATTTTTAGTGAAAATAACGGGCAAGCTATGGAGGACCCGCAGTTCAAATTCCAACCGGTTCTAGCTGAATTGGCCGAAGGTGGTCTGAATTGTCGGGAGTAGCTACAAGGGTCGAAAATGCATGCTTTTTGGTGACCGTCCATAAAATAGGGTCTACTTTGAGATAGGCATGGAATAGCGCCGTTTGGGGTGACCCTCCTTGTAGCCGCTTCATGAAAAACGCATGTCTTTAGCATTCAAAAAATGAAAAACGTTTTTTTTGTTAAACAAGTTGGAACCTCACGTTGGCAACATTGTTTGCCATCACAAGACGGAGGCATGCACCAAATTTGGGCATATTATCAAAAACTATTCAACAGATGCGGCCATATCCTTGCTAGTTTGGCTTGAAAGCCATGAATCTTCGTTCATGGTAGGTCGTTTTTTAGAACACTTTTTCAAGAAAATGCAGGTATTGCAAGTTTAGTATTTTTGCTAGTTGGTAGGCCACATTTGATGATGTGACGCTGAGGTCTCCCATTTTTTTGAACTTTTTACGGTGTTTTCAAAAACCGGCCGATTTCGTCGCGGCGGCCGTCCGTGGCTAGGGTTTGAGCCGTGCAAATCTGTTGTCGATTCTGTGATGAAATGCCTACCTGTGAAGCTAAAAAGGATTTTTAGTGAAAATAACAGGCAAGCTATGGAGGACGCGCAGTTCAAATTCTAGTCGGTTCCAGCTGAATCGGCTGAAGGTGGTCTGAATTGCCGGGAGTAGCTATGAGGGTCGGAAATGCATGTTTTTAGGCAATCGTCCGTAAAATAGGGTCTACTTTGAGATATACATGGAATGGCACCGTTTGGGGTGACCCTCCTTGTAGCCGCTTCACGAAAAATGCATGTCTTTAGCATTCAAAAAATGACAAACGGTTTTTGAATTTTTTACGGTGTTTTCAAAAACCAGCGGATTTCGTCGCGGCAGTCGTCCGTGGCTAGGGTTTGAGTCATGTTTTTAGCATTCAAAAAATGAAACTTATATTGTTTAATACATGAGTATGCACAAAAACCCATAATTTTATCTTTCATCCATGAGCATGCATAAAGAATTTCAATTCCCATCAATTATCAAACTGAATATTCATTGTTAAGAAATTGAGATGTTTAGATGACACTGTCATACAACATCCATGAGCATGCACAAAATTAAACCTGACATACTTAACATTGACATGTTTAGATTACACTAACAAGCTTAAACCTAACATGCTTAACATTGCCACTTCATTTCTTAACATCTTCACTCCTCCTTCTTCTCCTTCATCAACCTGATGCACTCAGAGTGGCGAATCCCAACGCGGATGTACTTCTCTACCACAATTGGCATGGTCATGTCGCCAAGCTGTGGGTTGCAGGCGCCACCACATCGCGAGGCCGTCGTCAGCCACCATAGCAAGGTCCTCATCCACCACCACCATAGCAAGGTTCTCGTCCGCCACCACCATAGCAAGGTCATCATCCGCCACCACCATAGCAGGGTCGTCGTCAGCCACCATCATAGCATGGCCGTCGTCAGCCAGAATAGGATGCTCCTCGTCATCCCCGCTCTGCTCCTCGTCAGCCTCGCTCTGCTCCTCGACATCCCCGCTGCTGCTCCCATTGCCTGGCCAAATTCAACAAAGTGTGAACATGGTGTTGTCGACGTGCAGGTAGAGGAAGCTAAAAGGACAGGAAGAAGAGAGGCAGAAAGCTTACTGCATCGTCGTCGTGCTGGTAGTACATGTGGCACATGGTGTTGTCGAACATCTTCACGGTGAACATGGCGTCGCCGTCGTAGCGGAAGACAAGGAAGTACCCAAGCTGTAGCTCATGGGCGTGATTGAAATGCTCCCAGCCGGGCCCTAGGTACATGTGGCCTTCACCATCGAACACCACCAACACGTCCCACAGCCTGCGAAGCCCGCTGCCGGCCTCCCGCAGCTTCACTTTGTGGGGCTCACGACCGGCGAGCATCCTCGCAAACTTGTCAGACAGCCTCTACAACGAGGGTCAAGCAGTGGTTAATTGTGTCAATCAAGCACTAGACAACAGAGTGATGATAAAGAAATGAGTGATGATAAATATACCTGCCTGCTACAGGATTTCTCAATTATGATCTCAAAGAACTCGAAACCTTCCAAGCCAGCCATCTCACTTCTCTGAAAAGCAGCATTGTAAATTAAACAACAGGACTGGACATAAATAGGAAACAAGCACTTCAAAACTATAGAATAATTACTACATGTGTTTGCCAGGGCCTCAATTTGGAATACTACAATAAATGGCAATGGGCTCAATTTGCTCCTACTATAAACAAGCAAACATCAATAGCATAGTAAACTAACACAGCAACAACAACAACATCAGGTGACCACCAACAGCAACAACACTAAAATCTACTATAAATTGACCAGAACACAGCAATATAAATTGACCAGAACCATATCTACTATAAATTGACCAGAACCATATCTATTATAAATGGACCAATAGTGCACAGCAAAACTACAGTTTCAATATTACAATAGAAAGAAGTCTCAGGTTTATCAAGCACAGCAAAACAACAGTGTGACTGAAGAAAATTATAGCAGGAAATACTTCATGCATCATCAAGAGATTATGATCATTTCTGAAACTGGCCTTTCTCAACCTTTTGAGCTAGCATGATCACATTACATGATGCACACATATGCAAACTTCTATGAATATAACATCAAAACAGAAAAAACAAGAGACCAAGAAAATCTTAGCAGTGCAAACACCTAGATAGAATTGTATTTGTACACATCAGAACATAAGCACCAACATAGTAGTGCTTAGCATGATCACATTGTATTTGTACACCTACATAGCAGTGCTTAGCCACTCGGGTAAAACATTACAAAAAGAAAAACAAATTAGAACACACTAGTGTCTCACTGCCTCATAATGATCATACTTGTTGCATATCAAATGGCACAGAACATTCTACAGCTCATACCAAGTGTCTCATACATCTGTACTTATCTAATTCCTTAACTGGATCAATTCCCACTCTTATCAAAAGGCACAAAGCATACTTGATAGCATAATCCTTAACTAAATCAATTCCCACTAATCAAATCCTAATCTAATCCAACCCTAATCTAATCTAATGCAGTCCCAATCAAACCCTAACCAAATCAAACCCTAATCTAATCCAATCCCTATCTAATCTAATCCAATCTAGGCGACGGCAAGAACCCTAATCTAACCAGTAGTAGAAAACTAATCTAACCAGAAAGGAGAGAGAGAGGGGAAGGATTCATACCTCGGGAGAGAGAGGAAGGAGTCGGCGGTGGTGGGAGAGGAAGGAGACAGCGGCGGTGGGGAGGCCGGTGGTGGGAGAGGAAGGAGCCGGAAGCGGTGGGCGGCGCCGTCGATGGAGAGGAGGAGCGGGTCGAGTGGTGAGGAGAAGTGGGGAAAAGAGAGGGAGCGGGTCCACTTATTAGCGAGTTCTGTGTTTGCTACGTGACTGGTTTGATATATTGAAAAGGGTGGGCATAGATTACAAAACCAACAGCCTCTTCCTAGCCCAGTGGTTGAAACACAGTGAAATAAGTGCCAGGTCATGGGTTCGAGCCCCCGCGCACGCATATTTTTTGGCCGCACGCATATTTTTGGTAGCTTGGGTACAATAGCAAAATGGCCCACTTGTCAGCGAGTGGGTCGAGTGGCCCACATGTCAGTGAGGTGTGTGCTTGATACTTGACTAGTTTGATATATTGAAAAGGGTTGGCATAGAGTGGAAGACTAGTAGTCTCTTCCTAGCCCAGTGGTAGAAACATAGTGAAACAAGCGCACGGTCGTGGGTTTGAGTCCCCGCTCGCGCATATTTTTTTGCTCAAAATTAAATGGAGCCGCGCGTGGGATCAGACGGGTTGTTTGATGGAGCGCGCCCAGTGATGGTGTCCTGGACTAGGGGGTACTCACCATGTATTCTTTGATCAGTTAGATTTGGCCGAGGACCCCCATGGCCGTATACTCATGGGCCAGTCCGGACAGTGCCGCATACAAGGAAGATTCCACAAGACTTGGTGATCAAGACAAGGACTCCTCCCCACCGGCGTATTCGGCTAGGACTCTTGTTATCCTAGACCTCTGGTACATTATATAAACCGAGGCCGGGCCAGTCGGTAGAGGAGAATCATAATCATTATAGGCTAGCTTCTAGGGTTTAGCCTCTATGATCTTGTGGTAGATCAACTCTTGTAACACCCATATCATCAATATCAATCAAGCAGGAAGTAGGGTTTTACCTCCATCGAGAGGGCCCGAACCTGGGTAAACATTGTGTCCCTTGCCTCCTGTTACAATTAGCCTTAGACGCATAGATCGGGACCCCCTACCCGAGATCCGCCGGTTTGGACACTGACATTGGTGCTTTCATTGAGAGTTCTGCTGTGTGATCGGCGAAAGGATCAATGGCTCGACTGCATGTCAATTGCAACATCAGTTTCTTCATCACCAGCTCGACTGGTCACCTTGGCTTGACCGAGGACTAAGCCCTACCTCCGATCGTCATGTTCGGATGAGGGACTTCATCAACATCAACTCCGATCTCTATCAAGATCATGGAGGAGTCATCCATGGAGCTCGGGGGCACAATATCAACATTGCCCTCGGGCGACCGTGCTGTTTTTCTAGACAGCAAACTCGTATCCGCCGCCACCGCCTCCTCGAGTGTCACCTAAACAATTGCTTCGGTGGAATTATGCAGAATTAAGTCTACAACAACCCTGCAAAAATTTCATCGAGCTCCGATGGAGGAATCTCCGGCAATCTCCGATATACCGGAGCCCTGTTGAATCTGGACTAGAATCCGGACGAGTTTGGAGCGGGGTGTCCATCATCTAGCTCGGACGTCCTTTGGAAGATCCAACCGTTTATCAGCTGCGTAATTCCCATATCTACCACCTGCCAAACATTCAGCTCGATCCGACCGTCCAAACTCCGGGAACCTTCCAATTAGTGCATCACTTTTCGGATTTGTTTTCTTCGCGAGAACAAATCCAACCCAAGTTCATCTTCTTTACGAACGGGATTTCGGACATCCTTTTTGAAGGACGTTTTCGTATGGGGTATTGTGTTTTATTCTCAAAAACATCCCACTAGTATTAAAAGTATTCTTACAATACGAACTTCACCGTCACGCTGGTGTCAAACCAGCTCGACAACATCACTCCACGGCGGCCGACCTGCGTTAGACACGTTGTCGCTTTGTTGAGCCGAGCTCAACTTCTTCGGATCATCATCTCCGCCAGTTGAACAATAGTTCGGCATCGCGAAGGATAAATCGTCACCAACATCGCCGCCCCATGGATTACATGGTGCGGGCACACCGGCATCACCGCGTGGTCACTTCATCAAGCCAGCATTGACCGCGTCACAAGTTACGACCTGCCTCGGCATAGCCGCACTGTTGCTTCTTCAAGCCGATGTCCATCATGCCGAACTACTTCAACACCTCGGCTGACACGGTGATAACCCACAAGTGTAGGGGATCGCAACAGCTTTCGAGGGTGAAGTACAACCCAAATTTATTGATTCGACACAAGGGGAGCCAAAGAATATTCTTGAGTATTAGCAGATGAGTTGCCAATTCAACCACACCTGGATAACTTAGTATCTGCAGCAAGGTATTTAGTAGCACAGTAGTATGATAATAATGGTAACAGTAGCAAAAGTAAAGATAAATGTTTTTGGGTTTTTTGTAGTAGTTGTAACAGTAGCAACGGAAAAGTAAATAAGCGAAGCACAAGATGTGAAAAGCTTGTAGGCAATGGATCAGTGATGGATAATTATGCCGGATGCGATTCCTCATGTAATAGCTATAGGGTGACATAGAACTAGCTCCAGTTCATCAATGTAATGTAGGCATGTATTCCATAAATAGTCATACGTGCTTATGGAAAAGAACTTGCATGACATCTTTTTGTCCTACCCTCCCGTGGTAGCAGGGTCGTAGCAGAAACTAAGGGATATTAAGGCCTCCTTTTAATATAGAACCGGACCAAAGCATTAACACATAGTGAATACATGAACTCCTCAAACTACGGTCATCACCTAGAAGTATCCCGATTATTGTCACTTCGGGGTTATCGGATCATAACACATAATAGGTGACTATAGACTTGCAAGATAGGATCAATAACACACATATATTCATGAAAACTTAATAGATCTGAAATCATGGCACTCGGGCCCCAGTGACAAGCATTAAGCATAGCAAATTCATAGCAACATCAATCTCAGAACATAGTGGATATTAGGGATCAAACCCTAACAAAACTAACTTGATTACATGGTAAATCTCATCCAACCCATCACCGTCCAGCAAGCCTACGATGGAATTACTCACGCACGGCGGTGAGCATCATGAAATTGGTGATGGAGGATGGTTGATGATGACGATGGCGACGAATCCCCCTCTCCGAAGCCCCGAACGGACTCCAGATCAGCCCTCCCGAGAGAGATTAGGGCTTGGCGGCGGCTCTATGTCGTAAAAAGCGATGGAACTTTCTCTCTGATTTTTTTTCTCCACGAGACGGAATATATGGAGTTGGAGTTGAGGTCGGTGGAGGTCCAAGGGGCCCACGAGATAGGGGGGCGCGCCCTCGGGGGGTGGCGCCCTAGGGGGGCACCCCCCTATCTCGTGGACAGGCCCTGGGCCCCCTGGTGTATTTCTTTCGCCCAGAAATTCTTATTAATTCCAAAAAATGCCTGCGTGGATCTTCAGGACATTCGGAGAAATTTTCTTTTCTACACATAAAACAACATCATGGCAGTTCTGCTGAAACAGCGTCAGTCCGGGTTAGTTTCATTCAAATCATGCAAGTTAGAGTCCACAACAAGGGAAAAAGTGTTTGGAAAAGTAGATACGTTGGAGACGTATCAACTCCCAAAGCTTAAACCTTTGCTTGTCCTCAAGCAATTCAGTTGATAAACTGAAAGTGATAAAGAAAAACTTTTACAAACTCTGTTTGCTCTTGTTGTTGTAAACATGAAAAGCCAGCATTCAAGTTTCAGCAAATATTATGAACTAACCATACTCACAATAACACTTGGGTCTCACAATTACTCATATCAATAGCATAATCAGCTAGCGAGCCATAATAATAAAACTCGGATGACAACACTTTCTCAAAACAATCATAACATGATATAACAAAATGGTATCTCGCTAGCCCTTTCCGAGACCGCAAAACATAAATGCAGAGCACCTTTAAAGACAAGGACTGACTAAACATTGTAATTCATGGTAAAAGAGATCCAGTCAAGTCATACCCAATATAAACCAATACTAATGAATGCAAATGACAGTGTGCTCTCCAGCGGGTGCTTTTTAATAAGAAGGGTGATGACTCAACATAAAAGTAAATAGATAGGCCCTTCGCAGAGGGAATCAAGGATTTGTAGAGGTGCCAGAGCTCGATTTTAAAATAGAGATTGAATAACATTTTGAGCGGCATACTTTCGCTGTCAACGCAACAACTACGAGATGGTTGTATCTTCCATACTACATGCATTATAGGCAGTTCCCAAACTGAATGGTAAAGGTTTATACTCCCTCAACCACCAACAAGCATCAATCCATGGCTTGCTCGAAACAACGAGTGCCTCCAACAAACAACAGCCCTGGGGGAGTTTTGTTTAATTATTTTGATTTGCTTTGATCTTTTTGGATCATGGGACTGGGCATCCCGGTTACCGGCCCTTTCTCGTGAATGAGGAGCGGAATCCACTCCTCGTGAGAATAACCCACCTAGCATGGAAGATATAGGCAGCCCTAGTCGTAACATAAGCTGCTCAAGCATACAAAACAGAATTTCATTTGAAGGTTTGGAGTTTGGCACATACAAATTTACTTGGAACGGCAGGTAAATACCGCATATAGGAAGGTATAGTGGACTCATATGGATCAACTTTGGGGTTTAAGGAGTTTGGATGCACAAGCAGTATTCCCGTTTAGTACAGGTGAAGGCTAGCAAAAGACTGGGAAGCGACCAACTGAGAGAGCGACAACAGTCATGAACATGCATCAAAATTAATTCACACCGAATACAAGCATGAGTAGGATATAATCCACCATGAATATAAATATTGTGAAGGCTATGTTGATTTGTTTCAACTACATGCGTGAACATGTGCCAAGTCGAGTCACTCAATTCATTCAAAGGAGGATACCATCCCATCATATCACATCATAATCATTCTAATAGCATGTTGGCACGCAAGGTAAACCATTATAACTCAAAGCTAATCAAGCATGGCACAAGAAACTATAATCTCTAAATGTCATTGCAAATATGTTTACTTCATAATAAGCTGACTCAGAAACGATGAACTCATCATATTTACAAAAACAAGAGAGGTCGAGTTCATACCAGCTTTTCTCATCCCAATAAGTCTATCATATGTCGTCATTATTGCCTTTCATTTGCACGACCGAACGATGTGTATAATAATAAGAGTGCACGTGCATTGGACTAAGTTGGAATCTGCAAGCATTCAACTCAAAAGAGAAGACAAGTAATATGGGCTCTAAATTAAATAAAAAATCATGCATATGAGAGCCACTAAGCATTTTCAATATGTTCTTCTCGACCCCCAAAGGAAAGAAAATAAAAGAAAATTATTTACACGGGAAAGCTCCCAACAAGTAAGAAGAAGAAGAACTAGAAATATTTTTGGATTTTTATTTTAATTTCTACTACAAGCATGGAAATTAAACTAACTATTTTTTTTGGTTTTTCTCAAGGTTTATCAAACACACAAGAAGAAAACTAGAAAAAGAAATTTAAACTAGCCTGGATAATACAATGAAAGAGTATGAGCACCGATGACTAGTGTGTGAACATGAATGTAAAGTCGGTGAGAAATACGTACTCCCCCAAGCTTAGGCTTTTGGCCTAAGTTGGTCTAATACCAAGGATCGTCGCTACTCTCCCCGGTGTAATGGGAGGTGTAATCAGGATACCACTGGCTGGTCATCTCCGGATCCCACTGGACAGATGATGCACGATAAGGGTCCAGTTCAGGTTCTGGCTCAGGTTTAGGTTCCGGAGTAAAAGCTTGGGCTCGATGATTGTTCACCGCTTCCGGTGTGACGAGAAAATTTTCTGCAAGCAAATCAAACAACAACGCAGGCAAAATAATAATCTCAAAGTGTTTCTTATTGAATCTAAGTTTATACAAGAGCATCCTATCTTTGTTCTCAACAATAAACTTGTGTGCTACCATGCTCTTGTAATCTAAAATGTGAGGAGGCAATATTGTGTCCTTTTCCGCATGGTACCTAATGGGTATCTGAAAATGTCTAGCAAGATGTGCAGCATAGATACCTCCAAATATGGGGCCTTTTGTACGATTCGGGGCTAGCCATTTAGCAACGACGGCACCCATACTAAAAGTATTGTCTCCAAGCAAAGCATGTTGAAGAATGATAATATCAGGAACACTCAAGTTTCCACTGTTTCCACGACCAATCAAGCATCTACTAGCAAATATGGCAAAGTAGCGTAAAACAGGAAAGTGTATGCTAGAGACTTTTGCCTCGGAACCCTTCTTTGGCTCCTCTATGGCGGTAGTATTAACAAAGCCCGCCACATCTTCACGATGGGGTTCCTCTAATTCTCCCACATAAGGTATCCTACATACCGCGCAAAAATGACGTAAAGACATTTCTTTGAACTCATCATATAAATGAAATGATACTGCAGGCGGTGACTTCTTAGGATAAAAATAAAAGGTTTGCACGAAAGTATTGGTGAGTAAGAGATACTGATCGATTCGGTCATTGATGAACCCGGTGAGGCGTGCAGTCTCGATTAAAGCATGAAAGTCTTCATGAATTCCAGCCTCTTTCAAGAAATCCTCGCATGGCCATTCACACGACCGTACTTCCGCTAGGCGAGGGAGATTATACTTGGCTTTTTCCTTCTCTTTGGCTTGTTTTTCCAAAGTGCTTTAGCTAGAAGAGCCCCTCAAAAGTTTCCTTAACATTTTCTGAAAATTTCTGAAAATTTTAGTAACTTCAAAATAAAAGTGCATAAAACTAAACAAGATTGATAGAAACTACTCCTACAAGTGCCTAGAGCCTATATCATGCATTGGAATTGCTTGGGACCTCAAAAATTTAACATGCAAGCTCAAGAACATGGTCACCTATGCAGCAAAAAATTGCAATGAATAAAGCACTAGAACAAAAACTAATTTGACCAATGGAGGAGTCACATACCAAGCAACAATCTCCCAAAGCAGTTTTGTGAATGGAGCTTTGAGCTAAGAGATCGAAAATTGCAGCAAAACGAGCTAGAACTCGTGCTTGAGCTGGATGGGCATTTTTTTGGGTAGAAGATGGAGTGTGTGGATGCTGGCATAAGTGGAGGGGAGCCACCAGGGGCCCACGAGACAGGGGCGTGCCCTATAGGGGGGGTGCGCCCTCCACTCTCGTGGCCTGGTGCTTGCCCCTCCTGCAGTGTTTTCAGTGCCTAAAATCCTCAAATATTCCAAAAAAATCATACTAAATTTGCAAGGCATTTGGAGCACTTTTATTTCCGGACTATTTTTTAGTACACGGATAATTCAGAAAACAGACGGATAATACTATTTTTGCTGTATTTATTCTAAATAACAGAAGATAAAAAAAGGGTACAGAAGGTTGTGCCTTCTAGTTTCATCCATCTTGTGATCGTCAAAATGAATCCACTAACAAGGTTGATCAAGTCTTGTTAACAAAGTCATTCCGAATAACACGGAACCGGAGAAATTTCGAATAACACTAAGTTACCTCAACGGGGATATGAAAATCCCCAACAATAAGAATATCATACTTTTTCTTGACAATAGGGAGAGGAAATTCAAAACCTCCAATAATAATTGATGGAATTTTCTCAATAGTATTTATGCTATGAACTTGGATTTTCTTCCTCGGAAATGTACTATATGCTCATTTCCGTTAACATGAAAGGTGACATTGCCTTTGTTGCAATCAATAACAGCTCCTGCAGTATTTAAAAAAGGTCTACCAAGAATAATAGACATACTATCGTCCTCGGGAATATCAAGGATAATGAAGTCTGTTAAGATAGTAACATTCGCAACAACAACAGGCACGTCCTCACAAATGCCGACAGGTATAGCAGTTGATTTGTCAGCCATTTGCAAAGATATTTCAGTAGGTGTCAACTTACTTAATTCAAGTCTATGGTACAAGGAAAGAGGCATAACACTAACACCGGCTCCAAGATCACATAAAGCAGTTTTAACATAATTTCTTTTAATAGAGCAAGGTATAGTGGGTACTTCGGGATCACCAAGTTTCTTAGGTATTCCACCCTTAAAGGTATAGTTGGCAAGCATGGTGGAAATCTCAGTTTCAGGTATTTTCCTCTTATTAGTGATGATATCTTTCATATATTTAGCATAAGGGTTTGTTTTAAGCATATCAGTTAAGCGCATACGTAAGAAAATAGGTCTAATCATTTCAGCAAAGCGCTCAAAATCCTCATCATCCTTTGACTTGGATGGTTTAGGAGGAAAGGGCATGGGTTTCTGAACCCATGGTTCTCTTTCTTTACTGTGCTTCCTAGCAACAAAATATCTCTTATCATAATGTTGATTCTTTGATCGTGGGTTATCAAGATCAACAGCAGGTTCAATTTCTATATCATTGTTATTACTAGGTTGAGCATCTACATGAACATCATTATTAGCATTATCATCAGGTTCATGTTCATCTCCGGATTGTGTTTCAGCATCAGAGATAGAAGTATTATTAGGATTCCCAGGTGTTTCTACATTAGGTTCACTAGAAGTTTGCAAAGTCCTATCATTCTTCTTTTTCTTCTTCTTAGAAGAACTAGGAACATCTAGATTATTATTCTGAGAATCTTGTTCAATTCTTTTAAGGTGGCCTTTGGGATACTAAGGTTCCTGAGTCATTCTACCAGTTCTAGTAGCCACTCTAACAGCAAAGTCATTTTTATTATTTAATTCAGCAAGCAATTCATTCTGAGCCTTAAGTACTTGTTCAGCTTGAGTAGCAATCATGGAAGCATGTTTACTAGTGAGTTTAAGTTCACTTTTAACTCTAGCTACATAATCATTCAAGTGTACTATCATATAAGCATTATTCTTCAATTGTCTACCAACATAATCATTGAAATTTGCTTGTCTATTCATGAAATCATCAAATTCATCTAAGCAAAGGCTATGAAATTTAGTAGATGGAATTTCATCTTTATCATATCTATAGAGAGAATTTACCTTTACTACCTGTGTCGGGTTATCAAGACAATGGGTTTCTTCAACAGGCGGTATATTAAGACCATGTATTTCTTCAATAGGTGGTAAATTCTTAATGTCTTCAGCTTTAATACCTTTTTCTTTCATTGATTTCTTTGCCTCTTGCATATCTTCAGGACTGAGAAATAGAACACCTCTCTTCTTTGGAGTGGGTTTAGGAATAGGCTCAGGAGTTGGCTCAATTGGTTCAGGAATTGGCTTAGGAAGAGTCCAATTATTTTCATTAGTCAACATATTATTCAAAAGTAATTCAGCTTCATCGACTATTCTTCCCCTGAAAACACAACCAGCACAACTATCCAAGTAGTCCTTGGAAGCATCGGTTAGTCCATTATAAAAGATATCAAGTATTTCATTTTTCTTGAGAGGATGATCAGGCAAAGCATTAAGTAACCGGAGGAGCCTCCCCCAAGCTTGTGGGAGACTCTCTTCTTTGTTTTGCACAAAATTATATATTTCCCATAAGGCAGCTTGTTTCTTATGAGCAGGGAAATATTTGGCAGAGAAGTAATAAATCATATCCTGAGGACTACGCACACAACCAGGAGCGAGAGAATTATACCAAGTCTTAGCATCACCCTTTAATGAGAACGGGAATATCTTAAGGATATAAAAGTAGCGAGATCTATCATCATGAGTAAACAGGGTAGCTATATCATTCAACTTGGTAAGATGTGCCACAATAGTTTCAGATTCAAGGCCATAAAAAGGATCGGATTCTACCAAAGTAATAATTTCAGGATCAACGGAGAATTCATAATCCTTATCAGTAACACAGATAGGTGAAGTAGCAAAAGTAGGGTCAGGTTTCATTCTAGCATTAAGAGACTGATGCTTCCATTTAGCTAATAGTTTCTTAAGATCATATCTATCATTGCAAGCAAAGATAGCTTCAGCAGCTTCTTTATTCATAACATAACCCTCAGGAGCAACAGGCAATACATAATCATTGGGAGAATTTTCATCATCACTATCATCAATAATAGCATCTTCAATATTTTCATTCTCTCTAGCCCTAGCAAGTTGTTCATCAAGAAATTCACCTAATGGCACAGTAGTATCACGCACAGAAGTAGTTTCATCATGCATAGCAGAAGTGGCATCATCAATAACATGCGACATATTAGAATTCATAGCAGTAGCAGGTTTAGGTGTCGCAAGCGTACTCATAACAGAAGGAGAATCTAGTGCAGAGCTAGATGGTAGTTCCTTACCTCCCCTCGTAGTTGAGGGATAAATCTTGGTTTTAGCGTCTTTCAAGTTCTTCATAGTGATCAACAAATATAAATCCCAAGTGACTCAGAGAATAGAGCTATGCTCCCCGGCAATGGCGCCAGAAATTAGTCTTGATAACCCACAAGTGTAGGGGATTGCAACAGCTTTCGAGGGTGAAGTACAACCCAAATTTATTGATTCGACACAAGGGGCGCCAAGGAATATTCTTGAGTATTAGCAGTTGAGTTTTCAATTCAACCACACCTGGATAACTTAGTATCTGCAGCAAGGTATTTAGTAGCACAGTAGTATGATAATAATGGTAACAGTAGCAAAAGTAAAGATAAATGTTTTTGGGTTTTTTTGTAGTAGTTGTAATAGTAGCAACAGAAAAGTAAATAAGCGAAGCACAAGATGTGAAAAGCTCGTAGGCAATGGATCAGTGATGGATAATTATGCCGAATGTGATTCCTCTTGTAATAGCTATAGGGTGACACAGAACTAGCTCCAGTTCATCAATGTAATGTAGGCATGTATTCCATAAATAGTCATACGTGCTTATGGAAAAGAACTTGCATGACATCTTTTGTCCTACCCTCCCGTGGCAGCAGGGTCCTAGCGGAAACTAAGGGATATTAAGGCCTACTTTTAATAGAGAACCGGACCAAAGCATTAAAACATAGTGAATACATGAACTCCTCAAACTATGGTCGTCACCGAGAAGTATCGCGATTATTGTCACTTCGGGGTTATCGGATCATAACACATAATAGGTGACTATAGACTTGCAAGATAGGATCAAGAACACACATATATTCATGAAAACATAATAGGTTCAGATCTGAAATCATGGTACTCGGGCCCTAGTGACAAGCATTAAGCATAGCAAAGTCATAGCAACATCAATCTCAGAACATAGTGGATACTAGGGATCAAACCCTAACAAAACTAACTTGATTACATGGTAAATCTCATCCAACCCATCACCGTCCAGCAAGCCTACGATGGAATTACTCACGCACAGCGGTGAGCATCATGAAATTGGTGATGGAGGATGGTTGATGATGACGACGGCGACGAATCCCCCTCTCTGGAGCCCCGAATGCACTCCAGATCAGCCCTCCCGAGAGAGATTAGGGCTTGGCGGCGGCTCTGTATCGTAAAACATGATGAAACTTTCTCTCAGATTTTTTTCTCCGTGAGATGAAATATATGGAGTTGGAGTTGAGGTCGGTGGAGGTCCAGGGGGCCCACGATATAGGGGGGCGCGCCCTAGGGGGGGCGCCCCCCTGTCTCGTGGACAGGCCCTGGGGCCCCTGGTGTATTTCTGCCACCCAGAAATTCTTATTAATTCCAAAAAGTGCCTCTGTGGATTTTCAGGACATTCCGAGAACTTTTCTTTTCTACACATAAAACAACATCATGGCAGTTCTGCTGAAAACAGCGTCAGCCCGGGTTAGTTTCATTCAAATCAAGCAAGTTAGAGTCCAAAACAAGGGCAAAAGTGTTTGGAAAAGTAGATACGTTGGAGACGTATCACACGGCAATTGCAACATTTCCTTATCGACCTGCTCCGTCACCTCGGCTAGACCGAGGACTTCGTCATCTCTTCATCATCTTACTTCGGAGACTTCAGCATCACCAGCCGACCAGCTTCATCAGATTAGCTGGACCACGGGCTTCGCCGTGGCGAGCCAACCTTTGCCAGGATCACAATGCCATCGCTTCATCACCCATTAGGAAATGGGTGTGCGGATCGAGTCCCAATTTTGGGAGTAACCTTTCTTCGGACCGCTACAACAAATAAACCAGGTGCTATTAATCCTAGAAATTTTTGCTCATTTGGATTCATTTTTTCCAAGGAATTATTACTCTGCTTTGTTCCATCATCTGTACACAGGTCTATCAAATGGTGGCCGCATTAGCGACGATTGCGTGGTGGTTCGGTCAGTTTCCGTGCATAGTTCGGCGAACGCCATATCCGGAACTCAGACCGACCTGTGAATTCGGGCTTTGTCATGCCTTCACTGCGTCACGCCGACGCCCTGCATCGTCATTGACCTCAACGCTCAGGCCACATCTCTTTCATTATTTCCTTCACTTATATTAAATAAGTAGAAGAATTTTTCTTTAATATACATTATTATGTTTATTTGTCATTACCTTTGGTTTGTGCTATTTTATCTGTGCAGCCAATTGACTCAATCTGAGCCGCGTTGTCGCCTCCTTCGACCAAATTGTGTTGTCGCCTTGGCGCGCTGACCTTCTCCATTACTGCGGCTGGGGGCTTCATCTTCTCGAGGTGCCGAATTCTCTGCTCGGCCACCTCGGGACCAGCCTGGAGGCTGGAACCTTGTCCCGCATCAAGCTCGGACCGCGTCATCAATGTCGAACATATCAACGAGCTAAGTTGCTTTCATGCTCAAAAACTTTTAGTCTTAAATTTTGTTCGGTTTGAACAAGCATTATACCTTTTGGCAGAAAGTTGTTTGTGACAAAGTTCCTTGTCAAAACTTTGTTTGTGACGCACATATTCAAATACCCCATTTATTTGGGGGCTCCCTTGATGGAGCTTTTCCTCTTGCATATGATTATACTTGTATGGCTTCGTTCCTTGTTCGTGTATTACGCCACAATATGCACCATGTTGACTTAAGCGATTTGCAAGCTGGGTTGGCTGGCACCTGTGCTTACCCCTACGTTCCCGATTGTTTGGCTAGGGAGTAAAGGGAGCACCTCTACGATTGTCACGATCGGTTCATCCGAGCCGGACCTCAGACTGGGTGAAGCCGAAAGCTAGCACTCTTACTATTTTCAACAATAGTCGGCACACAACAGAACTCATGAGTACAAAAAATCTATTGCACAAGTCTCATAATAATAATGAGCAACCGAAGAAAGGTATCGGTGGGGGTACTATTTTCTTCGAAGATGCTCCTTACACTTTGTCACTAATATAGCATAAGTTCCCTGAGCGCGCTTTTTCTGTTACAGCCGTATGACCTGATTGCCTGGTTATCGGAAACACCATCGATATTCTCGACAGGGGGAGTACATAACACTTTTTGGTCCTTGACCGAAGAGGGAGAAGCCGACGGCCGGTTAAGACGCGTATAAAGTTCGGGCGGACACAGATATGATATAAGTACTTCGGTACATACAATCATTATACATAAAATTCTTTTACCCAAGTAACTTGGGGGCTCTTAAATTTATGTGAGCTGTTTCATAATAAGTGTTCTTCTTCCTAGTCGTTGCAAAGTCCTTTTTTATCACACCTTTTTTCGACGCGAGTGTGTTGTCAATAGCCGGATTTCTCTCTCAAAGCCGCTAAAGTTTTCTAAACTGGCCTACCGAGAAGTACTCCGCCTTCGGGATAGGAGGTTGAAGCCGTAGGCTGACCCGCTTGAAGTCTTGAGATAGGATGTGACATGTTAAAGCACGACAGAAGCACAATTTTTTCTCTAAGACCAATTTTCTGATTGGCACCAAACAATTAATCTAGTTCGGACGTCGAGTTTTTACTGAGGTTTTTTGGTTTTCCAATCCTATGGCACTTTTCAACTATTTGTGTGTTTTCCGCATAAGTCCCGCAGTGCAATGCCGGACACCTTTAGAGATTCGGCAAAAATTCGCGGATATTGCTATATATGCATCGGTTTCAAATTGTGTCTTCGGTCGATAGTTGGGTTGACCGGCTCCTGTGCTTGCCTCCTACATTCCGCTTTGTTCGGTTAGGTGTGCAAAAGGAGAACCATTGCGATTGTGCTTCCAGCTCGGACGGTTAAGCACCTCGATGGAGAAAGCCGAAAACTCACTGTCACAATAAAGCATAAACTGGTCAGTGATCCGATGACTATGTTAAATGACGGGCCGTTCATAACATTGGCCGAAGTGTTTACGGCTTGACCTCGGCTGTCACCAAACACTAAGCGGGGGGCTACTTGTTGGCCTCCCAACTTTAAGCTCCTATGACTAAGTGAAAGTTATAAAGCCCGCATATCTAATTGCCTCGTTTCCGCCAACACAACCGCCTTCGGGCATTGAGACATCGGCTAAGGGTTGTTTTGTTATTTCGGAAACACCCTGTGTAGCATCTACAAGGAGGTAGAAGCCAACGATGGGCCACTTTCAGATTATAAACGGTCGCAAAGGAAGTGAAAATTTGGGTTCATCTAGACCACAGAGTTTGGAAGCTTTTCCCGAACTAAATCCTCAGTATTTTCCTCCCACATTGATCAGAGCTGAGGTTTCGTGATCATGCTTAGCATGACAACCCAAAGAAAGGAACCGATAGCGGGACTATTTTCTTTGGACGATGTTTCTTATGTTAAAACAATAATATAACATGTCTCTCTGCGTACCTTTGTTTATAAAACCATATGGCTGGATTGCCTTGTTTGCCGTAAATCTTTTCCCCCATAAAGGCTTTATAAAGTGGGACAAACACTCCCCGGCTATTGGCCGAGGAGGTTGAAGTCGATGGCCGGTTAACAAAGTTTTGTACAATGCGGATCCGAGCATTGATGATGTAAAGTACTTGGATACATAGAATCATTACACATAATTTATGATTTTACTTTGCATATCGATCCTTAATTCGGCCACCCGTGCCCACATTAAGGCTCATGGGCTACTGGGCTTCGTGCTTATTATTTACAAATATTAAAGGGGTACATCGATCCCCTGATCTGGTGTCGCCACCCGACCAGTGTCTCGGGGGCTACTGCATTGCCTATCCAATGCAGAAAATTTAAAGTGCAATATAGTTTTCGAGGAGATTATTATCCTCGGGTTGGTCGGCCGCACCCAACCTGAGTCTCGAGGACTTTGCACACCACGTTTCTATTCCTATGTATGCTGCCGATCTAGGAGTTGATCCTCAGGCTGATTTCGCGCATCGACTTGAGTCTCAGGGGCAACTAGGATCAGCGGTTTCATGTTTTCCTTCAGGTGCATCTCGGGTTTTAGACCGACGCACACACCTTGAGGGATACTGGCTATATATCTCGGCAGAGAATAAATTGCACCAATCAAAAAATCAGCCCGCAGTCAGGGGTGGTGCACCACCTTGGAAGCAGTCTGGCATTAAGCTCGGGCGCCAGTGGCTGGCTCCATAGAGGGCATTTCCGGCATTAAGCTCGGCTAAACTCCTTCAACTTTTTGAACCCAGATGATCTATGACATCTCGGATATAGTCCGGCGTTGGAGCTCGGATACAGTCCGGCGTTGGAACTTGGACACAGTCCGGCATTAGAACTTTGATACATTCCGGCGTTGGAGCTCGGAAGCAGTCTGGCATTGGTGCTTGGCTGCAAAAGATACCTCGAATGTAATCCGGCGTTGGAGCTCGGACGCAAGAGGACACTGCCGCCCGAGAATAACTTCAAACCTGAGGTGTGGCATAATAATAACAAGGCATTGATAAAGGCCGGAAACTTAAAGGGGCTCCTCGGATACCCGACATATAAACTCTTCGGATTTACTTTGCGATACTCAAGATCGAAGATGAGAAGATTTGTTGAACCAGTTTTCAAGACCGACGACTGAAGATGAAGAACAGTTCAGAAGAATCGAGGAGCGTCCCCAACTTGAAGACCGATTCAGGGGCTACTGACAGTGTCCTGGACTAGGGAGTACTCACCATGTCATCTCCCAATCAGTTAGATTGGGCAGAGGACCCCCATGGCCGTATACTCATGAGCCAGTCCGGACAGTTGCCGCATACAAGGAAGATTCCACAAGACTTGGTGATCAAGACAGGGACTCCTCCCCACCGGCGTATTAGGCTAGGACTCTTGTTATCCTAGGCCTATGGTACATTATATGAACTGAGGCCGGTCTAGTCGATAGAGGAGAATCATAATCATCATAGGCTAGCTTCTAGGTTTTAGCCTCTACGATCTCGTGGTAAATCAACTCTTGTAACACCCATATCATCAATATCAATCAAGCAGGAAGTAGGGTTTTACCTCCATCGAGAGGGCCCGAACCTGGGTAAACATTGTGTCCCTTGCCTCCTGTTACCATTAGCCTTAGACGCACAGACCGGGACCCTCTACCCGAGATCCGTCGATTTTGACACCGACACTCAGTGCAATATCTTCAGTTAAAGCATCCAAAAGGAACTCTGGAGAGATTTCTGACCAAAAAAAGCTCTGGATACAACATTTTGAATCACATCACAGCCATAAGTCTCATTCATTGAAAAGATTTTTGGCATTTCTGCCCAGATATCATAACAAATAAGCATCCAAAATGTTTTGCATCATAAAAATCACAACCATCAGGATCACATCAAATGCTTACAAAAGGAAATCAAATGTTTTGCATTTTACATCAAATACTACAACCAACATTTTGTCACAGGATCACACCACTACATCCATCAGGATCTTCAAGCATTTTGCTACCAGGAGATAATTGTAGTACATTAGGATCGCCAAGAAGGAAAACTACATAGAATTACAAGGAAAACTACAGAAAGTTAGAAGGATCACCAAGGAGACCAAATTTACCTTCATGTCTATTCGCTACTCATCATCGTCGATACGAAAACAAGGAACTCTATGCCCACTCCTGTTTTCCTCATCATCACTACAATATTGCAGCATAGTATGATCAGTCCGGTTTTCCTCATCCTTGCTCTCATGTCCAACCGCTACCACCTTTCTTCTTTTCTTGATGCCTTCAACTGTTGTAGCACCAACGATCACATGTTCCTGGTCCCTTTGCACTCTGCTTTGCACCGGAACTTCCATAGAGCCATCATCAGCTTGCAACGGAACTTCCGTAGAGTCATCATCTTGGTATGTTAGTCCACCATCACCGGGGCCCTTTTCCACTTCAGTTTCAGTCACACTCCACAAGTGTATGTGCTCAAAGTTTTGCACAACTCGCCATTTTTCGTGCAAAAGAGTGTCTGGCAGATAAAACACCATTGTTGCTTGTGTTGTTAGAATAAAGGGATCACTCTTATACCAGCACCTTGCAGTGTTGATGCTTTTGAAGTGGCCATAATATTTGACAAAAGAGTCTCTCTTCTTATTGCTACCAAGCTCAAACCAGTCACAGCGAAATAAGACAACCGAGCGATGGATGCTTCCACTAGAGTTGTACTGCAACTCTATGATGCTTCTCAACTGACCATAGAAGTCAATGATCTCACGATCATGTGACCCCTCAGTGACGATTCCACTATTCTGTGTCTTCCTTTTCTCCTCGCGGTCAATGGTGTGGTACCGGACATCATCAGCAATGCATGTTGAATACACTCTCACTCGCTTATCCGGTAAGCATGCCAAAGCAAATAGATCATCACTGACCTTCTTCTCCTCATTCAACTTTCCAATCTACACAAATAAACCATTTAGCAAACAATGGTATTTAACAAATGGTGAATAACACAGAAAACATAAAACATGTGGCTAAATATCTCACATGATTCTTAAACCACTTAGCAAAGCCCTTGGCAACCCTTTTATCAACATGGATATTGCTTTCTTCCTGATTTAACTCTTCCTTGCATTTCCTGCAATGCCAACAAAACATGTGAATTAAAACATTAGGCTGGTGCCAACCCAAGCAAAAAAAAATATAATGAGTGCACAAGATATAACGTACTCGATATATGGTAGAACCTCGGTGCATTCGCTGAGCACATACCAAACCATCTTGTCATACTCATCACCAGCCTCCAAGTATTGTGAGGCTCCAAGAAAGTTCACACCATGGTTGAAAACAGAGACATCACCACTTTGCGAATCAGATCGCTCTCTATTTTTGCCCGGCCGGTTCCATCTTGTTTCCACATTGCCAAAGTATCTAGAGCAAAAAGTCAAGCACTCGTCAACGACATATGCTTCAGCAATAGAACCTTCAGGTCTTGCCGTGTTTCGCACATAACGCTTACAAGTAAGTAGCCTTCTTTTGATTGGGTACATCCAACCGTATTGTATAGGGCCTCTAAGCATTGCCTCTTTTGGTAAGTGCACCGCCAAATGGACCATCACGGTGAAGAAAGCTGGAGGGAAAATCTTCTCTAGCTTGCAAAGAATAATTGGGATTTCTTTTTCAAGTCTTTCTAGGACAGTTAACTTGAGTGTTTTGCAGCACGGTTCTCTAAAGAAATCTCCCAGCTCAGCAACCGCTTCATATATATCCTTGTCCATGATTCCTCGGAGGCCCGCCGGTAAAATCCTTTGGAGGAGGATGTGACAATCATGGGGTTTCAGTACTGAAAGCTTGAATCCATCAGAAGTAACACACTTTGCTAGGTTAGCAGCATAACCATCTGGAAATTGCACCGCTCTTAGGAATTCACAGAATGCAAGCTTTTGCTCTTTACTCATTATATACCATGCTCGTGGCATTTCAAATGAATCTTCATCTTCATTGTGATGTAGATGCAAATCTTCTCTTATGCCCATGTCCTCCAAATCAAGCCTAGAACTAACCGAGTCCTTTGTCTTCCCTTCAATGTTCAGAAACGTCCCTAGCAGATTCTCGCATATATTTTTCTCAATGTGCATTACGTCGAGATTATGCCTTAATTTCATATCAGCCCAGTATGGCAGGTCCCACAAACAAGACTTCCGGTCCCAACATTGACCTTCCTCATGCTTTCTTTTCTTCGCAAGCTTTCCTGGTCTCACATCTTTCACCTTTTCAAGTTGTTGCTCTAGCTCTTCTTTAGTGAATTCAGCTGTCTTGTCACGGGTTTCATTCTCAGCATTAAATTCTTTGCTTCTTCGCCAGCGATGGTTTTGGGGAAGAAAGCGGCGGTGCCCAATATAGCAAATCTTGCTCCTTATTCTATTTGAGCAAGGGTCTTTGTCACAATGGACACAAGCCTGATAACCCGCTGTGATCCTCCCAGACAAAGTGTGCAGAGCCGAGAAATCATGGATGGACCATATGATTGCAGCACGTAGATTGAACTTTTCTTCCGGACTCAAGGCATCGTATGAAGGTACACCAGTCCAGAGCTGGAGCAGTTCTTCTACGAGGGGCTCCATAAAGACATCAAAATCCTTTCCTGGAGACTCTGGACCCGGGATAAGCAATGACATCATGCAGTTGGACTGATCCATGCATGCCCATGGTGGCAGGTTGTACGGCACCACAAAAACTGGCCACATGCTATAAGACATGCTCATGTTCCCAAATGGATAAAACCCATCTGTAGCAATGCCAAGTTTTATGTTCCTTGGATCTGCAGCAAAATCTAAATGTATACGGTCAAACTCTTTCCATGCCTCTCCATCTGCTGGATGGCTCGGCTCATTGTCCATAGGTTGTCACTTCAGCTTGTGCCATTGTACCTCACGCGATGATTTCTTCGAGATGAACATTTGCTGCAGCCTTGGTATCAACAGAAAGTGCCTCAGTACCTTCTCCGGTATTGACTTCTTCCCATCAGCATCTTTCCACCTAGAGGCATTGCATTTTGGACAGTTGTCATGCTTTGCTAAATCCTTCCGAAACAAGACACATTTATTTGGGCACACATGTATTGAAACATAACCTAACCCCAGCCTGCGTATTATGCTCAATGCTTCATCATAAGATCTGGGAACACAACTACCAGGGAATTGCAAGCTCAAAAGGCGGAGTATTGCATTGAATGCAGCATTGCTAATCCGGTAGAAAGACTTGATGTGGAGTAACTTCACGGTGAAGGTAAATCTTGAAAATTTACCCCCTTCATGAGTTGTGCGCTTCGCCTCCTCTAACACCTCAGCAAACAACGACTTCTGTCCATCAGCATGATCTTCAGCATCGTACAAATCCTTCAATAGGTCAGGAATCCTATCATCTTCATGCCCATCCTCTTCCTCCAAAATAGCATTATCTCGCAAAACCTTTTCCATGAAATCAATGCCAGCATCACCACCACCCATCATATGAGGGGCCTCTGTATCTGCTTCAAAATGTTGACGTTGTCTGTCTAAAGGTTCTCCATGATATATCCATCTATCATATGTGATGGGCATCCCATTAAGAAGCAGATGATCTTCCACTCTTCCTTGAGCCATTCTTGAACGGTTGAGGCATTCGCAACATGGGCAAAGAATGTGAGCATTGTTGGCAAAATTTGCCGAAACAAATGCCATGAAATCATCAACTCCTTTCATATGTTCTTTCGAAAACTTTCTAACTCCTTTTCCAATCCAGCTTCTGTCCATCTGCCAAAGACAACAAATTGTTGCAACTTAGCAAATCAATCTAAGTGCATCAACATTAATTAATGAAAATGGATGGAAGTAATGGAAGCTAAAATTCCAGAAAACTTTATATGCTAATTTCCTAACCACAACTTTGAAACAAACCAAACTATAAATCAAACCAACACTAAAATTGGCATGAATTTATGTTGCAGAGAAGGCTAATTCAAATTAAACCAAACCAAGATTTAGAAGGATCATGTTTCTATCAAGTACAATTACTATGTTGTTTATGTTGCAGGGAAGACCAAGCTAGCTAGCTCCTAACAAATACTATGTTGTTTCTATCAATTACAATTACAATTTATGTTGCAGGGAAGACCAAGCTAGCTAGCTCCTAACAAATACTATGTTGTTTCTATCAATTACAATTACTATTATCCTAACAATCTGTAGACAAACAATTGAAGAACAACTGAGGCCATCTAGCTCAAATTCCCCCCAAATCTTAATAGAATAAGGCCTGAAGAATTCTTAACAAACAAGATGAAGAACTCCTAACAGTACATCAAGAAAATTCATCTATGCAATATCTACCAAACAAGAAAGCTATCTCCTAACTCCTAACAGTGCATCAACAAAATTCATCTATGCTGAAGAACATCTGACTGAAATCCATCTCCCACTGAAATCCATGCTCGGTGAGGAGGTGCAGATAGTGAGAGAGGAGAGGGGGAAGAGGTGAGGGGTGCATACCGGGAGGTGTGCTTGCAGCGCCGGTTCCCCCATGCTCGGCGTGCCTCTCCTTGCGTCGGTCGCCCACGCCCCTGCTGGTCGCTTCGCCTCCACGCCCATGCCTCGCCTCCGCCCCCTGCTAGTTACCTCCATTGCCGGCCCCGCCCCTGCCTCCGCCCCTACTGGTTGCTTCCACCGCGAGGCCATGGGCGACGTCACCTGCGGTGAGGTCGTGGGCAAGGCGAGCGGCCCCTACTGGTTGCTTCGGCCGCCAGCCCCGCCCGCCCCGCCCTCGTCCGAGCGGCCCCTGCTGGTTGCTTCTGCCGCCGCCCGCCTCCACCTGGTCGGAAGACCTAGAAAAATGCTATGTTGCTCTGCTCGATGCCACCCGCCGCCACCTGGTTGGAAGGCCCCACTTGTCACTGATACGAGAGCGCCATGGTTTTGTATAGTATATAGAAAACTACCCACACATTAGCAACAATCCCTCTCTAGCCCAGCAGTACCAAACGAGCGCTAGGTCATGGGTTCGAGTCCCCGCTAGCGCACATTTTTTAGGGAATTAAACGCTCACTCACCCACCTGTCAAATGGGTCCCGCCTGTCAGTGGCTCACCCACCTGTCAAATGGGTCCCGCCTGTCAGTGTTGCTAATTGTTGCTCTGTTCGATGCCACCTGGTCGGAAGGTCCCACTTGTCAATGATACGAGAGAGCCGTAGTTTTATATAATGTATAGATAAATTCCCATACATGAGCAATTGTCCCTCTCTAGCCCAGCAGTAGCAAGCGAGCGAAGCAAGTGCGAGGTCGTGGGTTCGAGTCCCGCCTCGCGCATCTTTTTTGGGCGAATTAAGCGCTCGGCCCCACCTGTCAAATGGGTCCTGCATGTCATTGTGTGCCCCGTCTGTTGTTGAATATTAACATTTAAGCAAAAATGACACCTAGATAGTGACACATAAGCGAGGTTGCTGAGGTGGTGGACAGTGCTTCCCGCTTTACGACCATGTTTGGAGCCTGCTTTACGACCATTTCCTCTAATGAAATTATGACCTTTCTTACCAGAATGGTCGTTATAGGTTAGGGTTTGGAGCCCCCCCCCCAGCAGCTTTTGACCAATTGTTCTAAAATGGTCATAAATTTATGACCAATTCTTCTAGGGTCACTAATAGAAGGTCACAAGTTGACATATTTCTTGTAGTGCACGATCGAAACGGGATCCCAGTTCATCGGGAGGGGTCTGGCGTACCGCAAAATGGAGGAAACAGACTTCTGTTGGACCTCCTACGGTCGAAATGGGGTCCTCTTGATCGGGAGGGGTGTGGCGTACCGCAAGACTAAGGAAACGGACTTGTGTTTGAGCGCTATGGTCGAAACGGGGGTCCTGTTCATCAGGAGGGGTGTGGCGTACCGCAAAACGGGACTCCATGGGATACTGTTCATCTCCACTGTCGACCTCCTCCAGCCTCCACGGGCTACTATTCATCCACCATCGACCTCCTCCAGCCTCCACCTGCGACTGTTCATCCACGGTCCTATTCATCCAGCATCCACCGCGCGCTACTCCACTGGCTACTGTTCAACTAGCCCTCTCCATGAGGTCCTGTTCCACCACCCCTCCAGGGGATACTGTTCATCCAGCCCTCCACCGGCTACTGTTCAACCAGCCCTCCATGGGGTCGTCCTGTTCATCCAGCCCTCCACGAGGTCCTGTTCATCCACCCCCAACCGGCTCGATCGATCGGGGTCCTGTTCATCCAGCGGCAACGGCCTCTACTACCACGGGGTCATGTTCATCTAACCCCCCATAGGGAACTGTTCATCCACCCCCAACAACACTCACTGTTCATCCTGAGGCAGCATCGATCGGCTTCAGTTAGCAGCAGTAGCGAAGGAATAGCTCGACCGGGTTCAGTGAACAGCCATCGATCGATCGCTCGGGTTCAGTAACGCGTAGCCTGTAGTTCAATCGCTCGGGTTCAGTAGTCGAACGCCTCGCTCAGGTTCAGTTAGAGCCCAACGCCTCGCACCCACGCGCATGTGTGTACGAGAGAAACGCGCAAACCTCCGTGCATTGCTTGACCCTGACCACCCACCGTAACCGGGAACACCCTGATATTTTCCTCGCCCTCGCTTCTACCATGGTTTTTTCCGTCATGGACGGTGTTGGGGATATAACTATTAGGTATGACCCGCCCAGGAGGGGCCGGATTATACCTATGGTGATTCATCATTATTAAGCCCATGAAGATATTTGAAGATGGCGGTTCAACTAAGGGCCCAAAGCCCAAAGGCGACTTAAGGCATGTAGAGATAAACCACCATGTATGTATGACTTGTATTGTAAGGCAAGAATAGATAGTCACCGAGGTGGCCCGGCTCTTGGCAGTTGGGTTCATTGTGGAAGTTTTTCATCCTGAATGGTTGGCTAACCCAGTGCTGGTGCTCAAGAAAAATGGCACTTGGCGTATGTGTGTGGATTACACGGACTTAAACAAGGCTTGTCTGGCTGATCCCTTTGCTCTCCCTCGTATTGGTCAATTCATTGATGCTACGGCGGGTTGTGAGCGCTTGAGTTTTTTGGATGCTTACTCTGGTTATCATCAGATCAAGATGGTGGTTAAGGACCAAGAGAATACAACTTTTATTACTCCCTTTGGAACCTTCTGCTATGTACCTATGCCTTTTGGGCATAAGAGTGCCCAGGCGACTTACCAGCGCTGCGTGCAGAATTGTCTTCATAGTCAGATTAGGCGCAATGTTCATGCTTATGTGGATGACATTGTGGTGAAATCCAGAGAGAAGGAGACCTTGATAGATGATTTGAAGGAGACCTTTAATAATCTCCGGGTCTATAATATGATGCTTAACCCAGCCAAATGTGTCTTTGGTGTGCAAGTAGGCAAGCTCTTGGGATTTCTGTTTTTAACAGAGGCATTGAGGCTAACCCAGAGAAGATCAAGGCCATTACCTCTTTGGCAAAACTAAAGTACATTAATGATGTTCAATGTCTGGCAGGTCGTATTGCAGCTTTAAGCCGGTTAGGTGAGAAGGTCATACCGCTGTATCAGATGATGAAGAAAACAGATGACTTTGTCTAGAGTGACGCTGTGAACGATGCATTTGAAGATTTGAAGAGGCAGCTAGCTGAGCCGTCGGTCCTTGCTGCTCCCATTGATAAGGAGCCATTATTGTTATATGTGGCTGCTAACTCTCGCTCCATCAGTGTGGCCATTGTGGTGGAAAAAAAGGAGGCTGGCAAAGAGTATCCGGTTCAGCGGCCGGTTTATTATATCAGTGAAGTACTCATTGAGTCCAAGCAGAGACATCCGCATTGGTAGAAGCTCGTTTATGGGGTGTTCATGGCAAGACGGAAGCTTAAGCAGTGGGTCACCCCATCATGTGGTTAGTTCTGCTCCGTTAGGAGATATTATTCAAAACAGAGAAGCCACAGGACGAGTCGCCAAGTGGGCCATTGAACTTGGGCCTCATGGTTTGAAGTATGTGCCACGCACTGCTATCAAGTCTCAAGCACTGGTGGATTTCATCAACAACTGGACAAAGCTGCAGATGCCTGAAGAGAAGCCGGATAACACATACTGGACGATTCACATTTATGGGTCCAGGCAATTGGAAGGCTCAAGGGCTGGAGTTGTCCTAGCTTCCCCTCAAGGAGACAAATTTTGTTATGTTCTAAGGCTGATGTTTCCGGGGATTACTTCTCCCTGCAGATAAACAATCCCCGGCAGTTTTTCTGTCCTGACCTTTGTATCTCCCGGCAGTTAATTTTTCCCGGTAGACTCTGTGATGGGTTGGCACTACAATTCCCAGCAGTTTTACTGCCTGCACAAACATGTTTACCCGACAGATAGTATGCCATCACGGTTTTTCCACAAGGATTCTAAATTGTTACTGGTAGCATATCCCTTATTTAATATCCAATCGGTTTGTTCAAACAATCATGACAGATCACACAAGTTATACATGCGGTTCAATCAAAGTTATGTGTAAGGCCTCATTCAATATCATAAACAGACTAGGATCATATGTACATAAATTTTGAGATAAAGAAAGATCATGACACACAAGCAAAATGACGATACAGTGCCTTGGGTGCCAAAACAACAACCAAACTGAGCAGAGTAAAACTTTGCTATGTCTCTAGGTTCAACAAACAAGGCATATTACATATATATTATCACTCCACCAACTCATAGATCTTCCAAACCTCCAGCAACTTCTGTATCTTTGAGAAACCTGTAACAAATTAGAAATGCAGAATGATGTTGTTTCAGATTTCAAATCGACGGATTAAATATTTAATATCAATGTATTTCTAGGAAAGAATCATGTTTATGGGGATACATATAATGTTCTCTTCATACAATCTCCTAATCAATTGTTCACAAAATACGTATCCACACATTACGCAACAAAACTATGATTCACACAGGGCTGGGTGCACCCATACACAGGCCGAAGGCTATATATCTTCCATTTGGAAAATAAAAGGAAGGGCGAGCTAGGTTTCATGGAGAACTAGGAAGACTTGATTACCCAAGAAGCCATTTTCACACATGGGGCTTAAAATGTCATCAAGTTCCAAAGTATGTTTTGACTACTACAAAAATTAACTCTGAAAGGCTGTTGTGAAGGGTAAACCACTTGTGCTAGAAGTCTAGGCTACCATATTACAAGTTTGATCAAAATCTCCTATCAAGATCTCCAAGTTTTCTAACCAAACTTACATCAACTGAGAACAAAAAAAGGGATATTGCCCAAGGGGGAAATGTTTTTGTATACCTCGAGTTAAGTATTGAGTTCGACCTTCCTTAGGTATGGGTCTCCATTCATACTGCCCTTGACATAGCAGCATCCTTCCTTGCTTCTACCTTTGTTCTCAACCTTGGTCTTTATGGCATTGGCAGCTAGTTTGCTCTTCCGGTAGCTCCCAATAGGCGGCCACCCAACAACTTGCTCCCTATAGAGTGCATCACAAACACTTTCTAAAAGATCTGATCGAACCAAGCATCAACTTTGATGCATTTTTTAAGACAGACAACAGTCTTGTGAACGTTAGTGCAGGCCATGCCACGGTCTACCATACTAGATACACAAGATACTAGGATGATAAAATTTGGTCATATACAGAAATTCCTAATTCCTAAATCAATAATCCATGAACTTGTAAAAAGATCTCCAAATCTGGCCAGCTTTAAGTGCATTTTGGTTTTTACCTCTGGAACATATTTTGTAGTTTTACAGATAAAACAACTGAAATTTCTGCCTATGATTCAAGCAGGATTAAAAACTCATTCCTGCATGATCTTTACTCACTCTTTCCTCCAGCAATGCAACGACTGCAAGCAAGAACGAACAAGTTATGGCGCCCAATGATTTAAACATCTTACAACCACATGAACAAAGCAAGTAAATGTCTACAACGGAAAACAACCAATGAGTGAGAAACTACGTCATGTTTTGAGAAGAAGATTACTAAAGAATACAAATAATATTCCAAAATAATCTGGCCAGGTTTCCGCCAATCGAAGCTTTAGGTTAGTACACTGCATCTCATGACTAGAATTGTTGGACACTAAATAAAAAGAAAACTTAGCAAACAAATCTCACCTATCAAATGCTTTGGTTTGGGACAAGGAAGTGGAGGAGGCAGAGCTGCTCGCGGGAGGGAATGTACGCTCCGTTTCTTGGGGCAGAGGACGTAGAGGAGGCGGCCTTGGTCGGTGCTCCGGTGACAAGTCCTGCTCGAGGGAGGAAGCTCGCAGAGTATGGTGGTGGCAAAGGACAGTGGACGGCGGAGGGCAGTGGTCGGCGATGGAGTGGCTCGGCGATGGGGCCGGTCGGCGGCGGCTTAGATCCGTGTCAGATGTATGCTCAGCGATGCTGCGATGGGGTGTTGGGGGCGACGAAGGCAGTGGTCGGGGACTCGGGGTGGCTGGGGGCGTAGGCGGGGGTGCATCGGTTGGTTCCAGTGGCGAGGGCACATGACGATTGGGGGCGGTGGTGGTGTGGTGGAGGGCAGGTCGAGTTGATTTGGGGGCGATTTGGAGGAGAAGATGAATCGAGAGATTCTTTTTTTAAGTGATGAATCGAGAGATTGGGGGCTCGTACTTGGTTCCGTGCCAACATTTTCACGACTCGGCTTTCCCAAGCGAGCGCGTGCTTAGGACCAAAACAATTTCAGTATCGCGCGCCAACATTGTCCCGGCAGAAAATGGGCCGTGCTCTAGTTTTCCCGGCAGTTTTGTTTCCTCTCACGTACACATGGTTACCGGCAGTAACCCTGCCCTTCCTGTTCATGTTCTACCGGCAGTTATTCTGCCATGAACTACTTCTACTAGCAGTAACAAGATTCCTGGCAGATCTTTTGCTCCTATTTATGTACTTCTCCCGGTAGTTAATTGCCCCCAATTAAGTGTTGTGGTGTAGTGAGACTTGGTAGCTCAGCAAGTTTCAGGCAAATGGGACTCTAAAGACCCGCTCATGGTGGCTTATCGCCGTGAGGTTGATGCTATTGTTGGGCACTTCAGGGGTTATCAGGTGGAACACATTGATCGCAGGAAGAATGAGGCAGTTGATGCTTTGAGCCGTTTAGGGTCTCAGCGTAAGCCGGTGCCACCTAACACTTTCTTGGATTGTTCTGCACAACCCCTCCATCAAATTTCCTACAGAGGAAGATTTGGCTATTCCTAACCCGGAGGCACAGTTGGTGGCGGCCCTTCACATTATTCCAGATTGGACACTACCATATTTGGCTTACATGACCCGGGGTGAGTTGCCTGAGGATGAAACTTTGGCCAGGTAGATAACCTGGCGGTCTAAGTCAATGATAATTGCCAATGGCGAGTTACACCATCGCAGTGTCACTAGGGCGTTTCAGCGTTGCATTTCTCCTGAGGAAGGCTGTGAGATTCTTCGTGACATTCATGAAGGAAATTGTGGTCACCATGCCGGTTCAAAGTCCCTTGTGGCCAAAGCTTTTCGTCATGGATCTTATTGGCTAACGGCTCATGCTGATGCAGAAGATTTAGTCATGAGATGTGTCGGTTGTTAGAAATTCTCACGACGAGCTCATGTGCCGGCTCAAGAATTGAGGATGATTCCAAATACTTGGCCATTTGCAGTCTGGGGGCTCGATATGGTTGGTCCTTTCAAAAGGTCCAAAGATAAAAAGACCCACCTTTTGGTGGCGGTTGATAAATTCAAAAAGTGGGTCAAGGCAGAGCCAGTTAGCAAGTGTGACACAGCCACGGCGGTTCAATTCCTGAAAAAGGTAATTTTTCATTTTGGCTTTCCACATAGCATTATACTAACAATGGCACTAATCTATCCAAGGGTGCCATGGAGGAGTTTTGTCAATGTGAGCATATTCGTCTTGACGTTTCATCAATAGCTCACCCCCAATCCAATGGTCAAGTTGAAAGAGCTAATCAAGAAATTTTTAAAGGCATCAAGCCCCGGCTTATGGTTCCCTTGCAACGAACGCCTGGTTGTTCGGTGGAGGAGTTAGCTTCAGTGCTATGGAGTATCAACACTAACCCCAACAGATCTACGGGTTACACGCCTTTCTTCATGGTTTGTGGAGCAGAGGCAGTTCTTCCTAGTGACATCTGCCATGACTCGCCCCGTGTGGCGGCTTACGTTGAAGCTGATAATGAGCAAGCGCGTCAGGATGCACTTGACCTGTTAGATGAGAAGCATGACCTGGCGGCAGCCCGCTCGGCGATCTACCAACAGGACCTTTGTCGTTATCACAGCCACCGGGTTAAGTCCAAAACCTTTCAAGAAGGTGATTTGGTGCTCCGACTCATCCAGGATCAAACTGATGCACACAAATTATCCCCACCTTGGGAAGGGCCCTTTCTGGTCAGTCAGCAAGAACTTGAACAATGGGTAATACTACCTTATCGATGTTCAAGAGCACAAAGACTCACGTAAGTCGGAGGAGGAGACCTGTCAGTCGTGGAATATTGCTCATCTTCGGCCTTACTACACATGAGCCACCGGCTCTTATGATGTTCATATTTTTATCATGTATATATTATGATGATGATAATAAAGCAGGGTCTCTGTTGTTTTATCTTCAAAGGATCATGTGTCTTCATCATCATAAATGACCATTGGGGGCTGATCATATTCGAATCAAGCTTAACTCCTTTGGCACAGCTTCTTGATCGTATTTGAATCATGGTTGTTCAAACCTCTTGATCATTTGGGGGCTGGGTCATATTCGAATCGTAGCTTAACCCCTTTTGGTCCGACTTTGATCGTATTTGAATTAGAGTCGTTAAAAAATGTCTCAAGGTCACTAGGGGGCTTCCTGTTCAAACATAGGTGTCACTCACCAAAGAGAACATAGTTGTCGGTACCCTCTTGATCGGCGCAATGCCAAAACTTAAGGTCACTTGGGGGCTTCCTGTTCAAACATAGGTGTCACTCACCAAAGAGAACATAGTTGTCGGTACCCACTTGATCAGTGCAATGCCAAAAGCCACTTGGGGGCTTCCTGTTCAAACATAGGTGTCATTCACCAAAGAGAACATAGTCATTAACCCTTTTGGTCTGGCTTCCTATTCAAACATAGGTGTCGTTCACCAAAGAGAATATAGCCATTAACTCTTTTTTGATCTGGCTTACTGATTGTATTCGAATCAGAAGCCTCGTGTATTTTCTCTCCTTATTGATTAAGTCTTTTGAAACAGTTTTCCAGGTTTCTCTTGATACTTTTTTGCTTACATCTGAAGCATGTATGTGGTTTCAATTAACCCGGCTTGACTTCGGACAATAAGCCGCCAGTACATGAGAGACATAAAACACTTGGAAGTTTTGGCTTTTAAAGATTGGGTTATCACCCTTACTGCACAGGTCACATAAACCGGCAGTACAATTCAATATCACAGGTATGATATTGCTATTATAGTTATGTTTCAAGTTCTAATTCATACTAGTCTTATCCATGACTATTTTTTACACATCAGTGGTTATATGTGAGATATTATGACCCGCCCTGCGGTAAACCGCCAAGGGTTCTTGCGATTTATTTCTGTGTGCAGGATAGCTCAAGGATTTTCTTATGCACAAGTCAAACGAATAATAAGTGTAAAGAGGATGAATATAAGAGGGCGGCTTAACAGTGTTGAGCACAAAAACGTGCATGATGGCATGACAGAGCAAAGTCATTACTATCCTATTACATGACTCCCCGAGTCTAAGTAATGAACTATTTTTTACAGTCACATATATGAACCGCCCAGTGGATCAATCTTCCTGCCTTTGCTGGCCTGAGGCTTCTGGATCAACCCTCTCCGCTTCTTTGTCATGTTCCATGTCCTGGAAGGTTGATGACGACCAGTCAATGCCATTCAAAGGTTGAAATTCATCTTCGTCGTCAATTAGCTTGGACGGGTCAACTTCAGGGGCGAAGGTGTGCTTACGGATCGGGGGGATCAGGCATGTCACTTTACAACATGGTGTCGACATCCTCTGATTTCCCGTGTCATAAGCCGGATGGTACTTGGTGAGGTCTATCTCATTGGCAATCAGGGTGGCCACAGGGCGTATCTCCTTCACACAAGTAGTGAAGTCCTCCTGTTCAAATGAAGTGCCATCTTCCTTGAGGCTTGGGTACCCAATAGAGATGTCGGCCGGGTCTAATTCCGGTAGCCATGCTTTGGCCCGGCTCAAAGCAATTACGGCTCCGGCTCTTGCAGATGATCATTTTAATTCATTAAACCACTAGGGAAGTATAGAAAGCTTCTTGAGAACATCAACCAAGAGTGTGGGGGCTTCATTAGACAGAGCAACTACAGCCAATGCACACTAAGCACCAGTGTAAAGCTGCTCTACTAGTGTGTAAACCGCCTTTAACTTTACAAGCATGTCTTGGTTGAGATTGCTGCTCCTAGGGCCTGCATAATAGTCACAAAGGCGTTAAGAGCAGATAATATCATCAAGGAGGATATTCAAATTTGACAGTCGTCAGACGGCTTACCAAAAATAGTAGACACCATCTGAAATACTTGGCGCTTTAAGACGGTAAGTTCAGTGGTTGCTTCCTGGAGAGACGCTTCTACCTTCTCAGCCCATTGGGTTAAGGCAATTTTCTCCTCAGCCCAGGCGTCCTTCTCAACTTTAAAGTCAGCCATAACTTTTTCTGATTCAGCCACAGTAAATTCGAACTTTGAGTTCGCCTTCTGGGTTTCAGCCTCTTGCAGTTCCAGACGGGTCTTCAACATAGACAGCTCGGTTTGAAGTTCAGCAGTGGTTGTCTGTTCATAAACCGGATCACTATTATGATTCAATAGTTGGTTCAACATATAAAGTACCAAGCCTTTTGCATGCAACAACACTTGGCACTTGGGGGCTAATGTCTACCGAAAGTTATATCTAAGTGGCGGCTTAAGAGAATAAGTCCCAAGCACTTTGCAAGCAAAGGGTACTTGGCACTTGGGGGGGGGGGGTAGTGCGTATTGTTGTTCAAAACTAGGCACGTATCATCTTCTGCACATGGATATAAAGGACCGGTTCATTCATGCTGATTAAACCAGCCCTTGGGGACTACAGATTAAGTCAGATGATCAAAGGATTCTACCAAAGGATATGACTTATGTTCATGGTTCATCTGAAGTCTACAACATATTTATCATAAACAGTAGACTTGGGGGATGGTATAGTAAACATATCTCAATATAGGAAGAATTCATACCTCAAATTTCTGGTGCATTTGTTTCACCATATCAACTTCAAGATCACGGCTGCTGTGCACTTGACTAAGATAGCCAGAAAAAACTTCACCAGTGCTCAAGTGAGAGTAATCAACAATATCATATCTGACTTTACATGTTCAATGTGCTCCTCCTTGGCAGTATGCTTGGCCAGCACAGTGGGCCTTCCTGGTTCTCTAAAGCCGGTTGCAGTGATTTCCACATCATCATCATGAATATCAGCCATCTTTGGTGGAATAGAAGCTTCAGGGTTTACAGACTCATCAATGGCTCGCTCCATAGGGGGGTCAGAGGTTGTTGGCATGTCATGAACCGGCTCAAGCGGCTCAGGAACAAAGGCCTCAGGTGTTGTGGTTTGAAGCTCCGGCTCATGGACTATAGGCTCTTCAGCCAACTTGTTCTTCTTTGTCCTCTTACTAGGCTATGCTTTTCCACTACATAGGTCAAGAAGGTCAGTACAAATATGAAAGGATTATAACGAGTAAAGGATAAAGTAAATTGCCATTACCTTGGAGCGGTCTTGAAAGCCATCAAATTTGACTGAATTGAATTGCCGGAAGAAGAATGTGAAGTTTCCTGGTAATTTGAATCAGAAGAGTTGAGCGATTGACGAGTGATACCCGCTAAAGGATAAAAAGAGTTTAAGCCAGGGGTGACCTCATTTCAACGTTTCCTTGGTATGTTCGGCAAGCCGAAAGAGAGTTCTGCATCCTTGCTTGTCCGAGTTTGCCGCCGGCTCTCGAGCAGCTGTTGCGTCAAAATAAAGTGAGGACCCAGATGAGCTAAGGGGAAAGGTTGTCAGAATCATGATTCTAAATCGGATCGGAGCTCTGATGGCAGGATCGCAAATCATAGAATCTTCACTATCAGGATCGTAAAAACGTAGATTCTATGAACGAAAATTGTAGAATCATAGGGGTTAGTTTGGATCATAAAGTCGTAGAATCGTACAATAGAATCATGATTCTGACAACCTTGCTAAGGGGTGCAAAAATCTTACTTTCCGGTTACTCTTCGGATTTTTTGTCTTGGCAAAGGCTCAGAGTCGGAGGAAATAATAGTTACCTCTTCTTCCACTCCCTGACTCGTTGTCGCGTCACCCTGGTGATAATCAGTGTCAATAAGATAGTTAAAGAAGGAGCCAAGAGAGTCAAGAGCTACCTCCGACTCTGGCGAGTCCTCTAGTTGAAACAATTCAGAAGCGCTGGGCTTTTTTCCTCTCTTCTTGGTGGCTTTCCTGGCGGCTTTCTTGGCCTTCCTGGCTCTCTTTGCAGCCTCATGGTCATATTCTTTCTTCCAAAACTCGTTGTCAGCCTGAGAAAATCATCAAAGATAAAGGTAAATTAATTAAAGTTTGGCGGTTTACCCCTGGAGCCGGGTTAGCTATGCAGAAAGGGCTTAGGCCCACCTTGCCACAGTCTTCTAGGCTTTCATTGAGAAGTGATTTCGTCATGTCATTGATAAGATCCTCAGTTGACTCATCGGGGCTGTGGCGTAAAGGATCCTTAGTGTCACCGGTGTAAGTGCACATTAAACCAGGGCGACGGCTCAAGGGGATAATCCTCCAGGCAACCCAACACTGGACCAAATCAATGCCATTTAAGACGTTCCCCAACAGAGCTTTAACTTTTGCAATGGTGGGGGTGAGCTTCTGGCGCTCATCAGTTGACAACTTATCGGGGAGTGGATGATTGGATTCAAGACGCAGGGCTCGAAAGCCGGCCAGAGGGTTCTCATCAACCGGAGATGTATCTTGGCAGTAGAACCATGTCTGGTTCCAGTCTTTGGGATGACTCGGTAGCTGCGCATATGGAAAGATGGCGTCTCTCTGTCGTTGGATTGAAACCCCGCCAAGTTCCAAGCTAGGTCCGTTGGAATATTCATTTTGGCGGTTCAAGTAAAAATATTCTCTGAAAAGTTCCAAGTTGGGCTCTTCTCCGAGGTATACTTCACAGAACACTTGAAAGTTTCATATATTAGACACGAAATTGGGTCCGATGTCTTGAGGATGGAGGTCAAAAAAGCGCAGAACGTCTCTGAAGAACTTTGAGCTGGGTGGCGAAAAGCCCCGGTTCATGTGATCAGTAAAGACAATAACTTCCCCTTCCTTGGGTTGAGGTTTCTCTTTCGTCGGCTTAGGGGGCAGTAAGACATGACATCCTTTTTGGGCAGATAGCCGGTTTTCACAAAATCTTTGAGTGTACTTTTCGTGACAATGGAGCAAACCCAGTTACAGGAAGTGACTGTTTTGGGCGGCATTGTGAAGAAGGAAGCCTAAAAAGAGAAGAATAAATTGGCCGGTTCAAAATTAAGCCAGAGGAAAAGGTATTACAGCACATATCAGACTGACGGCTTATAATGGGGCCTAATGGTATATGAATAATTAGTTCAGGTTATTTAAGCCGCCGTGAGTAGTTTGATGTTGTCAATTGAACATTACAATTGAAGCCGGTGGTATGAGCCGCCATGACTAGGTGGATCTATCAAGATGCAGTTTTTTTTGCTAAGTACCATACAAACAGGTTTTACAGGCTGCAGCTATTATTTTGGATCAGTGGTAGTTCAGAAAAAGAAAATAATTCAAGAACTAAAAAACCAGTACAGGGAGTTCGTAAGCTCTAATGAGATCTGTTTCCAAAGAAAGGGGATCCGCTGGTATCGAAAGAAGGGGCAAAACAACCACCGCATAAGTTCTATACTGTTTTTGGATCGAAAGATGTTGCGGTGGAGGAATTATGGAGAACCCACGAAGAACACGATGAACACTCAGGAACCCTAATGCAATCTAACGCGCTGGAGAAGAAGCACTTACAGGTGCAGATTCAACTGCAGTGGGGCGCCGGTGTACTCTGGTCCAACACAGGTTGATGCAGCGGCCGAGGTTGAGGAGGACGAGGTGCTCTGCGGCGGCGGCGGAGCTCGAGCGGCAGAGGGTCGTGAGAGGAAGAAGATGCTGGAAAGGGGGAGAATGAGGAAATACTGGTCGTGCCTATTTATAAGGAAAGACTCATAAGTGGGCGCGAAAAACGAGGAGACCAAAACATGGTTATCCAGCTGCCCAGACGCCTCGATTTTCGGAGCGGTTATTAAAGATAAAGGTCCGTTGAGATATGTTGGACAAAGTGTGATTTAATGACAGGTGACGTCATGGTGGGTTATCACCAATCCAGAAGATGACGTCATGGCGGGTTATAAACTCTCGTGCAGATGAAGAGGAGAAGATTTTTCCTAAATGTTGAAGATTGACATGAACCAGTTCAAATCAATATGAGGCCTAATGTTGGGGATATAACTATTAGGTATGACCCGCCCAGGACGGGCCGGGTTATACCTATGGCAATTCAACATTATTAAACCCACGAAGATATTTGAAGATGGCGGTTCAACTAAGGGCCTAAAGCCCAAAGGCGACTTAAGGCCCGTAGAAATAAACCGCCATGTTTGTATGACTTGTATTGTAAGGCAAGAATAGATAGTCATCGAGCCGGACACTGTTTATGAGCCGGACGGGAGTCTGTGAGCCGCTGGGCATCAACCTCTGTATATAAAGGGACGACCCGGCGGCGGTTCAGGGCAAGTAACATCGGATCGAAAGCTAGGTTAAGTGGATTCGCTCCCTAGTAATCGAGACATAAGCAATACCACCTCAAACTGCATTAGGCCTTTACCTTCACTGCAAGGGGCCGAACCAGTATAAACTCCCGTGTTCTTTGTCCCTTTTTAACCCCTTTAAGCTTCCTAGTTGCAATGGCTCCACGACTAAGTCCTTCTGCTAGGACATCTGTCGTGACATTTCCACGACAGACGGACCAAAGAATGTCATGCAGCTGCGTCTCCGGCCCGCCCAGGATGAAAAGCCCATTTTCTGTCATGATTTTTTGTCATAGAAGTAGGAGCCCACCACATCTATGATGATACCAGGTTTTGTCACAATTATCGTCATAGAAGTGTCATAAGTATGACAGAACAAATTTTCTTTCGGCCCAAAATGTCACGGATGTGTCTTTTTTGTAGTGGTAACTTGAGGATTATCCTCATTGCTGCATAGAAGAATTACGTCCTGGAAGCACTGTTAGGTGTACCATCCGTGCCCGCTACTGCAGACATTGTGAATGCCTGGCAGACGCGTGTTGATGCCTACTCAATAGTTTAGTGTGCCATGCTTTACGGCTTAGAATCGGGACTTCAACGATGTTTTGAACGTCATGGAGCATATGAGATGTTCCAGGAGTTGAGGTTGATATTTCAAGAAAATGCCCGGATTGAGAGATATGAAGTCTCCAATTAGTTCTATAGCTGCAAGATGGAGGAGAATAGTTCTGTCAGTGAACACATACTCAGAATGTCTGGGTAACACAACGACTTCACTCATCTGGGAGTTAATCTTCCTCATGATAGTGTCATTGACAGAGTTCTTCAATCACTGCCACCAAGCTACAAAAGCTTCGTGATGAACTATAATATGCAAGGGATGAAAAAGACTATTCCTGAGCTCTTCACAATGCTAAAGGTCGCGGAGGTAGAAATAAAAAAGGAGCATCAAGTGTTGATGGTCAATAAGACCACTAGTTTCAATAAAAAGGGCAAAGGGAAGAAAGGGAACTTCAAGAAGAACGGCAAAAAGGTTGCTACTCAAGAGAAGATATCCAAGTCTGGACCTAAGCCTGAAACTGAGTGCTTCTACTGCAAAGGGACTGCTCACTGGGAGCAGAACTTCCACAAGTATTTGGCAGATAAGAAGGATGGCAAAGTGAAAGGTATATTTGATATACATTTTATTGATGTGTACTTAACTAATGCTCGCAGTAGCGTCTGGGTATTTGATACTGGTTCTGTTGCTCATATTTGCAACTCGAAACAGGGGCTACAGATTAAGCGAAGATTGGCTAAGGACAAGGTGACGATGCGCGTGGGAAATGGTTCCAAAGTCGACGTGATCGTGGTCGGCACGCTGACGGTGTCCTGGACTAGGGGTTACTCATCATGTCGTCTCCCGATCAGTTAGATTGGGCCAAGGACCCCCATGGCCGTATACTCATGGGCCAGTTCGGACAGTTGCCGCATACAAGGAAGATTCCACAAGACTTGGTGATCAAGACAAGGACTCCTCCCCACCGGCGTATTTGGCTAGGACTCTTGTTATCCTAGGCCGCTCGTACATTATATAAACCGAGGCCAGGCTAGTCGATAGATTATGACATTACTCATCATACCTCCTGGGTTTAGACCACAACATATGATCTCGAGGTAGATCAACTCTTGTAACCCCTATACTCATTATAGTCAATCAAGCAGCATGTAGGGTATTATCTCATCAAGAGAGCCCGAAGCTGGGTAAAATCCCGTGTTCATGTTACCATCGATCCTAAGATGCGCAGCTTAGGATCCCCTACCCGAGATCCGCTGGTTTTGACACCGACATTGGTGCTTTCATTGAGAGTTCTGTTGTGTGATCGGCGAAAGGATCAATGGCTCAACTGCAGGTCAATTGCGACGTCATTTTCTTCATCACCAGCTCGAATGGTCACCTTGGCTTGACCGAGGACTGCGCCCTACCTCCGATCGTCATGTTCGGATGAGGGCCTTCATCAACATCAAACTCCGATATCTATCAAGATCATGGAGAAGTCATCCGTGGAGCTCGGGGGCTCAACGTCAACATTGCCCTCGGGCGACCGTGCTATTTTTCTGGACAGCAAACTCGTATCCGCCGCCACTGCCTCCTCAGTGTCGCCTAAATGATTGCTTCAGTGGAATTATGCGGAATTAAGTCTACAACAACCCTGGAAAAGTTTCTTCGAGTTCCGATGGAGGAATCTCCGACAATCTCTGATATACCGGATCCCTGTTGAATCTGGACAAGAATCCGAATGAGTTTGGAGCGGGGTGTCCAGCATCTATCTCGGACGTCCTTTGGAAGATCCAACCGTTGATCGGCTGCGGAATTCCCATATCTACCACCTGCCAAAAATTCAGCTCGATTCGACCGTCCAAACTCCGGTAACCTTCCGATTAGTGCATCACTTTTTGGATCTGTTTTCTGCGCGAGAACGAATCTGACCCGAGTTCATCTCCTTTACGAACGGGATTTCGGACATCCTTTTTGAAGGACGTTTTCGTTGGCGTATTGTGTTTTATTCTCAAACACATCCCATTAATATTAAAAGTATTTTTACAATACGATCTTCACCATCGTGCAGGTGTCAATCCGGCCCGATAACATCACTCCAGGGCGGCCGACCTGTGCTAGACACGTCACCGCTTTGTTGAGCCGAGCTTAACTCCTTCGGATCATCATCTCGGCCAGCCGAACAATAGTTCGGCATCGCGAAGGATAAATCGTCACCAACATCACCGCCCCACGGATTAAACAGAGCGGGCACACCGGCATCGCCGCACGGTCACTTCATCAAGCCAGCATTGACCATGTCACACGCTACGACCTGCATCGGCATGCCTGAACCGTTGCTTCATCGAGCCGACGTCCACCATGCCGAACTACTTCAACACCTCGGCTGACACATCTCCTCACTGACCTGCTCTGTCTCCTCGTCTGGACTGGGGGCTTCGTCATCCCTTCATCAACTTATTTCGGAGACTTCGGCGTCACCGGCCGACCAGCTTCATCACATTAGCTGGACCACGGGCTTTTGCCTCGGTGAGCCAACCTTTGCCAACTTCGCCATGTCGTTGCTTTATCGTCCATCAGGCAATGGGTGTGTGGATCGATTCCCAATTTTGGGAGTCGCTTTTCTTTGGAATGCTACAACAAACAAACCAGGTGCTATTAATCCTAACAATTTTTTTTTGTTGGGTTTATTTTTCTTAAGGAATTATTACTCTGGTTTGTTCCATCATCTGTACACAGTTCTATCAAATGGCGGCCACATTAAAAATGGTTGTGTGGTGGTTTGGTCAGTTTCCGTACATAGTTCGCCAAATGCCGTATCCGGAGCCCGGACCGCCCTGCAAATTCAGGCTTTTGTCACACCTTCACTGCGTCGCGCTGACGCCCTGCATCGACATTGGCTCCAGCGCCAGGCCACATCTCTTTAAATAAAATATTTTTGCGTAAAGAAATTAAGCAAGGATTATATATACATACATTATTATTTCCTGGACTGCACGGTTTTATGTGTGCAGGTAATGAATTTTGACTGCGTTACGCGGTCACTACTCCGGAGTGCCGAACTCCTTGCTCAGACACCTCGGGCCTGGGGTTAGGACCTCGGCCATGCCGAGGACTGCGAACCTTGTCGGATCTGTCGCAAATCAATGGGCGTCTTCATACCGCCACAAGCCCGAATCGCATCATCAACATCGAGCACATTAACCAGCTAAGTTGCTTTCATGCTCAAAAACTTTCAGTTTTAAATTTTGTTCGGTTCAAACAAGCATTATACTTTTTGGCACAAAGTTGTTTGTGACAAAGTTCCTTGTCAAAACTTTGTTTGTGACGCACATATTCAAATACCTCGTTTATTTGGGGGCTCCCTTGATGGAGCTTTTCCTCTTGCATATGATTATACTTGTACGGCTTCGTTCCTTGTTCGTGTATTACGCCACAATATGCACCACGTTGACTTAAGCGACTTGCAAGCTGGGTTGACTGGCTCCTGTGCTTACCCCTACGTTCCCGATTGTTCGGCTAGGGAGTAAAGGGAGCACCTCTGCGATTGTCACAATCGGTTCATCCGAGCTGGACCTCAGACTGGGTGAAGCTGAAAGCTAGCACTCTTACTGTTTTCAACAATGGTCGGCACACAACGGAACTCATGAGTACAAAAAATCTATTGCACAAGTCTCAATAATAATGAGCAACCGAAGAAAGGTATCGGTGGGGGTACTATTTTCTTCGAAGATGCTTCTTACACTTCGTTAGTAATATAGCATAAGTTCCTTGAGCATGCTTTGTCTGTTATAGCCTTATGGCCTGATTGCCTGGTTATCGGAAACACCATCGATATTCTCGATAGGTGGAGTACATAACACTCTTCGGTCCTTGACCGAAGAGGGAGAAGCCGACGGTCGGTTACGACACGTTCAAAGTTTGGGTGAACACAGATATGATATAAGTACTTCGGTACGCACAATCATTATAACATAAAATTCTTTTACCCAAGTCACTCGGGGGCTCTTAAATTTATGTGAGTTGTTTTATAATAAGTGTTCTTCTTCCTAGTCGCTGCAAAGTCTTTTTTTCTATCACTCCTTTTTTTCGACGAGAGTGTGTGGTCAATAGCCGGGGAGCCTAAGTACTCCGCCTTCAGGATAGGAGGTTGAAGCCATAGGCTGACCCGCTTGAAGTCTTGAGATAGGATGTGTCATGTTAAAGCACGACAGAAGCACAATTTTTTTCTAAGACCAATTTTAGGATTGGCACCGAACACTTGATCTTGTTCAGACGTCAAGTTTTTACTGACGTTTCTTGGTTTTCCAAGTTTATGACACTTTTAAACTATTTGTGTGTTTTCCGCATAAGTCTCGCAGTGCAATGTCGGACACCTTTAGAGATTCGGCAAAAATTCTCGGATATTGCTATATATGCATCAGTTTCAAATTGTGTCTTCGGTCAATAGTTGGGTTGCCCGGCTCCTGTGCTTGCCTCCTATGTTCCGCTTTGTTCGACTAGGTGTGCAAAGGGAGAACCACTGCGATTCTGCTTCCAGCTCGCATGGTTAAGCACCGCAGTAGAGAAAGCCGAAAACTAACTGCCACAATAAGCGTAAACTAGTCAGCAGTCCAATGACTATGTTAAATGAAGGGCCACTCATAACATTGGCCGAAGTGTTTACAGCTTGACCTCGGCTGTCGCCGAACACAAAGCGGAGGGCTACTTGCTGGCCTCCAACTTTAAGCTCCTATGACTAAGTGAACGTTATAAAGCCCGCATATCTGATTGCCTCGTTTCCGCCAACACAACCACCTTCGGGCACCGAGACGTCGGCTAAGGGTTGTTTTGTTATTTCGGAAACACCCTGCATAGCATCTACAAGGGGGTAGAAGCCGACGATGGGCCACTTTCAGATTATAAACGGTCGCAACGGAAGTGAAAATTTGGGTTCATCTAGACCACAGAGTTTGGAAGCTTTCCCCGAACTAAATCCTCAGTATTTTCCTCCCACATTGATCGAAGCTGAGGTTTCATGATCATGCTTAGCATGACAACCCAAAGAAAGGAACTGAAAGCACAAGTGCTCCCTAGGTGGTTTTGGTAATTAATGTCAACATATCTCTTGTTGGACTAACACTTTTATCTAGTATATTTCAGATAAGTTCAACATTGGAGTGGCATGAACTAAAGGATGTGGGAACTCCTTCAAGATGCTAAGGACAAAGGATTGGCTCAAGATTCAAGCTCAAGACTCTTCATTTTACATTTCAGTGATCCAAGATCACATTGAGTCTATAGGAAAGCCAATACTATCAAGGAGGGGTGAGGTGTTTCTTAATGAGCCTCTTGCTTCATGTGCTTAGTGATATGCTCCAAAAACCCTCAACCACTTTCTCACATCCACATATGTCCTAAACCTAAAGTCAAACTCGGCCGCACTGATTCTTTCTATCCGGCGCCACCGAGTTTTGATGTCTTAGCCACTGCCACAAACCCTAGGCAAATCGGTCTCACCGATAGGGATCTCGGTCTCACCAAGATGGGATTGTAATCTCTCTGTGTATGCCCATTATCAGAATCGGTCTCACCGAGTTTGAGCAATCGGTACTACCGAGATTACAATGCAAACTTCCTGGTTGACTCATTACCAAAATCGGTCCCACCGAGTTTGATAATCGGTCCAACTGAGTTTGCCTGACCAATTCTCTGGTTAGCTAATTACCAAAATCGGTCCTACCGAGTTTGTGTAATCGGTCTCACCGAGATTACATTATGCCCTAACCCTAACCATATCGGTCCTACCGAGTTGCATTTCGGTCCCACCGAAAATCCTAACGGTCACTAGGTTTACTAAATCGGTCCGACCGAGTCTGTTGAATCGGTCCCACCGAGTTTGGTAAATTGTGTGTAACGGTTAGATTTTGTGTGGAGGCTATATATACCCCTCCACCTCCTCTTCATTCGTGGAGAGAGCCATTAGACTAAACCTACACTTACAACTTAATATTTCTGAAAGAGAACTACCTACTCATGTGTTGAGGCCAAGATATTCCATTCCTACCATATGAATCTTGATCTCTAGCCTTCCCAAGTTGCTTTCCACTTAAATCCTCTTTCCACCAGATCCAAATCATATGAGAGAGAGTTGAGTGTTGGGGAGACTATCATTTGAAGAAAAAGAGCAAGGAGTTCATCATCAACGCACCATTTGTTACTTCTTGGAGAGTGGTGTCTCCTAGATTGGCTAGGTGTCACTTGGGAGCCTCCGACAAGATTGTGGAGTTGAACCAAGGAGTTTGTAAGGGCAAGGAGATCGTCTACTTCGTGAAGATCTACCGCTAGTGAGGCAAGTCCTTCGTGGGCGACGGCCATGGTGGGATAGACAAGGTTGCTTCTTCGTGGACCCTTCTTGGGTGGAGCCCTCCATGGACTCGCGCAGCTGTTACCCTTCGTGGGTTGAAGTCTCCATCAACGTGGATGTACAATAGCACCACCTATCGGAACCACGCCAAAAACATCCGTGTCTTCAATTGTGTTTGAATCCTCCAAACCCTTCCCTTTACATTCTTGCAAGTTGCATGCTTTACTTTCCACTGCTCATATACTCTTTGCATGCTTTCTTGCTATGTGTTGTGAATGTTAAACTTGTGCCTAAACTCCACTTAGTTTTAGAAAGGCTAAAAACTGCAACTTTGGTACTTAGTGTCTAATCACCCCCCCCCTCTAGACACCTCTTCTCAAGGTCCTATAAGTGGTATCAGAGCATTGGTCTCCATTGCTTTGGTTTAATCACCATTGGAGGAAGATGGATGAGTCTACTTTGGGGAGTCTTAGACATAGAGTGCCTATTCTTGATGGAGAGTATTTTCATGAGTGGAAAAATGAGATGCTTGTAATTTTCAATCAATATCATTTGAACAAGTACATTGCTAGTCCTTGTGCACCTTGTGTTGATCCTATGCATCCTACACCCGATGAGTCAATTGACATGATTAGGAATGTTAGAACTGTTAATCTTATCACTAGAGGCTTGCCTAAAAACTTGATTATAAAACTGCCTACTCTTAAGTGTGCCTACACTATATGGAAATTTCTTAAGGAACGATTTCCTGATTATTCTTTGAAAAATCTTGATGAAATTCTCCATAAGTCTATTGCCTTGAGTAAGATGAATACTAGTGATCCTATGTTTGGTGATCGTCTATTTGAGCTTACAAACCTTATGTTGGTATTATTAGTGATATTATTTCCGAAGCTATAAAAATTCATAGACAAGATCATTGTCAAAATCACTCTAACGAATCACCCTCTCTAGGATTTGATCCACCACATGATGATGTTGAACATGGATACTATGATGAGGATGATGATAGTGACTTCGATCTTGATGATGCAATGAGACATTTTGGTCTTATGGCAAATCTTCGGGGATATATGTCAGGAGGAAAGGAATGGGTCCTTGACAGTGGATGTACCGATCACATGACCGGAGATAAAGACATGTTTCGTGAGCTTGCTGATAATGATAATCCTCGAAAGTATGTCACTTTCGGTGATAACTCAAAGGGTAAGGTGGTTGGCCTCGGTAAGGTGGCCATCTCACATGATAGCTCCATACAAAATGTCATGCTCGTTGAATCTCTTGGATACAACTTACTTTCAGTATCTAGACTTGCTGACTTTGGTTTCAATGTCTTATTTACAGAAGTTGATTGCCAAGTGTTTCGTCGAGACAATCATAAAATGGTCTTTACCGGTATACGTAGAGGTTATCTTTACATTGTTGATTTCACTAAAAAGGCTCAATCTAAAACTTGCTTCATTGCTAAATCCTCAAAAGGTTGGTTATGGCATAGACGACTAGGTCACGTTGGCATGAGAAACCTTGACAAGCTTATTAAGGGAAATCATATCCTTGGAGTTAATGATGTCATATTTGATAAGGATAGACTTTGCAGTGCTTGTCAAGCAGGTAAACAGGTTGGAGGAAGGCATCCCGTGAAGAACATCATGACCACAAAGAGGCCACTCGAGCTACTTCACATGGATCTCTTTGAGCCCAACTCTTACAAGAGTCTCGGTGGAAATTCTTTTGGTCTAGTTATAGTCGATGATTTTTCAAGATTTACGTGGGTGTTCTTTCTTGATGATAAATCGCAGGTTCAGAAGATCTTCAAAAACTTCGCTAGGAAGGCCCAAAATCAATTTGAAGTGAAGATCAAGAAGGTTCGCAGCGACAACAGAGCGGAGTTCAAGAACGCAAATGTGGACACCTTTCTTGACGAAGAAGGGATTTCACACGAGTTCTCGGCTATGTACACACCTCAACAAAATGGAGTTGTTGAGAGGAAGAACCGGACGCTCATCAAAATGGCGAGAACGATGCTTGATGAGTACAAAACGCCGAAGCACTTTTGGGCAGAAGCGGTTGAGACAGCTTGTCATGCAACAAATCGCTTGTATCTTCACAAGCTACTCGGCAAGACGGCATACGAGCTCCTCACCGGTAACAAACCCCCAGTTGGATACTTTCCAGTATTCGGCTCGAAGTGCTACATTCTTGATAAGCATCGTCGTTCTAAATTTGCTCCTAAGTCTCATGAAGGTTTCCTGCTAGGTTATGGCTCAAACTCTCACACTTACCGTGTCTACAACAGTTTCACCCGAAAGGTTGAAGAGACGGTAGATGTGAAGTTTGATGAATCTAACGGCTCGCAAGTAGAGCAATTGCCAATTGATGTAGGAGACAAAGATCCTTTGGAAGCAATCCAAGACTTGTCTATTGGCAAGGTTCGTCCAACGGAGGTGAAGGAGAGTACTTCGTCCGTCCAAGTGGAAGCTTCTACTTCACGACAAGGTGAACCAAGAGTTGACACGGAAGCATCCACAAGTAGGACACACCAAGATGAAGGAAACGAGGAAGTGCATCAAGAACGTCAACAACCTCCTTCTCCACCATGACAAGAGAACGACAACGCCAACAATGAAGAAGGCCAAGAAGAAGAACAAGATGAAGAAGATGTTCAACAAGATCAAAGCAAAAGCTTTCACGAGTTCGAGCAAGAATTGCTAAAGACCATCCCGTCAAGCAAATCTACAATGATATTCAAACCGGGAGAATCACTCGCTCTAAAATTCGTCTAGCTAACTTTTGTGAAAACTATTCTTTCATCTCTAGCATTGAACCTATGAAGGTCGAAGAAGCATTGGAAGATCCGGATTGGATAAACGCTATGCATGAAGAGCTACACAACTTTGAGAGGAACCAAGTTTGGACATTGGTTGAGAAGCCCGACAACAACCACAACATCATCGGTACCAAATGGGTGTTTTGCAACAAGCAAGATGAAGATGGACAAGTAGTTTGCAACAAAGCACGTCTCGTCGCCCAAGGCTACACACAAGTCAAAGGTATGGACTATGGTGAGACTTATGCTCCCGTTGCTAGACTTGAGTCTATTCACATCTTACTTGCCTATGCTAATCACCATGATATCACATTGTACCAAATGGACATTAAAAGTGCTTTTCTAAATGGTGAAATAGAGGAGGAAGTTTATGTTAAACAACCTCCTGGCTTTGTCAATCCCAAGAAACCCAATCATGTTTACAAACTTCACAAAGCTCTTTATGGTCTTAAACAAGCTCCTAGAGCATGGTATAAATGCTTGACCAAGTTCCTTATTTAAAATGGCTTTGAAATTGGGAAAATTGATTCCAAACTCTTTACTAAAAGGGTTTATGGTGAACTATTTGTGTGCCAAATCTATGTTGATGATATTATATTTGGTTCAACTAACCCTCATTTTAGTGAGAAGTTTGGAAAGCTAATGTCGGAGAATTTTGAGATGTCAATGATGAGTGAACTCAAATTCTTTCTTGGGTTGCAAATCAAGCAAACTAAGGAAGGTACTTTTGTCCCTCAAATGAAGTACACTAAGGACTTATTCAAGAAGTTCAATATGCAAGAATGCAAAGGTATGTCTACACCCATGCCTACTAGTGGACATCTTGATTTGACCAAAGATGGTGAACCGGTTGATCAAAAGGTTTATCGCTCTATGATTGGTTCATTGTTATATCTATGTGCTTCACGTCCCGATATTATGCTAAGTGTGTGCATGTGTGCACGATATCAAGATGCTCCTAAAGAATGTCATCTTAAGGCTGTGAAAAGGATAGTGAGATACTTAATCCATACACCAAATTTTGGCATTTGGTATCCTAAGAGGGCCTCTTTCGATCTTGTTGGCTACTCCGACTCGGACTATGCCGGAGACAAGGTTGATAGAAAGTCCACTTTGAGTACTTGTCAATTTCTTGGTAGATCTCTTGTGTCTTGGTATTCCAAGAAACAAAAGTCGATATCCTTATCCACCGCCAAAGCGGAATACATTGCCGCTGGTTCATGTTGTGCTCAATTACTTTGGATGACCCAAACTCTTAAAGATTATGGGATATATGTGAAACATGTTCCATTGCTTTGTGACAATGAAAGTGCTATCAAAATTGGTCATAATCCTGTGCAACATTGTCGAACTAAGCATATTGAAGTTCGTCATCATTTCATTAGAGATCATGTTGCTAAGGGTGACATTGATCTTAAGCATGTTCGCACCGAAAAGCAATTAGTGGATATATTCACTAAACCTCTTGATGAGAAAGTGTTTTGCAGGTTGAGAGGAGAATTGAACATCATTGATGCTTCAAACTTGGAGTAGAAACTCCATTGGATACATGCAAGACATGAGCTTATGACTAATCCTTGATATTTCTCTTATGATGAAAATCTTATGTCTTGGATATATTTGTATCTTGCATGTTATCTAATCCATGTAGGTACTTGGTTGAATCTAATTCCATGAGATTGTAATCTACTCATATCTTGAGCAATCTCTACATCACCAAGTCTCCACAGGAAGCACGAAACCATTCAAACATATCCTTTGACAAATTCTATGTTGAGCTTCATGAGTGTCATTTTTGGATACACAAGTGCTCTTCCTTGCAAGAACTAACCCATGTAGGTAGATGGACTCAAATTCCAAGTGGTGCTCCAAATTCTTGATGAGCTACATCAACCTCGAGCAACTCACACAAGTTCAACTACATGGACAACACCACCAACCAAGGTATGTTATTCCATCTTAGAGAAGCTTTACTCCAAGTCATGAGCTAAAGCAACTCGACAAGATGTGAATACATCAAGATGCTTAAACGAAAAATGGCAACCCCATTTTGAGCTTAAACGATGAGTATGACCTATGATCAAGTGATCTCACTTGACTCCTAAGTCAATATACTCTAACATAGGTGATTTCGTCGCCGACCATCTCTAGATGAAGTTCCCTTGTGTTTTCTTCTGTGTTTTTGCATTTGTCTCATGCTTATTTGTTTCCCCTTTCAAAAAAAACTTCATCTAGATTTCTTTCTGTTTGCACTGTATTTTTCATATCATTCAGTAAATTCCTTGCATATCATTCAGTAAATTCCTTGCATATCATTCAGTAAATTCCTTGCAAATCTTTGTGAGATCTTATTAGTCTAGTGAGCTGAGGTGACAAGTGTTTTCTCTGCGATGAACTCGGTTACACCGATTTGTTATTTTCGGTCCAACCAAAAACTTTCGGTACCACCGAAGCATACCACTCGGTGCCACCGATTTCACAACAGGAAAAATAGTTTGCCACTTATTCTGTGTTTCTTCTGATCCAGCTCCACTCAATGAATCTTGTCCTCTACAAGAATCACATTTTTATCATTGCTTTATGTTGTGACTCAAGGATCAAACCCATTCACGTCAAATTCCAGAGGGAGAGAGAGAGGTTACATCTTTATCAAGCCCTTCTTGGAAATTGATGTCAAAGGGGGAGAGAGAGAGATCACATCAAAGCTTATCATTTAGAGAGAGAGATCACATCTCAGAGGGAGAGAGAGATCCTTCAAGGGGAGAGAGAGAGAGATCTCCAGGGGGAGAGAATACTAGTAGAAAGTATTTCTCAAGGATCCCAGATGCTTGGTGTTCAAGAGGAGAGATGCCACATGTCCTCTTGAGGGGAAATGCATGTTCATATGTGCTTAGTTGCATTCGCTTGCATTAGCTCTGTTCTTTATATCTTTCAGCTCTGATTTTCTGTTACCTATCTTCTCCCAGTATCCCATGCTAGATTAAGGGGGAGCAAGACATCTAAGGGAAAGAAATCATTTAAATTCATTGCATATCTTTACTCTTGGGGACATGTCTAATCAACTGTAGTACTTAGTACTCACTCTCTACATGTCATCCCAGTCTTGGTATTCTTGTGGTTTCTTCTGTTTGCTCTGGCTAGTAGATGTATCTGTGTTATCTAACCTTGTTTACACAGGTTCATTCCATCCTAAGCCTACTCAAGACTACAAGGTAAGTATATGCATCACAATCATGTGTATGAGGAATTCTTGCTGATGTACATACTGTTTGCAAGAAGGACTCATGGGCATGAAGGTATTTCCTTTAATATTTTTTTTGCTCTGATGCATATGGCCAAGATACATGTAACACATTGCCTGCCCTATCATGGTTATGCTCTCACATGCTTCTATATTTCATATTCACATGATTGCATACATGTAGGGGGAGCCTATGCTTGTTACATGTCTTTCCAAAGCTTTACTTGCTATTCTTTATATCCTTATCTAAAGCTTTGATGTATGTTGTCATCAATTACCAAAAAGGGGGAGATTGAAAGCACAAGTGCTCCCTAGGTGGTTTTGGTAATTAATGTCAACATATCTCTTGTTGGACTAACACTTTTATCTAGTATATTTCAGATAAGTTCAACATTTGAGTGGCATGGACTAAAGGATGTGGGAACTCCTTCAAGATGCTAAGGACAAAGGATTGGCTCAAGCTTCAAGCTCAAGACTCTTCATTTTACATTTCAGTGATCCAAGATCACATTGAGTCTATAGGAAAGTCAATACTATCAAGGAGGGATGAGGTGTTGCTTAATGAGCCTCTTGCTTCATGTGCTTAGTGATATGCTCCAAAAACCCTCAACCACTTTCTCACATCCACATATGTCCTAAACCTAAAGTCAAACTCAGCCCCACTGATTCTTTCTATCCGGCGCCACCGAGTTTTGATGCCTTAGCCACTGCCACAAACCCTAGGCAAATCGGTCTCACCGATAGGGATCTCGGTCTCACCAAGATGGGATTGTAATCTCTCTGTGTATGCCCATTATCAGAATCGGTCTCACCGAGTTTGAGCAATTGATACTACCGAGATTACAATGCAAATTTCTTGGTTGACTCGTTACCAAAATCGGTCCCACCGAGTTTGATAATCGGTCCAACCGAGTTTGCCTGACCAACTCTCTGGTTAGCTAATTACCAAAATCGGTCCTACCGAGTTTGTGTAATCGGTCTCACCGAGATTACGTTATGCCCTAACCCTAACCATATCGGTCCTACCGAGTTGCATTTCGGTCCCACCGAAAATCCTAACGGTCACTAGGTTTACTAAATCGGTCCGACCGAGTCTGTTGAATCGGTCCCACCGAGTTTGGTAAATTGTGTGTAACGGTTAGATTTTGTGTGGAGGCTATATATACCCCTCCACCTCCTCTTCATTCATGGAGAGAGCCATCAGACTAAACCTACACTTCCAACTTAATATTTCTGAAAGAGAACTACCTACTCATGTGTTGAGGCCAAGATATTCCATTCCTACCATATGAATCTTGATCTCTAGCCTTCCCAAGTTGCTTTCCACTCAAATCCTCTTTCCACCAGATCCAAATCATATGAGAGAGAGTTGAGTGTTGGGGAGACTATCATTTGAAGCACAAGAGCAAGGAGTTCATCATCAACGCACCATTTGTTACTTCTTGGAGAGTGGTGTCTCCTAGATTGGCTAGGTGTCACTTGAGAGCCTCCGACAAGATTGTGGAGTTGAACCAAGGAGTTTGTAAGGGCAAGGAGATCGCCTACTTCGTGAAGATCTACCGCTAGTGAGGCAAGTCCTTCGTGGGCGACGGCCATGGTGGGATAGACAAGGTTGCTTCTTCATGGACCCTTCTCGGGTGGAGCCCTCCATGGACTCGTGCAGCCGTTACCCTTCGTGGGTTGAAGTCTCCATCAACGTGGATGTACGATAGCACCACCTATTGGAACCACGCCAAAAACATCTGTGTCTCCAATTGCGTTTGAATCCTCCAAACCCTTCCCTTTACATTCTTGCAAGTTGCATGCTTTACTTTCCACTGCTCATATACTCTTTGCATGCTTGCTTGCTATGTGTTGTGAATGTTAAACTTGTGCCTAAACTCCACTTAGTTTTAAAAAGGCTAAAAACTGCAACTTTGGTACTTAGTGTCTAATCACCCCCCCTCTAGACACCTCTTCTCAATGTCCTACAGGAACCGATAGCGGGACTATTTTCTTTGGACGATGTTTCTTATGTTAAACAATAATATAACATATCTCTTTCCGTACCTTTGTTTATAAAACTGTATGGCCGGATTGCCTTGTTTGCCGTAAATCATTTCCCTCACAAAGGCTTTATAAAGTGGGACAAACACTCCCCGGCTACTGGCCGAGGAGGTTGAAGCCGATGGCCGGTCAACAAAGTTTTGTACAATGCGGATCCGAGCATTGATGATGTAAAGTACTTGGATACATAGAATCATTACACATAATTTGTGATTTTACTTTGGACATCGATCCTTAATTCGGCCACGCGTGCCCACATTAAGGCTCGGGGGCTACTGGGCTCCATGCTTATTATTTACAAATATTAAAGGGGTACATCAATCCCTTGATGTGGTGTCGCCACCCGACCAGTGTCTCAGGGGCTACTGCATTGACAATCCAATGCGGAAAATTTAAAGTACAATATAGTTTTCGAGGAGATTATTATCCTCAGGTTGGTTGGCCGCACCCAACCTGAGTCTCGAGGACTTTGCACACCGTGTTTCTATTCCTAAGTATGTTGCCGAGCTGGGAATTGATTCTCAGGCTGATTTTATGAATCGACCTGAGTCTCGGGGGCTACTAGGGTCAGCGGTTTGATTTTTTCCTTCAGGTGCATCCCGGATATTAGGCCAACATGCACCTTGAGGGCTACTGGCTAGATTACATTGCATAATTCAGAATTAAATTCATAAAAGTCAGCCCATGGCCGAGGTGGTGCACCACCTCGGATACAGTCCGGCGTTGGTGCTCGACTATAATAGACACCCCGGAAGCAGTCCGGCATAAAGCTCGGACGCTAGTGGCTGGCTCCGTAGAGGGCATTTCCAGCATTAAGCTCGGCTAAACTCCTTCAACTTTTTTGAACCAAGGTGATCTATGACACCTAGGATATAGTCCGGCATTGGAGCTTGGACATAGTACGGCATTGGAGCTCAGATACAGTTCGGCATTGGAGCTCGGCTGTAACAATACTCCTCGGATACATTCCGGCGGTGGAGCTCGGATACATTCCGGCATTGGAGCTCGGAAGCAGTCCGGCGTTGGTGCTTGGCTGCAAAAGATACCTCGAATGCAATCCATCGTTGGAGCTCAGATGCAAGAGGACACTACCGCCCGGGAATAACTTAAAACCCGGGTACAAGGCATTGATAAAGGCCATAAACTTAAAGGGGCTCCTCAGATACCCGATGTATAAACTCTTCGGATGCACTTTGGCGATCCTCAAGATTGAAGATAAGGAGATTTGTTGAACCAATTTTCAAGACCGACGACCGAAGATGAAGAACAGTTAGGAAGAATCGAGGAGCGTCCCCAACTTGAAGACTGATTCAGGGGGCTACTGACGGTGTCCTGGACTAGGGGGTACTCATCACGTCGTCTCCCGATCAGTTAGATTGGGCCGAGGACCTCCATGGTCGTATACTCATGGGACAGTTCGGACAGTTGCCACATACAAGGAAGATTCCACAAGACTTGGTGATCAAGACAAGGACTCCTCCCCACCGGCGTATTCGGCTAGGACTCTTGTTATCCTAGGCCTCTCGTACATTATATAAACCGAGGCCAGGCTAGTCGATAGATTATGACATTACTCATCATACCTCCAGGGTTTAGACCACAACATATGATCTCGAGGTAGATCAACTCTTGTAACCCTTATACTCATTATAGTCAATCAAGCAGCATGTAGGGTATTATCTCATCAAGAGAGCCCGAAGCTGGGTAAAATCCCGTGTTCATGTTACCATTGATCCTAAGACGCACAGCTTGGGACCCCCTACCCGAGATCCACCGGTTTTGACACCGACACATGCTACCTCTACATCTACCATCGGGATTAGTTTTAGACCTGAATAATTGTTATTTGGTGCCAGCGTTAAGCATGAACATTATATCTGGATCTTGTTTGATGCGAGACGGTTATTCATTTAAATCAGAGAATAATGGTGATGACCCACAAGTGTAAGGGATCTATCGTAGTCCTTTCGATAAGTAAGAGTGTCGAACCCAACGAGGAGCAGAAGGAAATGACAAGCAGTTTTCAGTAAGGTATTCTCTGCAAGCACTAAAATTATAGGTAACAGATAGTTTTGTGATAAGATAATTCGTAACAGGTAACAAGCAACGAAAGTAAATAAGGTGCAGCAAGGTGGCCCAATCCTTTTTGTAGCAAAGGACAAGCCTGGACAAGTTCTTATATAGAGAAAAGCGCTCCCGAGGACACATGGGAATTATCGTCAAGCTAGTTTTCATCACGCTCATATGATTCACGTTCGTTACTTTGATAATTTTATATGTGGGTGGACCAGTGCTTGGGTACTGCCCTTTCTTGGACAAGCATCCCACTTCTGATTAACCCCTATTGCAAGCATCCGCAACTACAAAATAAGTATTAAGGTAAACCTAACCATAGCATGAAACATGTGGATCCAAATCATCCCCTTACGAAGCAACTCATAAACTAGGGTTTAAGCTTATGCCACTCTAGCAACCCATCATCTACTTATTACTTCCCAATGCCTTCCTCTAGGCCCAAATAATGGTGAAGTGTCATGTAGTCGACGTTCACATAACACCACTAGAGGAGAGACAACATACATCTCATCAAAATATCGAATGAATACCAAATTCACATGGCTACTAATAGCAAGACTTCACCCATGTCCTCAGGAACAAACCTAACTACTCACAAAGCATATTCATGTTCATAATCAGAGGAGTATTAATATGCATTAAGGATCTGAACATATGATCTTCCACCAAATAAACCAACTAGCAGCAACTACAAGGAGTAATCAACACTACTAGCAACCTGCGGGTACCAATCTGAGGTTTTGGTACAAAGATTGGATACAAGAGATGAACTAGGGTTTGAGAGGAGATGGTGCTGGTGAAGATGTTGATGGAGATTGACCCCCTCCCGATGAGAGGATCGTTGGTGATGATGATGGTGATGATTTCCCCCTCCCGGAGGGAAGTTTCCCCAGCAGAACAGCTCTGCCGGAGCCCTAGATTGGTTCCACCAAGGTTCCACCTCGTGGTGGCAGAGTTTCGTCCCGTGAGCTTGCTATGATTTTTTCTAGGGTAAGAGACTTCATGTAGCAGAAGATGGGCACCGGAGGGCTGCCAGGTGGCCCACAAGGCAGGGGGCGTGCCCAGGGGGTAGGCCACCCCCCACCCTCGTGGGTGGTGGGTGTCCCCCCTCAGGTATTCCTGCCACTAAATATTTTTTACTAATTCCCAAAATGACTTTCATGGAGTTTCAGGACTTTTGGAGCTATGCATAATAGGTCTCCAATATTTGCTCCTTTTCCAGCCTAGAATCCCAGCTGCCGGCATTCTCCCCCTTCATGTAAACCTTGTAAAATAAGAGAGAATAGCCATAAGTATTGTGACATAACGTGTAATAACAGCCCATAATGCAATAAATATCGATATAAAAACATGATTCAAAATGGACGTATCAACTCCCCCAAGCTTAGACCTCACTTGTCCTCAATCGGAAGCCGATATCAAAAAATATGTCCACGTGTTTAGAGATAGATGTGTCGATAAAATAAAATACGGACATGAGGGCATCATGATCATTCTTATAACAGTAACAAATATATATTTTGTCATATGATTCCTTATGCTCAAATAACAATCTATTCACAATGTCAAGTATGATTCAGAAACTTCATTGAGAACTAACAAACTATAATCTCAGTCATTGAAGCAATTGCAATTTATCATAACATCAGAAAGAGTCAATAATAGAGCTTTTTCAGCAAGTCCACATATTCAACTATCATTTAGTCTTTTAGAATTGCTAACAGTCACGCAATACTTATGGTTACGGAGTTTTAATCGAACACAGAGAAAGATAGGGGCTTATAGTATTGCCTCCCAACCATTTACCTCAAGGGTAATGTCAACAATATATATATATCAGGATCTTTCCAACACGAGGTGCTTTCCAAAGGATAAAATGTAAAAAGGAAAGGTGAAGATCACCTTGACTCTTGCATAATGTAAAATATAGGCCCTTCGCAGAGGGAAGCAGAGGTTGTCATGTGCTTTTAGGGTTGGATGCACGAAATCTTAATGCAAAAGAATGTCACTTTATATTGCCACTTGTGATATGAACCTTTATTATGCAGTCCATCACTTTTATTACTTCCATATCACAAGATCGTATAAAGCTTATTTTCTCCACACTAATAAGTCATGCATATTTAGAGAGCAATTTTTATTGCATGCAACATGACAACTTACTTGAAGGATCTTACTCAATCCATAGGTAGGTATGGTGGGCTCTCATGGCAAAACTGGGTTTAAGGATATTTGGTAGCACAAGTAGTATCTCTACTTGGTGCAAGGAATTTGGCTAGCATGAGGGGAAAAGGCAAGCTCAACATGTTGTACGATCCATGACAATATACTTTAACTAAGATGTGAGAAAACATAACCCATTACGTTATCTTCCTTGTCCAACGTCAACTCTTTAGCATGTCATACTTTAATGAGTGCTCACAATCATAAAAGATATCAAAGATAGTGTATTTATATGTGAGAACCTCTCTTTCTTTTTTACTTCCTATTAATTGCATCGATGACCAAAACTATGTTTGCCAACTCTCAACAACTTTTAATCATCATACTCTCTATATGTGAAGTCATTACTATCCATAAGATCAATATGGTCTCTTTTATTTCTTTTATTCCTTTATTCCCTCAAGATCATAGCAAGAAAGCAAAGCCCTTGACTCAACACTAATCTTTATTATATATAGCTCATGGACTCAATTACATAAAGGGATCACAAAGCAAAACTCAAAACTAATTCATACCAAAACTTTATTTTACTAGATCAAGATATTACCAAAAGGATCGAACTAAGTAAAACGGTAAAGATAGGAGTGTGATGGTGGTACGATACTAGGGCAACTCCCCCAAGCTTGGCAGTTGCCAAGGGGAGTTCCCATACCCATGTGATTCGTTCCTCGGAGGTGGTGATGATGGAGTTGTTGATGATGTAGGCTTGCCGTCCGTCTTCCAAGGCATAGGCTCACCATCATAGAAGGATGATCGAGTCTCCGGGATCCTCAAATCTGCAGCCAAACTCATCCTCTTGAATCTATATTCATACTCACAGTTTTGGTTTTGCAGGTCATAGATCTGGGCTTGGAGGTGCTCGATTTTCTCATGAAGCTTAAAGATGGTCTCCCCAATGTTCTTGGCATCTAGCTTGTGGTTGTTGGTGAACTCCGCGATCATCATCTGGTTGGCGTTGAGTCCGTGTTCCACCATCCCTTGGCACTTGAAAACTTTTTGTTCCATTGTTTCGAGCTTTGTCTCCACGCTTCCGGTACTCCTTGGTCCCTCAACATCGCGGATGTGCAGCACCCCCTCACGCATCTCAATGGTTTGAGGGTGATGCATCACCTCCGCGAAGTAGAGGTTGATGACCCTCTCGAAAAACTTGTACTTGGGGGCGCTTGAAGATGTCATGGTGCTCTAGATCTGTTAGAAAAACAGCTCGAAACAAATGCAGAAGATTTTTGCATGATACGGTGGTTAAAACCTTCGGGAGATTATATAATGAATTTTTACTGACCAATATAAGTATCTTGCAAGAAAACGGAGTCCGGAGAGCACACGAGGTGCACACGAGGCAGGGGGCACGCCTAGGGGGTAGGGCGCGCCCTCCACCCTCGTGGATGCCTCGTGTCCTTCCCGGACTACTTCTTATTTTCATATTTTCTTAAATATTCCAAAACAGAGAAAATTGCTACTAAAACCGTTTTGGAGTCGGTTTACTTACCGTACCACATACCTATTCCTTTTCGGAGTCTGAAACATTCTGGAAAGTGTCCCTTATGTATTCCTCTCGGGTTACTGTTTTAATAACATTAGTTTCAACATTTATAGGATTACCTGAGATATAATGTTTGATTCTTTGACTGTTCACCACCTTCGGATTTGTGCCTTCGAAATTGTTGATTTTTATGGCACCGGAATGATAGACCTCCTCGATAACGTAAGGGCCTTCCCATTTAGAGAGAAGTTTTCCTGCAAAAAATCTTAAATGAGAGTTGAATAGCAACACATAATCACCTACATTAAACTCACGCTTTTGTATCCTTTTCTCATGCCATCTTTTAACTTTTTCTTTAAACAGTTTGGCATTCTCGTAGGCCTGGGTTCTCCATTCATCAAGTGAGCTTATGTCAAATAACCTCTTCTCACCGGCAAGTTTGAAATCATAATTGAGCTCTTTAATGGACCAATATGCCTTATGCTCTAGTTCGAGAGGTAAGTGACATGTTTTCCATAAACCATTTTATATGGAGACATATCCATAGGATTCTTATATGCAGTTCTATTAAGCCCATAATGCATCATCAAGTTTCTTGGACCAATTCTTTCAAGATCTATTAACAGTCTTTTGCAAAATTAATTTAAGCTCTCTATTACTCAATTCTACTTGACCACTAGATTGTGGGTGATATGGAGATGCAATTCTATGATTAACGTCATACTTAGCAAGCATTTTATGAAAAGCGCCATGAATAAAATGTGAACCACCATCAGTCATTAAGTACCTAGGGTCTCCAAACCTTGGAAAAATAACTTCTTTAAGCATCTTAATAGAGGTGTTATGATCAGCACTACTAGTTGGAATAGCTTCTACCCACTTAGTAACATAATCAACAGCAACTAAAATATGTGTATACCCATTAGAGGCAGGAAACAATCCCATATAATCAAAGCCCCAAACATCAAATGGTTCAATAACAAGAGAATAATTCATAGGCATTTCTTAACGTCTACTAATATTACCAATTCTTTGACATTCATTGAAGGAAATATGCCCTAGAGGCAATAATAAAGTTATTATTTATTTCCTTATTTCATGATAAATGTTTATTATTCATGCTAGAATTGTATTAACCAGAAACATAATACATGTGTATATAGACAAACATAGTGTCACTAGTATGCCTCTACTTGACTAGCTCGTTGATCAAAGATGGTTGAGTTTCCTAGCCATAGACATGAGTTGTCATTTAATTAACGGGATCACATCATTAGGAGAATGATGTGATTGACTTGACCCATTCTGTTAGCTTGGCACTTGATCATTTAGTATGTTGCTATTGCTTTCTTCATGACTTATACATGTTCCTATGACTATGAGATTATGCAACTCCCGTTTACCGGAGGAACACTTTCTGTGCTACCAAACGTCACAAGTAACTGGGTGATTATAAAGGTGCTCTACAGGTGTCTCCAAAGGTACTTGTTGGGTTGGCGTATTTCGAGATTAGGATTTGTCACTCAGACTATCAGAGATGTATCTCCGGGCCCACTCGGTAATGCACATCAATATAAGCCTTGCAAGCATTGCAACTAATGAGTTAGTTGCGGGATGATGTATTACGGAACGAGTAAAGAGACTTGCCGGTAACGAGATTGAACTAGGTATTGAGATACCGATGATTGAATCTCGGGCAAGTAACATACCGATGACAAAGGGAACAACGTATGTTGTTATGCGGTTTGACCGATAAAGATCTTCGTAGAATATGTGGGAGCCAATATGGGCATCCAGGTCCCGCTATTGGTTATTGACCGGAGACGTGTCTCGGTCATGTCTACATAGTTCTCAAACCCATAGGGTCCGCACGCTTAAAGTTTGATGACGGTTATATTATGAGTTTATGTGTTTTGATGTACCGAAGGTAGTTCGGAGTCCCGGATAAGATCACGGACTTGACGAGGAGCTCCGAAATGGTCCGGAGGTAAAGATTTGGATGATATGGTTAGGCCAAGGGGTCAAGCCCATGAGGCTTTAGGTAAGTGCAAAAGGAGTTTTGCGGAGGCCAGGGGGCCAAACGCCGGAGACCCTGGCGTCTGGCCCTGGGCCAGACGCTGAGGCCCATGGCGTCCTAGACGCCAAGGATTGTGGCGTTTGGTCCTGGAGTCCGAGTGGGACTCTTGCCTTTCGGGCAAAACCGAGTTTGAGGAGGCTTTTGCTCCAAGTTTCGACCCCGGGGCTCAACATATAAATAGAGGGGAAGGGCTAGCACCAAAGACACAACAATTGATCCCTTGGATCACTTAGCCGTGTGCGGTGCCCGCCTTCACCATAATCCACCTCGATAATATCGTAGCGGTGCTTAGGCGAAGCCCTGCATCGGTAGAACATCATTATCATCACCACGCCGTCGTGCTGACGGAACTCTCCCTCAAAGCTCAGCTGGATCGGAGTTCGAGGGACGTCATCAAGCTGAACATGTGCTGAACTCGGAGGTGCCGTGCGTTTGGTACTTGATCGGTCGGATCATGAAGATGTACGACTACATCAACCGCGTTATGCTAACGCTTCCGCTTTCGGTCTACGAGGGTAAGTGGACAACACTCTCCCCTCTTGTTGCTATGCATCACCATGATCTTGCGTGTGCGTAGGATTTTTTTTTGAAATTACTACGTTCCCCAACATTCATCACAAGACAAGACAAACTTATGGGCATCTTTGAAGAGAGTAGGCCAATAAAAACTGGATTGCAATACCTTATGTGCAGTTCTATCTCCAGCATGGTGTCCTCCATATGCCTCGGAGTGACACTTGCGTAGGATCTGTTCCTGTTCATGCTCAGGTACACAACATCTAATAACACCATCTACTCCTTCTTTATAAAGGTGTGGGTCATCCCAGAAGTAATGTCTTAAATCATAGAAGAACTTTTTTCTTTTGCTGGTATGTGAACTAGGTGGTATGAATTTAGCAACAATGTAATTAGCATAATCTACATACCATGGAGCAGTACAAGAAGCATTTATGACAGCTAATTGTTCATCAGGAAAGCTATCATTAATAGGTAGTGGGTCATCAAGAACATTCTCTAACCTAGACAAGTTGTCTGCAATGGGGTTCTTAGCTCCCTTTCTATCAATAATATGCAAATCAAATTCTTGTAGCAAGAGAACCCATCTAATAAGTCTAGGTTTAGCATCTTTCTTTTCCATAAGATATTTAATAGCAGCATGATCAGTGTGAACAGTTACTTTAGAATCAACAATATAAGGTCTGAACTTATCACAAGCAAATACAACTGCTAAGAATTCTTTTTCAGTAGTAGCATAATTTCTCTGGGCAGTGTCTAGAGTTTTACTAGCATATTGTATAACATTTAGTTTCTTATCAACTCTTTGTCCTAGAACAGCACCTACGTCATAATCTCTAGCATCACACATAATTTCAAAGGGTAAATTCCAATTAGGTGGCTGAACAATCGGTGCAGAAATCAAAGCTTTCTTAAGTATTTCAAATGCTTCTACACAATCATCATCATCAAAGACAAAAGGGATATCTTTTTGCAATAGATTAGTCAGAGGCCTAGAAATTTTAAAAAAGTCCTTAATGAACATCCTATAAAAACTGGCATGACCAAGGAAACTTCTTATACCTTTAATGTCCTTGGGACATGGCATCTTTTCAATAGCATCAACCTTAGCTTTATCAACTTCAATACCTCTTTCAGAAATTTTATGCCCCAATACAATACCTTCATTAACCATAAAGTGGCACTTCTCCCAATTCAAGACGAGACTAGTATCTTCACATCTCTGCAAAACTCGATTAAGGTTTCTCAAGCAATCATCAAAAGAGGATCCATAAACGGAGAAATCATCCATGAATACCTCACAAATCTTTTCACAAAAGTCAAAGAATATAGCCATCATGCATCTTTGAAAGGTAGCAGGTGCATTACATAAACCAAAAGGCACACGTCTATAAGAAAAAGTACCGAAAGGGCAAGTAAAAGTGGTCTTCTCTTGATCCTCTGCTGACACGGGTATTTGACAGAAACTAGAGTAACCATCTAGAAAGCAAAAATATGTATGTTTGGATAATCTTTCTAGCATTTGATCAATAAAAGGTAAAGGGCAATGACCTTTTTTAGTAGCTTTATTTAATTTGCGAAAATCAATTACCATCCTATAACCTGTAATAATTCTTTGCAGGATCAATTCATCATTATCATTAGGAACGACAGTAATACCTCCCTTCTTAGGGACACAATGGACAGGACTTACCCACTGACTATCAACAACGGGATAAATTATACATGCCTCAAGGAGCGTCAGTATTTCCTTTCTTACCACTTCTTTCATCTTAGGATTTAATCGTCATTGGTGATCAACAACTGGTTTGGCGTCTTCCTCCAATTTTATTTTGTGTTGGCATAAAGTGGAACTAATGCCCTTAAGATCATCAAGAGTATATCCAATAGCAGCATGGTGCTTCTTTAGAGTTTTCAATAATCTTTAATCTTCCTGCTCTGAAAGGTTAGCACTAATAATAATAAGATATATATTATTTTCATCAAGATAAGCATATTTAAGAGTATCAGGTAATGGTTTAAGCTCAAACACGGGGTCACCCTTGGGTTGTGGAGGATCCCCTAAGATTTCAACAGGCAAGTTGTGTTTCAAAATAGGTCCCTGTTTAAAGAATACTTCATCTATTTCCCTTCTTTCATTCATATACATATCATTTTCATGGTCTAGCAAATATTGTTCTAAAGGATCAGTAGGAGGCATGGCAATATAAGCAAGACCAATAATTTCATCCTTACTAGGCAATTCTTTATCATGGGGTTGTCTACGAAATTTCGCAAAATTAAACTCATGAGACATATCACCCAAACCAATAGTAACAACATCCTTTTTGCAGTCTATCCTAGCATTAACAATATTCAAGAAGGGTCTACCAAATATGATGGGACAAAAGCTATCTTGTGGGGAACCAAGAACAAGAAAATTAGCATGATATTTAACTATCCCACACAAGACTTCAACATCTCTAACAATCCCAACTGGTGAAATAGTATCTCTATTGGCAAGCTTAATTGTAACATCAATTTCTTCTATCTCAGCAGGTGCAATATCATGCATAATTTCTTTGTATAAGGAGTGGTGTATTGCACTTGCACTAGCACCCATATCACATAAGCCATGATAATAATGATCTCCTATTTTAATAGAAATAACATGCATGCCTACAACAGGTCTATGTTTATTTTTAGTATCGGGTCTAGCAATTCTAGCAGCTTCATCACAGAAGTAAATAACATGCCCATCAATATTATCAGCCAAGAGATCTTTAACCATAGCAATACTAGGTTCAACTTTAATTTGCTCAGGTGGTGTAGGTGTTCTAGTATTACTCTTACAAACGACAGTTGAAGCTTTAGCATGATCCTTTATCCTAATAGGGAAAGGTGGTTTCTCGATATAAGTAGTAGGAACAATGGGATCATTATAAGTGATAATCTTTTCTTCAATTGTAATAGGTGCAACTACTTTTACTTCAGTGGGAGGATTATATTTAAACCACTTCTCCTTAGGGAGATCAACATGAGTAGCAACTGATTCACAGAAAGAAGCTACTATCTCAGAGTCAAGTCCATATTTAGTGCTAAATCCACGAAAAGCATCGGTATCCATAAAAGATTTAACACAATCAAACTTAGGTGTCATACATGACTCCTTACCATCGTTGGAATCCCAATCTTCAGAGTTGCGTTTAATTCTTTCCAATAAATCCCATTTGAATTCAATAATCTTCATCATAAAAGACCCAACACAAGAAGTATCGAGCATGGTGCGATTGTTGAGAGAAAGCCGAGCATAAAAGTTTTGAATAATCATTTCTCTTAAGAGCTCATGATTGGGGCATGAATATAACATTGACTTAAGCCTCCCCCAAGCTTGATCGATGCTTTCTCCTTCACGAGGCCAAAAATTATATATATATAATTGCGATCACGATGAACAAGATGCATAGGATAAAACTTCTGGTGAAATTCCAATTACAATCATTTATAGTCCCAGGATCCCATATCATCACATAGCATATACCATGTCAATGCGTCTCCCTTCAAAGATAAAGGGAAAACCTTATTCTTAATAACATCATCGGGCATACCTGCAAGCTTAAATAATCCACAAACTTCATCCGCATAGATAAGGTGTAAATTGGGATGCAATGTTCCATCTCCTGCAAAGGGATTAGCTAGCAGTTTCTCTATCATACTCGAAGGAATTTCAAAGTAAACATTTTCAGTAGGTTCAGTAGGTTGAGGAGCAACTCTTTGCTCTACTGGTCGGGGTGAAGATACCCCGAACAAGCCCCTCAAAGGATTAGTTTCCATAGTAACAAGTGAGAGTAAATTTCAGCACACCATATAAATGTTTCCTTACCAAGTTTCACTTACCAAAGGCGCTTCACTCCCCGGCAACGGCGCTAGAAAAGAGTCTTGATGACCCACAAGTGTAGGGGATCTATCGTAGTCCTTTTGATAAGTAAGAGTGTCGAACCCAATGAGGAGCAGAAGGAATGACAAGCGGTTTTCTGTAAGGTATTCTCTGCAAGCACTAAAATTATAGGTAACAGATAGTTTTGTGATAAGATAATTTGTAACGGGTAACAAGCAACAAAAGTAAATAAGGTGCAGCAAGGTGGCCCAATCCTTTTTGTAGCAAAGGACAAGCCTGGACAAGTTCTTATATAGAGAAAAGCGCTCCCAAGGACACATAGGAATTATCATCAAGCTAGTTTTCATCACGCTCATATGATTCGCGTTCGTTACTTTGATAATTTGATATGTGGGTGGACCGGTTCTTGGGTACTGCCCTTTCTTGGACAAGCATCCCACTTATGATTAACCCCTATTGCAAGCATCCGCAACTACAAAAGAAGTATTAAGGTAAACCTAACCATAGCATGAAACATGTGGATCCAAATCAGCCCCTTACGAAGCAACTCATAAACTAGGGTTTAAGCTTCTGTTACTCTAGCAACCCATCATCTACTTATTACTTCCCAATGCCTTCCTCTAGGCCCAAATAATGGTGAAGTGTCATGTAGTCGACGTTCACATAACACCACTAGAGGAGAGACAACATACATCTCATCAAAATATCGAACGAATACCAAATTCACGTGACTACTAATAGCAAGACTTCACCCATGTCCTCCGGAACAAACATAACTACTCACAAAGCATATTCATGTTCATAATCAAAGGAGTATTAATATGCATTAAGGATCTGAACATATGACCTTCCACCAAATAAACCAACTAGGATCAACTACAAGGAGTAATCAACACTACTAGCAACCCATAGGTACCAATCTGAGGCTTTGGTACAAAGATTGGATACAAGAGATGAACTAGGGTTTGAGAGGAGATGGTGCTGGTGAAGATGTTGATGGAGATTGACCCCCTCCCGATGAGAGGATCATTGGTAATGATGATGGTGATGATTTCCCCCTCCCGGAGGGAAGTTTCCCCGGCAGAACAGCTCCGCCGGAGCCCTAGATTGGTTCCGCCAAGGTTCCGCCTCGTGGCGGCGGAGTTTCATCCCGTGAGCTTGCTTATGATTTTTTCTAGGGTAAGAGACTTCATATAGCAGATGATGGGCACCGGAAGGCTGCGGGGTGGTCCACGACGTAGGGGGGCACGCCTAGGGGGGTAGGGCGTGCCCCCCACCCTCGTGGGTGGTGGGTGGCCCCCCTCAGGTATTTCTTCCGCTGAATATTTTTTATTAATTCCCAAAATTACTTTCGTGGAGTTTCGGGACTTTTGGAGCTGTGCAGAATAGGTCTCCAATATTTGCTCCTTTTCCAGCCCAGAATCCCAGCTACCGGCATTCTCCCTCTTCATGTAAACCTTGTAAAATAAGAGAGAATAGCCATAAGTATTGTGACATAACATGTAATAACAGCCCATAATGCAATAAATATTGGTATAAAAGCATGATGCAAAATGGACGTATCAAATGGTTGTTCTATTTACATGAGTAATATCTTTTATGGTCATGCACCCCTGCTGAGTGGTCTATTTTTATTGAATCTCGATATTAGTGATACACATATTCATAGTGTTGAAGCCAAAAGATTGAAGTTTAATAATGATAGTGCAACTTATTTGTGGCACTTCCGTTTGGGTCATATCGGTGTAAAGCGCATGAAGAAACTCCATACTGGTGAACTTTTGGAATCACATGATTATGAATCACTTGGTGCTTGCGAACTGTGCCTTATGGGAAAGATGACTAAAACTCCATTCTCAAGAACAATGAAACGAGCTACTGACTTGTTGGAAATAATACATACTGATGTATGTGGTACAATGAGTATTGATGCTCGTGGTGGGTATTGTTATTTTCTTACCTTCGCACATGATCTGAGCAGATATGGTTATGTCTACTTAATGAAGCATAAGTATGAAACATTTGAAAAGTTTGAAGAATTTCAGAGTGAAGTGGAAAATCATTGTAACAAGAAAATAAAGTTTCTACGATCTGATCGTGGAGGAGAATAATTGAGTTACGAGTTTGGTCTTCATTTGAAACAACATGGGGTAGTTTCACAATTAACGCCACCTGGAACACCACAGTGAAATGGTGTGTCCGAACATCGTAATCGTACTTTATTAGATATGGTGTGATCTATGATGTCTCTTACTGATTTACCGCTATCATTTTGGGGTTATGCTCTAGAGACGGCTGCATTCACTTTAAACAGGGCACCATCAAAATCCGTTGAGACGATGCCTTATGAACTATGGTTTGGCAAGAAACCAAAGTTGTCGTTTCTTAAAGTTTGGGGCTGTGATGCTTATGTGAAAAAGCTTCAACCTGATAAGCTCGAACCCAAATCGGAGAAGTGTGTCTTCATAGGATACCCAAAGGAAACTGTTGGGTACACCTTCTATCACAGATCCGAAGGCAAAATCTTTGTTGCTAAGAATGGATCCTTTTCAGAGAAGGAGTTTCTCTCGAAAGAAGTGAGTGGGAGGAAAGTAGAACTTGATGAGGTAACTGTACCTTCTCCCTTATTGGAAAGTAGTTCATCACAGAAATCAGTTCCCGTGATTCCTACACCAATTAGTGAGGAAGCTAATGATGATGATCATGAAGCTTCTGATCAAGTTACTACCGAACCTCGTAGGTCTTCCAGAGTAAGATCCGCACCAGAGTGGTACGGTAGTCCTGTTCTAGAAGTCATGTTACTAGACCATGATGAACCTACAAACTATGAGCACTACAAAAAAATACACTTCCGTGATGATACATGTTTGTCACAGTAGGTCGCGTTTTTTGTCATGCATGTACATCCATGACAAATTTATGACAGAATCAAGATAGTCATACATGTGCTGTTGTAGAAGTGTTCCATGACATTACCAAAATTATCATCACGGAAGTGTCCCCTTCCATGATGATAAATCGCGCGTCACAAAAGTGCTTTCGTCAAGGGTGACCGACACGTGGCATCCACCGTAACGGAACGCTGTTAAGCTATCGGGTCGGGTTTTGGATCCGATAACCCATTAACAGCCCCGACCAATGGGGATTTTCCATGTGTAAAATCATCATTGGCTGGAGGAAACACGTGTTGGCTCATCGTTGGGACAGATGTCATCCACTCATTGGACAGAAGGCGCCTATGATACGTCGACACGTGGCACGGCCCAACAGTCACCCATTCCTATGAAAAGGCCGGCCCGTTTGACTTGGTCAAAAGGTGGCGGGCCGGCCCATGGAAAGCCTGTTAACGGCATGTTCGTGTATAGCCCATTTACAGCCCGCTAACCCGAGGCCCGTTACGCCCTATCCGAATTAGGCCCAGTAGCGTTATCTGGGCCATCCAATATGATTCCAGCCCGTTTTCACTTCTGGCCCATGTATGGCCCATGACGTCTTTCGGCCCATATGAGGCCCTTTGTAACTATTGCCCCATTAACGGCCCGTGTTGAAACTGGCCTGTAATGAACAGTGTATCACTTTACACCCAAAAACGGCCCGTGGTGAAACTGGCCCGTAATGAACAGTGTATCACTTTATACCCATTAACGGCCCGTTATTCCATTGGGCCGTTTCCAGCCCAAGTTATCTTTCGGCCTTCTGAGGGCCCATTTATTCTTGGGCTCATTTGCAGCATTCGGTTCCTTATGGCCCGTTACTGTCATTTTCTGCTTGTGGGCCAAATTCAGCCCGTCGTTACAGTCGGCCCGTTTATCGACCGTTAATCTGTTGGGCCATTTTCATAGCATCACAAAATACGACCTATTAACGGCCCATTATGGTCAGCCCATAAAACGTACGATTTCCATTAAAGGCCCGTCTACGGCCCATTAAAGGCCCGTACAATACCCATAAATGAGTCGGCCCTTATAAGGCACATGGATCCTACGAGACGTAGAAGGCCCATGGATCCTACGAGACGTAGAAGGCCCATGGACCCGACGGCCCACTGAAGGCCCATGGATCCAATGGCCCATTGAAGGCCCATGGATCCGACGGCCCACTGAAGGCCCATGGAACCGATGGCCCACTAAAGGCCCATGGAGCCGATAGCCCAATGAAGGCCCATGGATCTGACGGCCCATACATGACCCATGGGATCGTACGGCCCGTGAAGGGCCATGGTCAGGCGAGTTGGCCCCCGTTTGAACGATCATATTCAGAGAATTATCCTACTCAATACTATCACCTCTAAAAAGCATACACTATACAACAAAGAGATCAAGGCATAGAAAGGTAGAATAATCCTACACTATACAATAAAGAAATTACAGCCGATTATACCCACTGGGCATTATGGTTCGGCACAGGTGTTAATAAAGCATACACAAACAACAAATTACATACACTGGGCAAATACAGCTCATACATCATGGACGCGCATCAACTTAACTCCATTTGAACTATAATCAATTGGCCGAATTCAGGTAGCACATTTTTCAGTGTGCAAAATCTCCAATTCCTTCATGGTTACCTCAGTGTCTTGTTTCAATTTTTTTGACTCCTGCATCTAATACCTGCATGTCCAGTCTCAACTTGTTGATTAAATGTTGACAATCATGTACATGTTGTCTTGCCACCTCTAGTTGATGCTCGAGAACATCAGCACATCCAATTCCAATCCATAATCATTTGGTAACGGCCATGCCGCACTGCTTGCAGATCTTTGTGTTGATGTCACTTCATCCTGAAATGTTTCTGTAAGTACACATGACTAGGGCAAAAATATAGTTACAACAGTGAAGCAAGCAAGACACTTTTTTGTACTACATGGCAAAACAGGACTAACAATAACGTTACACGTCATGAAGCATAAGCAGGTGATATTTTAAAAATTATAAGAAAGATAGTCTGTGCAGCCTGCATACAGAAATCCCTCTTAGTTCACCAGAGGAGCATGATGTCGGGGCCCAATCGAAAACACAGACAAGTTACAAATTTAGACAGCATGTTGCGTATAAGCAAGCAGTTGGCCATCCTGTATCTCAATTAAAGTCTTAGGGAGCATAATGAACAATAGAGGGTTTCATACAAACATACTACAGCAGGCAAAACTATGCAATCATTAGCGTAGTATAAACTAGATTGTGAGCCTCATGCAATAATAGTTGGTTAATAGACTTCAAAGCTTCAGGCACACTTCGGCAGAGTAATTAAATGGTAAGGCCTTTAATTATGTCTACTAATAGTTATACAAGTACCGAACATTAGGCATGATTATTTGGGCATCTCATTAACTGAGGACAAATAAAGCAATTGAAAAGACAAAATTAACTATGCTTGAAACAAACAAGGAATTGAACTGTTGAGTTGCATACAGTGACTTACCTTAGCAGGTGGAAGAGGCTCAGCGCAGCTCCTACTTCTCTTGCAAGGCTCCTTACTAACATCTTGTACTTGGAAATCCTCAATCTTACCTTCATTGCACCCCCTCTGCAAGGTGACACAAACTAGTTACTCGTCTCCTTGGAAGATAAATATGCATACTTTCGAGTTTGTGAACACAAAAGGATGAGATTATAACAAAACAACACCACATAATGAAACATGCCGCATCTCTTGCACTTGCACACAATGATATGAGCATTTACTATGTCTGCACTATGTAAAAACTAGGCATACCTTCGAACTGAATCTCCATGTACTCTTGGAGAGCCTACTGTAGTGTACAGCCAAACCTTTATGTCACCTATGAGTTAGACAAGGCCCCACTACAGCAGCCCTTAGTGTTTAAATCGTTGACAAGATCTGTTAGAGTGTTAGGTCAAGAACAGCAAGTAATCAAAGCAAACAGTCCTAGTATGGCTGGCTGATGCAAACAAGCAATTGAACAGATGTGTGAGCAAATCTTACATATCAAGAAAATAAGCAAAGAAGGAGGCTTAAAGACCATCACTTGACTGGCCAGATTTAAGGGGCATTTAAACATCATGTGCAACGTATGAACTAACATAAACATTGCATATTCCAGATTCTACAATGGAATGCACATGTATTAGGTTATGCCATGTATGATGATGCCTAAATGTACAGATAGCAGGCAAGAGTGATTCATCATTGCATGCACAATTGAATTGCAGGTTAAGGGCCAGTTCGATTCCGCCTTTTCAGGGCATATTGTCAAAATAAGCCATAAAAGATGTAAAGAAGTCATTTTGAGTTATGGGCTTCAGCTTAAATAATTTCGCTTTGGAGGGGGGTGTTTCGGGTAGAACCTCACTAAAAATTGAAGGGAAGGGGAATAGTGAAATGACTCTGTTGTCTGCCTATATTACACTCAAAATGCAACTGCTGACGCCCGTGTCACACCTGACCCTCAAGTAAAAACAAACGCGCAAGCATTCATTGCCTGCCCGCTTTCATCTCCTCTCCCCTTTCCCTCTACCTCGATCCCCTGCCTGCAGCACTAGGGTTCCTCCAGCGAGCCGTCGCCACTGGTCCCATCTGCCCTGGTCCTCGACGATGCTATGTCCAGCTAGGCTACATGGCTGGCGGGTAGGGCCAAATCTCCCTGGCCGCTCCTCCCTCTGGCGCCGCCCCTCATTCTCATGGTCTCCAGCAGCTGCTCCACTTTGGTTCGTCCAACGCACTACTCTGGCGGGCGCTGCACAACTACGGCTGATGCCACACTGCAGCAGAAGGCACCTTATTCCCCCTCCCCTCCTCCCAGGCCATGGCCTTGAGGTGTTGTTGAAGGATGAGCTCATCCAACAAGGTGAGGATCCCCTCTGATATTTTGCCAAATTTTCATTCTGATCCACTATACGATGAATTGCTATGAGCTACTTATGCGGTTGTTATATGATGCATTGCTATGAGCTGCTCCTGCTGCTGCTATATGATGAATTGCTATGAGTTGCTGCTGTTGTATGATGAGTTGCTATGAGCTGTTGTTGCTGCTATATGATGAATTGCTATGAGCTGTTGCTGCTGCTATATGATGAGTTGCTATAAGCTGCTCCTGCTACTGCTATATGATGAATTGCTATGAGCTGCTCCTACTACTGCTATATGATGAATTGCTATGAGCTGCTCCTGCTGCTGTTATATGATGAATTGCTATGAGCTGCTGCTGGTATATGATGAATTGCAGACTGCTGCTGCTGTATGATGAGTTGTTATGAGCTGCTGCTGCTGCTATATGATGCTTTCAGGTGGTGCTGCTATATGATAATAACCAGCCACTTGGACCATCGAATTTCAATAAATAATTGTTCTTCATTTAAATGTGGGTCATGCGCTCTTCGTTTAAATTAGGCAATGGGATCTCTATGGAAAACATTGACCAAAGTAGATTGTGCCAAGTAGATGGTATCTTTGTATTTGCATTTTGAGCAAATAGTGATGGTCTATTTTCCCATCATATTAATTACTGCATTGGGTTCAATTTGTGATGTTTGCAAGTCAAATTAATTTCCATATGGGCAGCAAAATGAAAAATATATAACGCAATCTAGACTTTCCACTGATCATACCAAAGATAAGCTGAAAACGCAATGAAAAGAACTAGTTGGCTTATTACATGGAGCTTATATTCACAGGTGCTTATTTTCTTAGGATAACTCGTAATAACTGTCCCTAAGAAACTTGGCTAATTGAACTGGCATACAAATAACTGCAATGGAGGAGTGACGTACCATAGCACACTGTATAGGCTCACCGCTGCCTCTCCTTTTTTTGTGATGTTCCATGAAATTGCCACATACATGTTGTACTTTTTCATTGTGTAACCCTATCTGCAAGTTGACACGGCTAATTTCATACATCTCTACATGATACTACATTGCATATCCCTTGCGCATATTTAAACCACCAATTAACGATTGTGTGTGTACCATAAACTAGCCATGACTATGTATGCTGGACTAGCATGCACTCTAAGGGAGCCTAATGTAGTGCACTGGAATTCCTACATGCCACCTACGATTTTGTGTAATGTACTGCCCCTGTTCCTAAATATATGTCTTTGTAGAGATTCCAGTATGGACCACATAGAAATGTATATAGATGCATTTTCGAGTGTAGATTACTGGTCGAAAATCCTAGCAAAGCACGCTGGCAGGCACAGAACAATACAAGAGAGAGAGAGACGCGCTTACAAGATCATAGCAATGCCTCAGTCTAGGATCTTGGTTGGCCAAGCTGTTAGATCCAGAAGAAACATCGTCCTTGTAGTTTTTGCCAGCTGCATAACAGGTAACAGCGACCGGTTTGTATATTTGAAGTACATCGGGCAGGTGATGTTGGACGGGTTTAAAGGTGACAAGTACCTAGTCCGTGGCGGGTGCTTGGCATCTCTCCAGACAATGGGAATCAGGTTAGAAATGTCAAGGGTGATGACACTGCGCTGGCTGATGGGGTCCGGTAAGGAGATCTAGAACCGTCGAGTAGGGTGTTTGTGGAGCGGCTCCGGTAGGGTGGACTACGGTGTGGGCGAAGCGGATCTGTGGCCGTGGACGAGGGCGTAGGTGAAGCTGCTCCGGTGGTTGGGTTAAGGATGGTGTCGACGACGCGGATCTGCGGCCGTGGACGGGGCGTCAGAAGCTGCTCCGGTGGTTGGGTTAAGGATGGTGTCGACGACGCGGATCTGCGGCCATGGACGGGGCGTCAGAAGCTGCTCTGGTGGTTGGGTTAAGGGTGGTGTCGACGATGCGGATCTGCGGCCATGGACGTGGCGTCAGAAGCTGCTCCGGTAGATTGGATGAGGGTGCGAGGAAGCGGATCTGAGGCCGTGGACTTGTGAGTTGGCAAAGCGGCCCCGGTAGGGTTGAGAATGGTGTAGGCGAAGCTACTCCGGTAGGGTTGACGATGGTGTCGGCGAAGCGGCTCCGGTAGGGTTGAGGAAGGTGTCGGCGAAGCGGCTCCGGTAGGGTTGAGGAAGGTGTTGGCGAAGAGGATCAGAGGCCATCGACGGGGGCGTCGGTGGGGCGGCTCCGGGGGGTGTGGACGAAGCGTCTCCGGCGGGGAGTACGAATGAGCCGCTGTAGATGCGCGGCGGTTGACGAGAGTACCGGCGAAGCAGATCCGGCACTGTGGACAAGGCCAGCACTGAATGGGCTGTGGTACAGTGCTGGATGGGCAGTCTACTTGTTTCTAGGGGAGGTGGGAGGGGTAGATGCAGCCGCAGAAGCAGATCCAGCGAGGTGGATGCCGCTGGCAGTGAATGGGCTATGGTACGCTGATGGATGAGCAGTCTAGGGTTTTGAGAGGGGAGGGGAGAAAGCGCAATGAAGTACGGACAGCGTGATGTAAGATGCTCTGGTGCTGTGGAGTTAGTCGTTTTTGCGGGAGGGAGAGAGGAAATGGGGGTGCTGTGTAGTGGGGGGAACCGGAAATACCAAAGCATCCCCGACCTATCATGTAGATGAGGGCGGTATTGTAACTGTTGGTCTCCGTGCACCAAGGACAAAAGGGGGATTTCGCATGCTAAAGACTAAGGTGGCGGAAATTTTAGAAGGAGGCGGGAGATTTTGCCACCCGCGGGATCGTTCGTATCCGGTTTCAACTAATTTTGGACCGTGCTAGCGGGAAGGTCATGCTAGACTGTGTACACGGGGCACGTGTCAGCAGTTAATAACTGGTGTGAAGTCCACACGAGAAAAAAAGACAATAACTCGGGATGATGCGCCGATAACTTGGACGTTCACACGGGCGCGGCCAATCGTACGGGTGTAGTGGCACGTTCACAAAAAGAGGGATCAAACACTTAGTCTATGTATTTCTCGTGTAAATAGATAATTTAGTCCCATTGGTTATTTACTTTAAACATAATGCATTGACGTGTTAGTGTAGAGGCGCACAAAAAGAAATGGATATTGTAGTCAACTACTTAAAAGTGTTACCTCATATTATTACATAGCCTCCATTTCATAAATTGCGTACCCGTTGAATTCATATATGAATATTACATAAATTACTTGAAAATAGAAACTTAAATCATCCAAGACTAATGAATTTGAATGCAAGAGTAACAATGGTGCATGTACATGATAGCTACATTGGTTGTTTGAAGTAACATCACAGTAACTTTGGCATGCACAACTGAAAAGGTTTATTTAAATAGAAAAAAATGTGATATGTGAGTGTCCAATCTTTATAGTGTTGAATCGATATTGTACCTTTGGCCATGATACGAAGTAGATATTGACTTATGTTCAAGCGATGCACGTCCACGATCGCTAGATAGTGATACGTGAATGAATTGTGCAATCTCTCACACACGCATACATATCTCATTTCCATGTGGGCATCGGAATCACGCACGCGCACTTCGTGTATTTCTCTCCCTCCGTCAGGGTTAAATTCGTCTTTCTACCCCGTCCTACAAGTCTCTCACACAGAAACACACACACTCTCTATGTCTAACACGCTCACCCCTTTAATTCCGCCCACCCACAACCACTAACGTCTCAAAGTATAATAATGTCTCTCACACATATGCTATCTACCTATCCATTAATATAGCTAGATATGTGTCACACAAACTCCTTCTCCCTACTAGCAAGATGCCCATGCGTTCACGGAACATCAAGATGCATTTGTATGAGAAGTGTATCTTCTAGGACAAAAGGATGAACGACGGAATGCCTTATTTGCAAATGCGGACAGGGGTGTGGATATCTTTTTGCAAAATTGCCATAGTTTCCTTCCTATCCGTCGGATATAAATCGGATGGCCTATATTGCAGGATGGCAGGAACACCATCATCACCAACTCTGTTTTTTTATAAGAGTAGAGATATGTGAGTGTCACTGCCCCCCCCCCACACACCCACACTTCCCAACACCAAAGGAGTAGGGTGACACCTCGATCTTGATACTAATCTATCGACCGGCTTCTCTCTCAAACAGACACACACACACACACTACCTGGCACCGAAGGAGTAGGGTGGCACATCGATCTTGATAATAATCTATCTACTCCTCTTTCAAACACACACACACACACTCGCTAGTTGTGCCTCTGTGCCTACCACGCAC
>NC_041393.1:562392755-562404864 GCF_002162155.2 Triticum dicoccoides | reverse complement strand
CAGCAAAAGGGTGACAACTCGATCTAATCATAATCTGTGAATTGGTTTCTCTCTCAAACATTGTGTCTCGGTGCCTCGCTCAGTAGCCCGCTCGATATGTACACTTCTCGCGCGCGCACAGCTGCAGTGACGATGACGCTGAACCCAGTGTGCCTTGTTTTTACCAGCCTCATGTGATAGTTTTCACCCTATTTTCTGTTAATTAACAAGGCAACCTTTTCTTTGGTACTACTAGTGAATCTGAAATCATTCGGGCAGACATAAAATATATCACTTCAACCCAATTACCGCAGCAACTATTTTAAAAGAAATTAGCTAGCTGCTCGTGCGTTGCACGGAACATCAAGATGCATTTGTATGAGTAGTTTATCTTGTGAGAGAAAAGGTTGAACGAGGGAAGGCCTTATTTGCGAGCGTGGAGATACGTGTGGGTATATTTTTGCAAAATTGCCATAGTTTCTTTCCTATCCGTTAGATATAAATCCGACGGCCTATATTGCAGGATGTCACGCACACCATCATCACCAACTCTGTTTTCTACTCCCTCCGTCCGAAAATACTTGTCATCAAAATGGATAAAAAGAGATGTATATAAAAGTAAAATACGTCTAAATACATTTCCTTTTATCCATTTTGATGACAAGTATTTCCGGACGGAGGGAGTATTTGTCTTTTTAGAGATTTCAACAAGTGACTATGACCGGACCTTACCAACATACTCAAAAAAGTAGTCCATAATTTTGATGTTACCCTCTTTTCTTGGCGGTGCAGTGCCATCTAGATACCTCATAAATAAATCAAGGACAAATCTGACCCCTTCCTGAAAAGACATACGGAGCAAAATGAGTGAATCTACACTCTAAAATATGTCTACATACACGTCCTTATGTGGTAGTCCATTTGAATTCTGAAAAAGACAAATATTTAGGAACGAATGGAGTATATATAAGAGTAGACATGGAGATATATCTCCAGCATGGTCTACAATAAAAATGAGCTGGGCTGGTTAGTGCCGGATGCTCGCAACGCGATGACATGAGTTCGAATTCTGTCTTTTAACTTTAGATTTTTATATTATATATTACTCTACTTATTTAATATATATACTTCTTTCTCTACTGTACTGAAAGTGAAACCCACAAAGTACTTAGAATACAAGATTAAGGATGGACTTGTTTCTTTTTAACTTTCTGTACGAAGTTGTAGCCACCCTGCAAGTCATGTGTACACTGTACATGCAATTAACTTTTTATAGAGGGACAATCATACAGGCAATTAACTCAAATGGATTGGAGGTCACTCTATTATTTCCAGCATAAAGAGAATCTCCAACGGCAGCCGGCAAATTTCCTCCCACTTCCTTCCGCGGAGGACGACATCAAACGCCAGCGGCATACATTTTTACAACTCTAACCAACCAAATGAATTTCATGCAAACACGGACTGGTTTCATATAAGCATGAAGGATTTTGCATAAAAAGCCGGATCTTCATATAAACATGATGGATTTCATTACATTTAAGGAGGTGCCAATCCGGCTCTCTTGTATAATTAATACTCCCTCCGTCCGGAAATACTTGTCCTAGAAATGGATGTATCTAGACTTATTTTAGTTCTAAATGGCCGCCCGCGGATCCCTTTGTCTTTCTCATGTCCGTCAGACACTTGCGGGGTCGACGAAAGTCCTCGAAAGAGACAAAGCAGCAAAGAAACCACCTGAATCCGCGGTCGTCGCCTCGGCGGTGGCCTTCATGGGTCCCAAGTGGTGGTGGCCTCCCGTGTTCTACTTCTCCTCGATGATGGCGGTGGACACGGAGAAGCTGGCCACCGACTCGTTGCTCTCCACGCACCCGGCTTCTGTCTCTACATGCATGGTGCTGTCGCAGGCATGGGAGGCGCGCCCACAGACACGGGAGGCGCGGCCACCGCAAACACTGGTGGCGCGGTACGACACGGCAGCGATGGCGCCCCTACCGACGTGCTCGCCGCCGTGCCGGCCTGGAGCAACTTGCCACTCCTCATCGAGCTGAACTGGAGCGGCGAGTTGCTGAACCACGCGCCTGCTTGGGGCGGAAACTGGCTCCGTCAGGCCAAGCGAGGTTGGTGAAGCACCGAGCGGCCTCGCCCGTATCCGGAGGGCTCGGCGGGCCACCCAGCCGGGTAATATGCCGGAGAACAGCTCACCTGAAGCCATCGGAAGAGTGGAGAAAATGGTGAAGGAGGAGATGGGGGAGCGGCGGAGGGGTGCGATTCTTGCCCGTTGTTTGTCTGGCCTCGTGTAAATAGAGGGCATACGGTAGGAGCTTGGCTGGCATCTGGCCTCGTTTAAAATGAGGGCGGACGGGAGGAGCTCGGCCGGTGTTGCGTTTAATTCCGGCCCGCTCATGAACGGGCGTGTGGCTGGAGTAGGATTCTCGGTTTGCATGTGGGTTTAACGGAGGGGTTTAATGGAGGCGTCGGGCGTGCAGCGGGCGGTGCAGTACTATTCGATTTGATAGCAGTAATGAGTCGTCAAATCACAAAGGCCCTCGCCTCTCGTGAAACCAACCAAGCTAGACTGCCCCGCCCTCTAGCCTTTTAAAAAATGTATACTTTTGTACAACAGTAGTACCGATGGATTGCGCCATGGAGCAAAACTTGAAATTAAAAAAAGTGGTACATATAGAGAGCGCTCGTCGCCAAATTATGCATATAGTACTATTAAAAAGGCTAGTCACAATAATGGTGTCCAGCACAACCCACCCCTCAAATAAAACTAAGCATCCTGGAATTCTTTGACAAAACTAAGCACCTTGAAATTCTTTGACAACTAAACTGTTGGCTATATGATGTTGGCCATATATATTGTACATACATAATGTGAAGAAACGAGTGGTAGTACTATACCAATTAAAAGATGAAATGTAAAAAATACTAGTATGTACGTACTGAAGAGTTAAAGTAATGAGAAGAAACATAACATAGTTCTACTGGGGGCTCAGCACAACACACCCCTCAAATTAAATTAAGCACACCTGAAATTAAACTTTGCAACTATTCCGGAGACATTGCATTAGAACCACCATGAGCAACAACACTGCCACCTTACTCGAAGGAGTCCTCGTCCACGTCCTCGACTTCGTCCTTGTCCCTCTTCCTCTTGGCCGATACTTCTTTGCTTGAACCGCACACTTGGCTCTTTCTCTTCATCCAACCCTTGTAGATATTGAAACAAAGGTAGCCATCCATTGCAGCGTAGTGGATGTGGTCTATATCTAGTACATTCCGCTGCCATGCATAATGATGAAAGATGTAATGAGGTTTCTCCAGTTTACTGTATGAAGGATGAACCATGGCTCCTGCCAGGGTCAGCATTGAAGGATGACGAGAGGACACCAGCCAATTCTTCTGGAGGTCAAAGGTGTTGCCTACAACAAGGCCTATCCGACCCAGGACTTCTTTGTCGTTACCAAAGTCTACAGTAACGAATTTGACTAGGTTGCTCTCGAGGAAGTCCTTAAAATCCAGGCATTCAACATCGGCATGGCATATGTGGTAGACCAAGCATAAGTCATGCACGCAAACCTGGATCACGGCAGGCTTCTTGCTCTCTTTGTCCTTTAGATCCTTCTCTCATCCCAGGACTGTGGTGTACTCAACATCTAGCCCAGCGACCCGCTCATCATCTGAGTCTTCGAACATGCGTCCGAAGCAAGAAAGGCATCCTTTCACCATCGTGGAAGAACGGGTGTAGATGACGTTGAACTCATCGCCGGTGATGGTTCTAACCTTGTACTCACCGCCGATCGTGGAGATTTGGGACGCCATGGATTTGGGAGGAGGGTTAGGATTAGTGGAACTGCCGTAATGTGAATGGACGGGACGACTAGGAGCGAACCGCCGTAGTATTGAAGGACGTGCGGGGACGAGTAGGAGCGAACTGCCAGCGTGCGAACGGCAGGGTAGTGGCTTTCCATTCTCCCATGATACGGGCTTCCGAGAGCCCTTGGATCTGAGATCGAATGGTTGCATGGCGTGATTCTAGACCTATGGGTGAATATCCTATCCTAGAGGGTTATTCTCTAAATTTTCAGCAACTTAGCATGCGACCGTTTGATCTGAGATCCAAGGGTTGCCAGCAGCCCGTATCATGGTCGCGCCTACCACAACCGTCGCGTCGCTCGCGCGGTCGCGTCGTTGGAGATTTAACACAATGCGTTAGGCTATCTGATGTTGTCATGTCATACATAGTCATCGCTTAGTCACTCATACTACAGCAAGGTTAGCTATAAGGTTGGCTATAAGTGTACTTTTTTACTCCTCTCTATCTCCTTCTTCGTACTCCTTCCGTCCCATAATATAAGAACATTTTTGACACTAGGACACAAGGAGTACTAGTATTTATTGCATTTGCCAAGGAGTGACCTCTTCCAATGAAATGGTGTTGCTAAGTTTGCTTCATTTAATTAGCTATAGACTCAAAATTGTCTTTTCACCTAGGTACACGCGCTTAGCACCGTTTCTTCCTTGGGTCACCAAACTAGTCTCTCTCTTCTTGATTAACTTGCCACATCAGACTTTATGCCTATGTGGCAAGCTTAGCACCTGTAGGAGCAAGTAAGGCTGCTTGTAATGGGAGTAGTATCATGCATGCCAACTATGCAATCTTGATGAGGTGACGTCGAATTAAATGAAGAAAAGAGAGAGTTGAGTATCATAATATGATACTTACTATAGTATCATATTAAATGATGTGCTACTATGTGTCATGCATGACAATAAATAAACTATCCTATGATACCAACACATGATACTATCCATTACGGATGTAGTATCATACAAAAGTATCATATGCATGATACTAGTATATGATACTCTCCATTACGATCAACCTAAGTACAATAGTGCGCTTTACATGGCATTTTTGCATATGTGGAGGAAAGAGAGGCAAGGAAAAAGTGGAGAAGTAGGCTCTCATGCAAGAGCTAGCCTCTACTACATGGTGGAGCATTGGGAGAGGCACCTGTATGGAGCTGGTCAGGAATCGGAAGACTCACGCCGATCGTAGCACCACAGTTAAAATGATAATGGCAAGTCAAATCACGGGGCCCCACCTGTCCAGCAGTAACTCGATGTCAAATCACACATCCCTACGTTTGCAGCAGCCTACTCCCTTGTCTTCTCGCGTCTCTGTCGAACCGACTAGGCGGAACTGCCCCGCCTCCTACCGCGCAGGAAAAGCCCGCGCAGTATACTCCCTCCGTCTAGGTGACCAAGGTGGAGAGGAAAACGAGAGAACTTAATGTTTAGGGAGTATTTGCTAAGGCTGGTTGTAATGGTACTAGCCTTAGCAATTTTGATGAGGTATCATAGAATTAAATGAAGAAAGAGAGAGAGTTGAGTACTATGTGTCATACATGGCAATAAATAAAGCACTACATGATACTAATATATGATGCATGGCGCAGGAGTACTAAGTATTATTAATACAGTTTTGCTAGAACTCATCTAGATGAGATATAATTTGGTCTCATTCATCTTTTATAGCCATTGGATGTGATGCTATAAGATGCGTGGGTGCTGACGTGGGTTGTATTTGTTCTTGTGCAACGAACTAACCACTGCATGTAATGTTTGATAGTCTCAAGTCATTAAAAGCATACAAGCCCCACATCTCTTATTGGTTGATTCCTCTATTTATGTCAAAAAATAAGAAACAACATGAGAGTTAATGCACCACGCCTATGTGTTTACTATTTGGTTTTCGTAAGATGACTTAATACTCACCTAGATGGAGGGAGTATCCGATTTGACAGCGGGCGGCGCAGTTCCCGATACGGCTTTAATGCAGACAAGGGAGGGAGTAGCAGTTCCCGATATGTTGAACGACCAATGCATCCTCCTTCAATTAATGCATGAGGGAAGTAATGAGAGGAGGTCCGGGAAAAGAGGCTGAACGACGTGAATGCAACGCAGTTTGCCCTCATTGCCCTCATATAAAGGCGCCCCTCCATTCCAATGCATCTACCACATCGTACGCACCCATTTGCCTAGGCACCTACACTAAGTGAAACAGAGCTCGCTCCAGACCCATGGCGGCGATGCGCGTGAGCGGCCAGCAGCTGCGCCAGATGGTCCATGACGCCGGCCTGTGGCATGGCGCCGAGGATCGTCTCCAGACGGTGTTGGATACCGGCTGGTGGATGGCCACCGTCGACGCCAACTACGACTCTCAGTTGGACCAGATGATTGTTGCCACCAGCAACAAGTTCACTGTCCTAAAGAAGCTCACGGACGACATCGTCGTACTCCTCCAGCCCGCGTGCCCGAGCTCCTCATTGCCTGCCACCCTAATCGGCCTCCATGGCCGGAACCTCTTTCAAGCACTGGTGGCCCTGCGACTGCCTGCCGACGCCACGAAGAATGTCCACCTGGAGGTCGCGCTCGCCGTGAGGCGCCTTGCCCTGCAAGAATTCGTCGACCTACACATCCACGTGTACGACCAAATCGTGTACATAGGTATCTACAAGGCCAGTGAGGACGCTACGACGTTGGCCTTCCTCAACCGGCTGGAAGCCTTGGATGCCTTTGCTGAGAAGCACCTCGACCTCACCACAAAAGCCGTCGGTCGGTGGCCCGACGCACTAAGTTGAGGAGGAGTAGGTCGTACGTTCATGGATCCATCTTTCTTCTTGCCTTCTGTAACCACCACTGCGATTGCATCAACGTGGCCTTAATTCTTATTGTGTTGTTGCATTCTCGTTCCAGTCAATACCGACATGTGCGATCCCTTTGCTTAATTATATGCATCACTGTAACTAGTACTCCATCCATCAATTTATAAGTTGTGCTTACCTTTTCCATCAACTTCGTGCAACGCGCGGGCATCTTGCTAGAAACGCTAGAATATGTCTATATAATTCGTATGTGATAGTCCATTTGAAATCTCAAAAAAGACAAATATTTAGGTATGGAGGGAGTAATATATTAGGAGTATATCAAAACAATAGTGATTTCTTTCAAGTTTGTGAACAAATACTACTATTCTACTACTTTGGATCCGTCGCAACGCACGGGCACATTGCTAGTAAAGGGAAAAGGCATGCCGCGTTCGCGTTGCACCCCCACACGCCCGGGAATTGGGAGTACTCCACGGCCCGTCCGGCACGACACATAGCTTCGGGAAGGCGTGTTGCCTAGCATTTTCACTTTCATGTGGGACCACCATTGAGAAAACCGACACCCCGCCCGCCGTCGGGTTGGAAAACAGAAACGAGGGGAAGATCTAGCTGTAGCACGAAAGCCAAGAAATTTGGTGTCGGATGGGGCTCGTTGATAGAGTAGGAGCATTCCGTACTAGTACTACTCCTACTAGTACCAAGTTTGTACTCCTAACTATATTACTAGTACTACCACTATACAACTAGTAGGTACGTGCACGGCACAACATCGTAGGAACAAAAAACGGGAAGATCTTGTTTTGGGTGATTTATCTTTTTTCAATCAACATAGTATGAATAATATGATGTGGGGGGCACCCATGAAGCTTATGTGGCTTGGTTGCATGTCTACGAAAGGTTAGAGAAAAATAATTAGATAATGTGTTTAGTGCACTCCACTAAATAGATATACTTTGGATCCATTGCAACGGACCGGCACATCTATGTCTATACCCCCTATATAGTGTGTGAAAAAACTTTGAAAGTTGGTCGTTGGATGAAGCCAATCCGATGGTACAAAGATGGAAAATCTGAGCACTACTGGCCGTTGGATATCATCCACCAGATTCTGCCACATGTATAATCTAGAAGACTCCATGGTTGAACTTAGGGGTTGTTTGGATTGTGACTATCTTTGCCATATATTGCCACATGATTTTTGCCACACTTGCCTTAGTTGATTTGCTCAAATTATTAGCCACACTTTGGCTTACCTAAGGGAATCTTGCCACACTTTTTATGTCTATGACATGTGGGGCTCACTGCTCATAAAAAATCCTTGCCTTAGGTGTGGCTAGAACCAAACACCTACCTAACTTGGTCAAACTTGCCTAAGGTTAGGTGTGGCAAAGTGTGGCAAGGTGTGGCTAGGAACCAAACAGCCCCTTCATGACTAACTTTGCCACAACTAAGCTTAGGCAAAGTTATTAGTTCTTCAAAATGAGAGCCACAAGTTGGCAAGCCTAAGGGAATCTTGCCACATTTTTTGTGTGTATGTCATGTGGGGCCTTAGTGTGGCTTGCCTAAGGTGTGGCTTGAACCAAACACTCACCTAAGTTAATCAAACTTGCCTAACCTTACATTCCATCAGATTTTGCCACATGTTAGAATCCAGAAAACTCCACATGTAGAAGCATAATGCACAAACCACCAGAATCTCATGCGTGCAATGCACGTGTACCTTACTAGTACTAGTTGGTAGTAGTAAGAAACAAATTCCAGTTTTGGCACGAGCTCGTACCGCGGGAGCACCACAAGGCCTGTCGCGGGAGTTACATTTCCCTCTCGGGGCCCACGGGACCAAACTTCAGTGGCTTAGTGCCCGGCCTATGAGTCAATGACATGCGGACCTTAAATGCGGCTGCCCACCTGTCAGCGAAGGAAAGGCAGGGCAAGGCAGTGATAGCCACATCAGAGGATCCATGTCCACGTCGGGGGACGTCGTGCCGTGGGTTGGAGCGGCGTCGTGGGAATCGCGATTAGGTGTGGCAGTGGTAGAAACAAGAAACCTGATGGTCGCCGTGGTTCAACTTCCATGGACAAGCTGTCATGTCTGCTGACACATATATATCAAAACTAGAGTGTTTATATTTCAAGCACGTGAACAAGTATTATTCTACTACTTTGGATCCATTGCAACGCACGGGCCAGCACATTGGTAGTAGTAGTGTCCATCTCTATCTCTAGAGGCCTTCCCTCGTTCATCCTTTTCTCTCACAAGATAAACTACTCATACAAATGCATCTTGATGTTCCATGGAACGCACGAGGATGTTTCCTTGGGGGTCTCTCCAGCACGGCGTGGCCGTAGTTGCAAGTTGACACCCCTTGAGATGCCGACGTTGAGGGGCACTCGGATGTCCTCCGATGAGCAGGTAAGATGAGTTTGATCACGTAGTAAATGCATTCTAAAGACTACTTCCGTGTCCATTTCCAAATTCTCCCCGTGCCCACTATTTCACAGGTTAGGCTTGGTGCGAGTGGAGATTGGCTTGCATATGTACGGGAGGGTACCAACATCAATTTGCACAACATTTACAATGGTGACACCGTTCCGGTAGAACCTTTGTCCAGCATTGGGATCAGCCATGCAACGGGCCACCGCCTGAATTGGTACGATGGAACCACGGTGAGATTGAATAAGATAGCATGAACCTTGCACATGGCGGTCAAAGGCGGACCATGCTGTCTGCGGCCGATTTGTTGTCGTACGAGTAGGAAGACGCTGTGCTCCTTTCCAACCGCATCTTCGCGGTGACAAACCAGGGGACTTATTTTGTATGGGACACATCCTACAATATACTCCCTCTCTCCCGGTTTATTTGTTTTGAATATTTTCGTTTTATCAGTTTCAAATTCAAATTTTGAGCTCCCCATCACATGTTGAGATTACAATGTCCATTAAATCGTTGCGTGCATGTATAATAAAGAAACAAATCTCGAGTTTGGCACGAGTTTGTGCTGCGGGAGCACCACAAGCCCTGGCACAGGAGTTACATTTCCCTCTCAGGGCCGTCGGGACTGAGCTTCAGCGCCTTTGAGTCAATAACATGTGGACCCGATAGGTGACTGGTCCACATGTAATGCTCCCGAAGGCAGAGGGGCAGTGGGGCCAAGAGGGGTGAGCCGCAGGTCGGGGGACGTGTGGTGTCATGGGTTCGAGTGGTGTCGTGGGAATCGTGTTTGGCTATGGTAGAAACTTGATGCTCGCCGCATTTTAGGTGGCCCACATGTCATGCACACAAAGGCACAGGGGCGGTGCGGCCGAGAGGGGTGAGGCGCATGTCGGGGGGCGTGGTGCCGTGGGTTGGAGAGGCATCGTGGGAATCGCGAGATGGAACGTGATGGTCGCCGTAGTTGAACTTCCATGGACAAGCCGTCATGTCTACGGACACATGCACTGCATACCAATCACTGGAAGGAGTAGCAGAGAAAGCTATATATGCGGATAAATAGTTCCTTATAGTCAAGCAGACCCATGCTACTACTTTGTTCCAAAGACGTGCACACCATCAAAATAGTCCATCTATATCAATATAAACCGAAAGGGAATATTTTTTTTACAAGAGAGGAAATAGTTCATCCATCCATAATGCCCTCCTGCTGGTGCAGCCTTTTCTTCTTCTTCTTGTTGTTGTTGTTCTCATTCTCCGTGGGAGACGGCTTCGCAACAAGCTCTTTGGACCTTGCAGCTATCTCGAAACTCACACGGGCATCGAGGGCAGCATATTTTATCCGCTCGTACGTCAAGGGATAATTCTCCCATCCAGACAACCTTAATGCCACCGTCTCGTCACCCTTCTGAAGATTTGTATCGAGCACAAATTTTGCTACGTCGAATAGGGATGGTGTCTATTTATCACAAACTTCTACAAGAATTTTGATTCTGGTTTGTAGGTCAGCTATGCTTTTCAAATCAAGGTTGTATGGCTCCAGCTTCTGTTTGTCCCCTTCGATGGCTGCCCCACAGAAGTATACGTCCTCCCGAGACAAGAAATCATGAAGCTCACCTGGTATGGAGGGCGGGTGTATGATGTGGTACACCAAAACATCATCTTCAAGGCACAGCTGAAGGACGGCGGCGCGCTGGATCTTCCTAGGGGCACGCTCCGTGTACTCTGCGTCGAGACCGATGACCCTCGTCTCTACCTTTTCGAGGAAGTTGGATACATTGTTGATCCATTGCCGAACAACCCTTGGGTGGACGGTGACGGTGGCAACTATGCGCATCGATCCTTCGACGAGGACATGTTGGACGCTAAAAACCTGCATCTCGATCTCTTTCGCCATTTGGAACCGCTGGAACAGAGGGCTATGGTTTGGAGAATTAGGATTAGATGGCTAGTCTAACTAAAGTAGTAGATGATTATTTAAAGAGGTTAAAACAATGTGAACACAGTGGGGTTTGGATGCAAATGAAGACGAAGGGGAGGTGAAGAAGCCGAGGAGAATCGATTCCTGATGGAGAAGTAAATGGGAGAAGTGGCGTGCAGGCAGTTGATTAGACGGCTAGGTAGACTAAACGAAAAGGCTATGCAGGTAGACTGATGAGTCGTACCTGTTCGTGTACGTGCCCATCCTTCCTGACAGGTGGGACCTATGCAAACAGATAAAAAAATGTGTCGTAGCTTCTTTTTTTTTGAGCGCGTGAGTTGGAGACACAACATTCTCTGGTTAAGGAATACTCCCTCCATTTAGGTGAGTATAAGTCACCTTATGAAAATCAGGTTTTCCCAAAAACTTTAGGCGTGGAGCATTAACTTCCTGCTCGATCCCCTCCTAGACTCGTTAGCCAGCGTTCTCTTCCTCTGCTGCCGCGTTCTACCTTTCCATTTTTCCTCTTCTCAAGTGTGGAACAATCTGCATGCCGTCCTTGATGCACCAGAACGACCACTGCATGCATCGCGGCAGGGCGTTGATTGGGCATGCACGAGAATTTGGTTCTGCTCGCAATATGGATGATACCTAAACGATGAAGTGAACATGCATGCTAGCACGGGAGACCTATTTCCGCTATACAATACTGGAGTACTCATGTTCCTACTAGTAGTAGTAGTAGTAGTAGTACAATTGTGGTACACTTGATGGTCAAAATACTATTCATCTGGTCCTCACAGTGAAGTGACAACACCCTGCGCCAAACACTAGTCCAGGCGGCGTGTTTGGGTTACCAAAGTCAGCCTCACCCTGTGCACTGTGCAGTCTGTCACCGCCGCTGTACAGCACATTGGCTCCTCGCCTCGTCTCCCTCTCCGCTCCCATAGCACCACTCCATCTCCATCTCCTTCTCCATCTCCTTCTCCGTCTCCGTCTCCATCTCACTCTGCCCCCGTGTACCGTCGCCTCACTCGCCTCCCCCAGTACCACTATTCCCTCGCTAGCCGCTCCAGCACCGACAGCCTTCTCCCCCAT
>NC_041393.1:562377502-562392408 GCF_002162155.2 Triticum dicoccoides | reverse complement strand
CCCCCAAAACCCCCACCTTTCAAACTCCAACATGACCGAACGCGAACCGCGCAGCATCCATATGAGCCGCGATTGGAGCAATCTCCCCAGTGACATCCTCGACCTCTGTTGTTCATGTATGGATATGTTGAGCGCCCTGCGGCTGGCTGCATGCTCGAGGGACATGCACACGGCCATCATCGAAGCGAGGCCTAAGCTTTTCAAGACACCCTGCTTGCTGCTATCTGGTCTTAGATTGGCTCACCTTGATACGGAGGCGTACATGATGCCCCTCGACTTCAATCCGATCTCCATTAGCCGAAACTTCTTTGCAGGTATGTAGTGGGTCGCCGTACATCATTTCCCTCGACATCGATCCGATCACCATCGCCCGAAACTTCTTGGCAGGTATGTACTGGGTCGGCATGAACTCCCACTGGATGGCTGCCTTCAAAGAAGACGGTAAAAAGTTGGTGCTTGTGAACTTCTAGACCTCCCATGAGATTATCCTTCCTCCGTTGGATTATATAGAGTATTACCATCACGGTCCAAGTCATCTAGATTACCACGTCGGTTGGACGGACCTTGTTTTGCAGAAGATTGTAATCTGCCAAGTGCCCACACAACATGCGAATTACGCAGACTTCAAGCTAATTGCCTTGTTCGACCGCGGACTCGCCTATCTTTGCGTCGGTGCCTTCTTTAGCTGGAGAGAACCCAGCTCACAGTGGATCATCGTCAAAGCTGATACACACTTCTGTGATGCTATTGAACACAATGGCATCATCTACGCGATCGACAAAGAAGATGGCACCACGTATTGCTGGGACGGTGTGTGTAAGTTGTTTCCGTCTCATGTTAATGATGACGTCATGACACTGTTTGAACTTTTTGTGATGATTGGCATATCCCTGTTTGAGCATAATTTGAGTAGAACTATGGCAATGTATTAGAGACGCCGTAAATCAGCTATATTTGGAATGAGTTAATTCATGCGATTGTGACCATGTCATTACAGCCAATTTGTACCCTGAATAATCAAATGGTTAGGAATATATGGATATTATCCTTATTTTACAGTAATCTATATGCTACTACTAAATATGAGTGTGTATCAATGGCCATGTTAGTTTTCCTCAATTTCATGATGTAGAAACATGCACCACACAGTTGGTTTCATCTAACCATACATTATGGAAGTAAATGTGCATATGGAGAACTCTATATTTGGAAGTAGTGAAATCCTTCAATGCTTACCATGTGTACATACATATATTCGCCCTTCAGCAATCAATGGCTAGAATAATATCCTCATAATTTTTTTGCCCACAGAACACGAGTATATAACAATGCATGGTCTGTTAGTTACCTTGAAGAATTTGTTTGTGAGGACAGAACATGATTACATAACATGCATGACATGGTACATGGTAGTTTCCTGTGAAGAATCGATTGCGAGATAACATGAGTATAACCATGCATGGCACTTCTATATTTTCGAACCCAGTATACATTTCCCTGTATTTTCCTCCCAGTTCCAACAGGGACATATCAATGTTGTTTCTTGCATTATCCTACTCATACTCTGAACAATGCTGATCTTACATTAACAATGCCTGTTGAGGGAGTCCTGGATTAGGGGGTGTCCGGATGGCCGGACTATGACCTTTGACCGGACTCCCGGACTATGAAGATACAAGATTGAAGACTTCGTCTCGTGTCCGGATAGGACTTTCCTTGGCATGGAAGGCAAGCTTGGTGATACGATATGTAGATCTCCTCCCATTGTAACCGACTCTGTGTAACCCTAGCCCTCTCCGATGTCTATATAAACCGGAGAGTTTTAGTCCGTAGGACGAACAACAATCATAACATATGCTAGCTTCTAGGGTTTAGCCTCTCTGATCTCGTGGTAGATCAACTCTTGTACTACCCATATCATCAATATTAATCAAACAGGAGTAGGGTTTTACCTCCATCGAGAGGGCCCGAACCTGGGTAAAAACATTGTGTCCCTTGTCTCCTGTTACCATCCGCCTAGACGCACAGTTCAGGACCCCCTACCCGAGATCCGCCGGTTTTGACACCGGCATTGGTGCTTTCATTGAGAGTTCCTCTGTGTCGTCACCTTAAGGCTCGATGGCTTCTTCGATCATCAACCACGACGCGGTCCAGGGTGAGACTTTTCTCCCCGGACAGATCTTCGTATTCGGCGGCTTCCCACTGCGGGCCAATTCGCTTGGCCATCTGGAGCAGATCGAAAGCTACGCCCCTGGCCATCAGGTCAGGTTTGGAAGTTTAAACTACACGGCCGACATCCGCGGGGACTTGATCTTCGACGGATTCGAGCCACGGCCGAGCGCGCTGCACTGTCACGATGGGCATGATTTAGCTCTGCCGCCGGACAACGCCCAGAGCTTCGCTCACGTGCCCGCTCTGACCATTAGCTTGGAGCCGACTACGCCAGTTAGGGACGGACGGTTGGGCACCGCCCTAGGAGCCGCAATCTCTACGGTGATAGAGCCGAACACCAGCCTAGTCCTTTGCGAGGCCTATGACTCCAAGGTGCCGGACTCCGTTCCGAACTCCGAATCTCCCGCACCCCCTTCCGATCGAACCCGATTGGGCTCCGATCATGGAGTTCACCGCCGCGGACCTCTTTCAGCACTCGCCCTTTGGCGATGTCCTGAACTCACTAAAGTCTCTCTCTTTGTCAGGAGAGCCCTGGCCAGACTATGGTCAGCATGGTTGGGATGCGGACGACGAAGAAATTCGAAACCCACCCACCACCCACTTTGTAGCCACTGTCGACGATTTAACCGACATGCTCGACTTCGACTCCGAAGACATCGACGGTATGGATGCCGATGAAGGAGACGACCAAGAACCAGCACCTATAGGGCACTGGAAAGCCACCTCGTCATATGACATATACATGGTGGACACCCCCAAAGCAGGGGATGGCGATGAAAAAACGAAGGACGACCCCTCTAAGAAGCAACCCAAGCACCGACGTCAGCGGCGCCGCTCTAAATCACGCCAAAGCAAAAATGGCGAGTCCGGCACCGGAGGTAACAACACGCCGGACAGTGCCGAAGACAACCCCCTCCAGCAGGATTCAGCGCAGGAGAACGAAGGAGCCAGCCCTCATGAGAGAGCTGCGGACAGGGAGGTCTAGGACGACAATTATATGCCTCCCTCCGAAGACGAGGCAAGCCTCGATGACGACGAATTCGTTGTGCCAGAGGATCCCGTCGAACAAGAGCGTTTCAAACGCAGGCTTATGGCCACGGCAAGCAGCCTCAAGAAAAAACAGCAGCAGCTTAGAGCTGACCAAGACTTGCTAGCCGACAGATGGACCGAAGTCCTGGCGGCCGAAGAGTATAAACTCGAACGCCCCTCCAAGAGCTACCCAAAGTGCAGGCTGCTACCCCAACTTGAGGAGGAAGCAACTAAACCTACATCACCAGCGTACGATGCGCCCGATCGGCCACCACGTGGCCGCGACAAAGAGGCCTTCTGGCCCTCGACCCAAGCCGCACCCCAGCACCGCTCAAAAAATACCAGAGCGTGGGGAGACGCAATAGACCTGCGAGACATATTGGAGAATAAGGCAAGGCAAACAAGATCGATCTACGGATCGCATGGGCGCCCCACGTCACGTGATGATAACCGTCACGCCGGATATGATAAATACGGCCAGGCCGAACACAAAAGACAAAACTCATCCGAGCTGCGTCGCGATATAGCCTAGTACAGGGGCGCCGCACACCCACTATGCTTCACAGACGAAGTAATGCATCATCAAATCCCCGAGGGTTTTAAACCCGTAAACATCGAATCATACGATGGCACAACAGATCCCGCAGTATGGATCGAGGATTATCTCCTTCATATCCACATGGCCCGTGGTGATGATCTACACGCCATCAAATACCTCCCGCTCAAGCTTAAAGGACCAGCTCGGCACTGGCTTAACAGCCTGCCAGTAGAGTCAATTAGTTGCTGGGAGGACCTAGAATCTGTGTTCCTTGACAACTTCCAGGGCACTTATGTGCAGCCACCAGACGCCGATGACCTAAGCCACATAATCCAGCAGCTAGAGGAATCGGCCAGACAATTCTGTACACGGTTCCTAACCAAGAAAAATCAAATAGTCGACTGTCCAGACACCGAGGCCCTTGCAGCCTTCAGGCACAACATCCGAGACGAATGGCTTGCCCGGCACCTAGGATAGGAAAAGCCGAAATCTATGGCAGCCCTCACGACACTCATGACCCGCTTTTGTGCGGGAGAAGATAGCTGGCTAGCTCGTAGCAATAACATAACCAAGAGCCCTGGCAATTCGGATACCAAGGACAATAACGACAGGTCACATCGCAACAAGCACAAGTGCCGCATTAACAGCGACAACACTGAGGATACGGCAGTTAATGCCGGATTCAGAGGCTCTAAACCCGGTCAGCGGAAGAAGCCATTCAAAAGAAACCCCCCGGGCCCATCCAGTTTAGACCGGATACTCGATCGCTCGTGCCAGATACACGGCACCCCCAAACAACCAGCCAACCACACCAACAGGGATTGTTGGGTGTTCAAGCAGGCAGGCAAGTTAAGTGCCGAAATTAGAGACAAGGGGCTGCATAGAGATGACGAGGAGGGGCCCCGGCCGCCAAACAACAGAGGACAGAAGGGTTTCCCCCTGCAAGTGCGGACGGTGAACATGATATACGCAACCCATATCCCCAAAAGGGAGCGGAAGCGTGCTCTTAAGTCTATGCGTTGGAGCCGGTCGCCCCAAAGTTCAACCCATGGTCCTCCTGCCCGATCACTTTTGATCAAAGGGACCACCCCACTAGCATCCGTCATGGTGGATTCGCCGCATTGGTCCTAGACCCAATCATTGACGGATTTCACCTCACCAGAGTCCTCATGGACGGCGGCAGCAGCCTGAACCTGCTTTATCAGGATACAGTGCGGAAAATGGGTATAGATCCCTCAAGGATTAAACCCACAAAGACAACCTTTAAAGGAGTCATACCAGGTGTAGAAGCCAGCTGTACAAGCTCGGTTACACTCGAAGTGGTCTTCGGATCCCCGGATAATTACCGAAGCGAAGGGTTAATCTTCGGCATAGTCCCATTCCACAGTGGCTATCATGCCCTGCTCGGACGAACCGCATTTGCGAAATTCAATGTGGTGCCGCACTACGCATATCTCAAGCTCAAGATGCCAGGCCCTCGTGGAGTCATTACGGTAAATGGAAACACCGAACGCTCCCTCCGAACGGAGGAGCATACGGCGGCCCTGGCGGCGGAAGTTCAAAGTAGCCTATCAAGGCAATTCCCCAATATGGGTGTCAAGCATCCGAACAACGTCAAGCACGCCCGAAGTAACCTACAACAAAACAGGCTGGCACGCTCCGAGCAAGCATAGCAGTGCGGCCCCAACCCCAGCCCTCGCCAGATGGCGATAGCGGTACCACGCGTACATAACTACGCTTTGGAAATACCATGGGCATAAGGGGAGGGGCACAACTACGGCACTCCCAGAATGCGGCTTAACCGCACTAGGGGCTCCCTATTCTGCCGTTTTCTTTTTTTATTACTTTCAGGACCCAACTATCCGGAAGGCCTGTCCGGCAATACACTCGTCGAACACACGATGCAACAGCCAGGGAGAGCACAAGCCACATCAAATGTCCAGGTGGTCTCTATAACGAGCTAAATACCTGTTTTACTTAAAAGTCTGACAGCTTGCCCCTGGAGGGGGATATGTCAAATAATCCCACCCCTTGCTTACCGCACTATTTGTATCGTTCTGCTTTCATAGCAGCCCCCTTTAATAAACAACATATAGCTCTTATCTATTATTGTATTCATCTATTTTTATACAAACATGTTCAGTCATGACATTTTGCAACCGTACACTTTGGCACGGATAATACACCAGGGGCTTCAGCACCCCATAACACGGTGTGAGAAGACCGAACACTCTCCTGAGTGCGGCACCCCAAACTTATAGCACTATATGCATCGGCTTCGAATCATGTCTTGGGTTAATAGTTGGGTTTGCCCGGCTCCCATGTTTTGGTACGCTATGTTCCGCAATGTTGGCTAAGGTAGCGCTGGGAGAACTACTGCGATTGTGCTCCAGTTGAGCTGGGTTAACACCTCAGTAGAGAAAGCTAAAACTGACTGTCATGATAATGCGAGAGACCAGTCGCTGTTCGCGAGGTTTTTCGAGTCCCTAAAGACTTATGCCGCTTCGAGCGAGGAGCCGGATTTATATGGCCCAGGCGTGGATGGAGCCCCGAACTCGGTCTTCCTAATACTAGGGGCTTCGCTGAAATTTAAAATTATAGAATTCTATGGCTAAGTGAGAGTGATAAAGCACTATAAGCCCGATGGCCTTGTTCGTTGTGCTGAGCTCCTCCCTAGATGGACCCAATAATGGGAACAAGAGCGCTCAGGTTTATTCCGAACACCCCAGCAGTCATGGCATGGGGGCAGAAGCCGATGACTTGCATCTCTCAGATTTGATAAACAGCCGCACAGAAGGTAATATTTTAAATTAACAAGCGTTGCTTAGTACATATGAACAAAGTTTTCAGCGCACAGGATAACAAATGCGAGTCTACTCAAAAATTACATCTTTGGAGCATTCACCCGCTATAATGCGGGAACCCTTCAGGACGCCCTCATAATACATCTCGGGCTTGCGATACTCCTTGCCCAGCGGTGGCGGGTCCGTCACAAGCTTCTCGGCGTCCATCTTCCCCCAGTGCACTTTAGCATGGGCAAGGGCCCGACGGGCACCTTCAATACAGACGGAGCACTTGATGACTTCAATCCAGGGACAAGCGTCCACCAGCCGCCGCACCAGACCAAAGTAGCTCCCAGGCATGGCTTCTCCAGGCCACAGCCGAACTATGAGGCTCTTCATGGCCTGTTCGGCCACCTTGTGGAGCTCGACCAGCTGCTTCAGCTGGTCGCTCCGGGGCACCGGATGTCCGGCCTCAGCATATTGAGACTAGAACACCTTTTCCGTCGAGCTCCGCTCCTCGGTGCGGTAGAACGCGGCAGCATCAGACACACTACTGGGCAGATCGGTGAACGCTCCTGGAGAGCTCCGGATTCGGGTAAGTAACAGATAATTCACTTTTATATGCTTGCTTTGCATAAAGAATGCATTACCCGCCGCTATCTTCTTTATCGCCTCGATCTCCTGGAGGGCCTTCTGGGCTTCGGCCTTAGCGGTTTTGGCACTCTCAAGAGCCAAGGCGAGCTCGGACTCTCGAGTCTTCGAGTCACGCTCCAAACTCTCGTGTTTCTCCACGAGAGCCTGGAGCTCTAGCCGCACCTCTGCCACCCGCGCCTCCTGTTTCTCTCGCTCGGTGCACTCCAAGGCCGCACTGTTTTCGGCCTTGGACACCGCCTCCTTCAGGGTCGCCACCTCGGTCGTGGTCCCTGCAACATTCACGTTGGTCCTGTCATTATTTGCAACCAGGTATTTCTATATACATTTACATAAGGTATTACGTACCCTCCTTGTCCTCGAGCTGCTTCTTGGCACGGCCGAGCTCGTTCTCGGACCGCTCGAGGCTCTTCTTCAATGTATCGACCTCCACAGTCAATGCGGCAGAGGTCAGAAGCACAACCTGCATTCCCATATTGACACATTTATGTTAGACTCCTGTGTACATCTTTTTAGATCCTCAGCTCGGCTTTTCTTTTCGAACGCCGAACTGAGCATCAGGGGCTACTGTCTATGCGGTAACATTCTTATATGTTTTACATACCTCGAAGCCTGTTAGCAGGCTGGTACAGGCTTCTGTCAGTCCGCTCTTGGCGGACTGAACCTTCTGAATCACCGCACTCATAACAGTGCGGTGCTCCTCATTGATGGAGGCGCCGTTAAGCACCTCCAGCAAATTGTCCGGTGTCTCCAGTTGGACGGAGGCTGCCGGCATCGTAGGCGCGCCTTTCTTACGAAGGCACCGCCTGCCAGACTCTGGAACCGTTGTTGATTCTGGAGCTGTGTCCGGCCCAGGGCCGGACTTAGATCCCTCTAGGGTTTTACCCCCTTTGGGCCTGGAGTCTGGGAGGTCGCCTTGTGGCGCCTCTAGGACCACCTCCTCCTAGTTTAGCCCCTTTTGGGACTCCACCTCAGCATCGTCTGTAGGGAGAGGGGAGGAGGCCGTCGGAAGTGAAGCGCTATTCACATCCGACGAGTCCAGGGAGCCGCTCGATGAATCACCGAGCTGAGCCCGGGGTGGACTGCATAATTGAATTCAGCGTCAGAAGGTACCATACATGAGAGGAGCGCCATAAGTTATTCTGGTATCCGGATACTTACGATCTTGCCAGGGGCTTGACCCTGGATGGCCATTCCTCCCTGCCGTCTTCAGCATCGGAGGCGTAGTCCGGCAGAAGGGTCCTCCCCTTCTTGGACCCTCCAGCCTCCCCAGTTGGGGCGGCCTTCCTCTTCTTTCCTTCCCTTGCGGGAGGGGGAGAGGCTTCTTCTTCTTCTTCTTCTTCTTCTTCTTCCTCCTCCTCGTCCTCGGAGGCGGAGGGTGCTTCGGGGTTGTCAGGCGATGAATCTGACACCACCAGGCGTCGGGAACTCTTTTGGGTCCCCGTGGCCTTCTTCTTGGCCTTCTTCTCCGGCACCACGTGAGGTGCCGGAACCAGCAGCTTCGTCAAGCGCGCATCTGGTGGGCCTTCGGGCAAAGGAGCCGGGCAGTCAAACTGCCCGGATGTCCTCTTCCAGTCCTGTCAAAGGAGCAGGAGTTTAGATCCTGCATGGAATCAAACCATGAAAATCAAGTGTCCCGAGAAAGACTAAAGGCGAGCTTACTTTAGTGGCTTGGCGCTTGGTGCAGAATCCGCGATCCTCGGTGATGGGTGGGGAGACCTCGGAGCTCTTGAATAGCACCTTCCAAGCATCCTCGTGCTTTGTGTCGAAAAGCCGGGACAGAGTCTGGTGCTGGGCCGGGTCGAACTCCCACAAGGTGAAGGCCCGTCGTTGACACGGGAGAATCTGGCGGAAGAGCATGACCTGGACTATGTTGACAAGCTTAACCTTCTTATTCACCAGGTCTCGGACGCAGGTTTGGAGTCCGGTCACCTCTTCCGGACTGCCCCACAACAGGCCCATCTCCTTCCAAGATGTGATCCGAGTGGGGATGCCGGATCGAAATTTGGGGGCCGCTGCCCATTCAGGGTCATGCAGCTCGGTGATATAGAACCACCCCGATTGCCATCCTTTGATGGTCTCTACGAAGGCGCCCTCGAGCCATGTGACGTTGGCTATCTTGCCCACCATGGCGCCTCCGCACTCCGCTTGACATCCGCCCACGACCTTCGGCTTGACGCTGAAGATCTTCAGCCATAGGCCAAAGTGAGGCTGGATGCGGAGGAAGGCCTCGCATATGACGATGAACGCCGCAATGTTGAGGATGAAGTTCGGGGCCAGATCGTGGAAGTCCAGGCCGTAGTAGAACATGAGCCCCCGGACGAACGGGTGAATAGGAAAGCCCAGTCCGCGGAGGAAATGGGGGAGAAACACGACCCTCTCATGGGGCCTAGGGGTGGGGACGAGTTGCCCCTCCACGGGAAGCCGGTGCGCGATGTCATCAGACAAGTATCCGGCCTTCCTCAACTTTTTGATTTGCCCCTCCGTGACGGAGGAGGCCATCCATCTACCTCCCGCTCCGGACATGATTGGAGAAAGGTCGAGATGGGAAGTGCGGACTTGGGCGCTGGAGTTCGAGTGCGCGGATGGACAAGCAAGGGAGGAAGAAGGCGTGAATGGAAAGGGTGGATCCTTATCCCCTTATATGGGCGGCCGAGACTATGAAGCCCCACCAGCCTAATAAAACTCGCTTATCTCCCAAGCGTCGTGGTTAATGGCGCGGTTGGGTTACCCACGCCCGTATTGATGAGAATCCCGGAATAAGGGGACACGATCTCTGCTTTGACAAGACGTGCCAAGGAAACCGCCTCGCTAAACGCGCTGAAGTGGAACAGTACAACGATTCAAATAAAAGCCTGGCCGTGGCATGATGTCACGCTGCGAAACACGTCAGCGGATTAGATTTGTGCAGATATTATTCTCTCTATGGTAGCATGTGGAACTTATTTTACAGAGCCGGACACTATCCTTGTGTTCAACATCTTCTATGAGGTATTCGGAGGAGGAACCCGCCTTGCAATGCCGAAGACAAATTTGTGCACCGGACTCGTCGTCATTGAAGCCTGGTTCAGGGGCTACTGAGGGAGTCCTGGATTAGGGGGTGTCCGAATGGCCGGACTATGACCTTTGGCCGGACTCCCGGACTATGAAGATACAAGATTTAAGACTTCGTCCCGTGTCCGGATAGGACTTTCCTTGGCGTGGAAGGCAAGCTTGGCTATACGATATGTAGATCTCCTCCCATTGTAACCGACTCTGTGTAACCCTAGCCCTCTACAGTGTCTATATAAACTGGAGAGTTTTAGTCCGTAGGATGAACAACAATCATACCATAGGCTAGCTTCTAGGGTTTAGCCTCTCTGATCTCGTGGTAGATCAACTCTTGTACTACCCATATCATCAATATTAATCAAGCAGGAGTAGGGTTTTACCTCCATCGAGAGGGCCCGAACCTGGGTAAAAATATCGTGTCCCTTGTCTCCTGTTACCATCCGCTTAGACGCACAGTTCGGGACCCGCTACCCGAGATCCGCCGGTTTTGACACCGACACCTGTCCTTTTTGATACGATGTAGTGTCCCTACAGTTACCGCCCTTTGTAATCACACCGTCTTTGCCAAAAACAGGGAAGCACAACTGGTTCCTTGCTCGATCAGACGACGGCAAAAGACTGATGATCATTCGGACACATGAGATTTATATTGCAAAAACCCCACTGTATACAAGCACTGTGAAATACGTGAGTATCCGGACAGTGGCTGTTACGTCTATGAGCAGGATACCAGCTTGTTGGGGCCATCAGAATTTTTTAGTTGGAGGCGGGTAAACAGCCTTGGTTCACACTCTCTGTTTCTTGGACTCAATTATCCGATTAACCAGGAGATCACTGTTGGCAAGGACCTTGATGGCAGAGAGGCTTTGTTTGCTATGGAAAATTATGTCTACACGGCGAGCCCTAGGAGTTTGGGAGCAAACTCCCCTGATTGTCAACGATACAGCCTGCAGCCAAAAGAAGGTGAGAATGACAAAGGCATCCGGATTAACTTTGATCCTTGGATGTCTCAATTACGACAGGCAGTGATGTGGTTCAAGCCTTCAGGTTGATAGGTAATTGGGCTGTTGCATTGAAAGGGTGGAGTACTGGTGTCTCCGGGTCACTGGTCGTTGAAGCGGGGCTGCAAATTATGATGGTGTTGGATCATCTCTTCGAATGACTTTGTTGTCTTTGCTGCTGGTTCTGGATGGGTAGTTCTTTCTTTTGTTATGCATATTCCTTGTCATTTGGTCATCCTCGTCTATGTCACTCTTACTATGTAATAGTTGCTTCTGTTTACAATGTCATTCTCGTCTGGATCATGAGAGTCTGAGCGTTGCAGATGTGTGCGTATTGGTGGTGTAGCAAGACTTCTTATGAACTATCATGTCTTGTTGTTTATGTCAGTAGTAGTCACTAGTCAGTGTTTGAATGTTGTATATATCGTTGTTTCGAACTGTTTATTGTCTCGAACTACTGGTGGGCTAAATGACGGCATCACCATTCTCCAGTGTTCAGAGTATATCTCCTTTTTTCAAGTTATATAATTTGAACTCAGTGTCTTTTCGATGATGTACACTTGTTTGGGCCAGTGAGGTGTCGTTGAATATGGGCCGAGTAGTAACGCAATGCCAAACAGGTCAATTATGACTCTCAGGCCGGGCTCTCAAAAGATCCTGAAAAAAAAGGTTGGGCTCTCCAAAAAAGAAAGAATAAGGACTCTTAAGCCGACATGTGGGCGCCACCGGTGTTTTCGTGCGCTTGCGCGCCGAGAGCATATTGGCGCGTGCTTGAAATTCATACTACCTTTTCATCCCCAGTCTCCCGCTCCTCCCCCACCTCTGGAATCTCGATTCCTACTCCAGTTCCCCCAAATCCCCCTCATGTACTCCCTATACTCAAGCGCACTATCATGTCGCTGGTCAACGCGGATCTCCGAGCCGAAGATCCTGAGGTCCGTCCTGCCTTCGGTCGCTGCGTGCTGTCGCTCAACAGTGGCATGGCGGCGCTTGACGACTAGTTTGCCGGCAAAGTGCTGATGGTAACCATCAACGGCGATCGGCCTCCCGTCTCGCCGAACGACCTTGTCAAAGCTCTTGGCATTGCACATAGCATCCAAATAAGTGACTTGCTCGTCGAAGTCTGTCCGCCACCGGCTGATTTCTTCGTCATGTTTCGGACAACTTTCTACTGCAGTCGTGTGTTCGAATCTTCCCGGCGTTTGTTCTGCGATGGCGCGCTGGCGAGCTTTGATCGGTGGCACCCAGGATGGGGCTCGGTGCCCTCTGAGCTTGAGTTTTTAACAAAGCTTACCTTCCACGGCATGCCTCGACGTGCTTGGAATAGCGAGTCCATGAACGAGCTTATCAACGACCTTGGAGGTGAGATCGTAAGTATGTTTGTTCCTCCAGATAGCTGGGCTCTGACGGTTATGGCATGGATGAAGAAGTCATCCACCATACCGAAGGTGATTGGTGTTGAGATACCGTTGGAGGAACCGGGGTTGTACTATTCTTCGCCACCAAGGCCGCCGCGGACCATGTTAGGGATGTACCTGTATCGAGTGTTCGTGCATGTCGAAGAAGTGGTCAATCCATCAATCGAAGTCCTGCCGCCGCCGCTGGTGCCAGGGTCCGTCGACGACGTCCATTACAAGAGTCAACGTCAAACTTTCCCGGTGTTGCTCGGAACGATCGATGGCACAGGGCCTACTTCATTGCGCAGCGGAGGCCACTGCTTCTTTGGGAGAAGAGGCAGGGTTGGCTGCCTGGATGTGCTCTAATTTGAGGTAACAACTGAATCTTGTCAAATACTAGTTAAATCCGAGCTATGGGTGTGAAGCACTGATATGCCAGTACATTTGCTTGTGACCTGTTCTAATTTTGTACCTGAACTTTTTTAGAAAGGGTTGTACGTCAACTTAATGTGCTAGCAGAACTTATTGTGTTGTCTGTCTGTTTTCTTTGCACAACATTCAAGATATTTCCCCGTCATTGATAAAGACGATGAACCGTTATGTACGACTTTGTTGGTTTCAACATAGCCCTTCCCGTAGCGATCCACTGCTTCCATCCTGATTGTGCCACCTGCATAAAAATTTTGTATGCAAGTTCAGTGTGCTATGATGTTCTATATGATTGTGTCAACTATTATAAGTTTTTACTGAGCATCAGCAATGCATATGGCTGAAAGATGTATTTACGAGCATCGACCAATGGGTCTCTCTCTCTCACACACACACACACGCGCGCGCACGCGCGCGCGCACACGCACAAGTGTGACCCGTTGAATTATTTATTTGCTCGTGACAGCTTTTAATTAGGTTCCACCGTAATCTAACCTTTTTCTTAAGTTATTAATTGAGCTCAGTGACTTCAAAAAGTTGTACAGAAGCCTTGTTTGGGCCTTTCCGGCGTCGCTGAATGTGGGCTGAGTAACCATGTTAGGTTGTACTGTACTACACAGGCCTTTTTTTCAACATTAGCAATGCAACTGGGCCGACAGTTGTACACAATATCCGAGTCAACTTGTTATTCTCCGCCCCGCTGGGCTGCAAACTTTCCTAGGAGGTATCCATTAGGCTTAACAAGAAAATGGACTTTAAGAAATAATAAATGGGATGTAATTATAATAACTGGGCAGTAACTAAGCACCAAACACGTAATTAGTTTTAAAAATATATTATTTTTGGAATTTGAAAATCTTAATTTCATTACTTGTTGCGCGCGCAATATTTCGTTGGATTTTAACGTAATACAACTTTATTTTGAAATTATATTTAACCTGAGTAGAAATTTCGGATAACAATATTTCGGATCCCATCATAATGTGGGAATTTTTTTTGAGCGCTTGTTTGAAATTATTAATCGTTGTCCTAGCTCGAAGTTGGGTTGTACTTTTAACAAACTGTAAATGGGTTGTAGTAAATTCCATTAGAATTAAAAATGGGTTGTACATTCTTACAAATCGCAAATGGGCTATATGTTCTCTACCAAATCCGAGTTGTGGGCCTACTAAGTTGAAGCGTACCAAGGGCTTTGTATTTGCTCAAAAAAAACCAAGGGCTTTGTCAACTTAGTCAATATAAACGATTCTAGCTGCAGTGATCGTACGATGTCCATCCAACGGTCGTAGTGCTATTTCAACCTCTGGTCTTCTTGCTCCAGCCGCCCAAACCAGCGCTGGTCGTGCCGCATGCTCCCGCCTCCTGTGGCCGGTTGTGCTGCGCGAAGGCCTCACCGCCCCCTACTATTCCCACCGCTGGCCAGGCCCTGCGGCGGCGGCAGCCGAACTAGTGAACCCTCGTACTCCTCTCCGCGCGGGCTTCCACTGTTGCATCTTCCCCGGCTCCCCGTCGTCCCCTTCCTAGGCCTCGCCGTCGTCCACCGCCGTGGTGCTCTCGGCGCGGCGTGGTCAACGTGGTCAAGGAACGACTTCCATCGGACGTGGACTGTACGTGGGTCCACGGCCGCAGCAAGGAAGTGCCTCCTTATTACGCGGAAAATAATTATTCCTCCACCTGACAGCTGGGACCCACCGGACGGGCCACTGTATTTTGTGAAAAAAACGTTTCCCCCTGACTGCTGGGACCCACCAGCTACATCTTCACACGCAAGGAAGTGCGTCCGGGAAAAAAAAAACGATTCGCCCCTGACTGCTGGGACCCACCAGCTACATCTTCGGATGCAAGGAAGTGCATC
>NC_041393.1:562376676-562377205 GCF_002162155.2 Triticum dicoccoides | reverse complement strand
GACTGCTGGGACCCACCAGCTACATCTTCTTACGCAAGGTAGTGCGTCCGGGCAAAAAAAAATGATTCGCCCCCCTGACTGCTGGGACCCACCAGCTACATCTTCGCACGCAAGGAAGTGTGTCCGAAAAAAAACAATTCGCCCCCCTGACTGCTGGGACCCACCAGCTACATCTTCGCACGCAAGGAAGTGCCTGGCAGTCGGGACCCACCTGGTCGAAGCGTACGTAGAATTGTCATTCTGGTCACGAACGTGTACGTACATATATACTGGTGGATGTAGAGGCGCGCACGTGTCGTAGTAGAGGCACGCACGTAGCATGTACACGTACGTACAATGGCCAGGGTGCAAGAAAGAAAATACAGCCACGTATGTGTTCCACCGGCCACGTTTGAAACAGGATCCTGTTCATCGGGAGGGGTCTGGCGTACCGCAAAACGGAGGAAATGGACCTCCTACAGTCGAAACGGGGGTCCTGTTGATCGGGAGGGGTGTGGCGTACCGCAAAACGGAGGAAACGGACCTCCTA
>NC_041393.1:562339015-562376252 GCF_002162155.2 Triticum dicoccoides | reverse complement strand
GAGGGGTGTGGCGTACCACAAAACAGACAAAACGGACTTGTGTTGGAGCGCTACGGTCAAAACGGGGGTCCTATTCATCGGGAGGGGTGTGGCGTACCGCAAAACGGGACTCCACGGGATACTGTTCATCTCCACCGTCGACCTCCTCCAGCCTCCACGGGCTACCGTCGACCTCCTCCAACATCCCACGGGCTCATGTTCATCCAGCCTCCACCGCGCGCTACTCCACCGGCTACTGTTCAACCACCCCTCCACGGGTACCCCTCCACCGTCTACTGTTCATCCAACCCTCCATACCACGGGGTCATGTTCATCCACCCCTCCACGGGCACCCCTCCATCGTCTACTGTTCAACCAGCCCTCCACACCACGGGGTCCTGTTCATCCACCCCTCCACCGTTTACTGTTCATCCAGCCCTCCACACCTCAGGGTCCTGTTCACCCAGAGGCAATGTCACCGCTCACTGTTCATCCAAACCCCCGCAACACTCACTGTTCATCCAATCGATCGGCTTCAGTTAGCAGCAGTAGCGAAGGAATCGCTCGATTGGGTTCAGTTAACAGCCATCGATCGATCGCTCGGGTTTAGTAACGCGTAGCCTACAGTGCAATCGCTCGGGTTCAGTTAGAGCCCAATGCCTCGCTCGGGTTCAGTTAGAGCCAACGCCTCGCACACACACGCGTACGTGTATGAGAGAAACGCGCATCGCTCGGCCCCCGACCTCCCACCGTAACCGGGAACTCCCCGAAATTTTCCTCACCCTCGCTTCTACCACGGTTTCTTCCGTCATGAACGGCCCAAAGAATGTCATGCAGCTGCGTCTCCGGCCCGCCCAGGACGAAAAGCCCATTTTCTGTCATGATTTTTTGTCATAGAAGTAGGAGCCCACCACATCTATGATGATACCGGGTTTTGCCACAATTATCGTCATATGTATGACAGGAAAAAAATTCGTTCGGCCCAAAATGTCACGGATGTGTCTTTTTTGTAGTGGAGGAAGCGATGATGAGCCCAGATTCCGCAAAATGGCTTGAAGCCATAAAATCTGAGATGGGATCCATGTATGAGAACAAAGTGTGGACTTTGGTGGACTTGCCCGATGATCGCCAAGCCATAGAAAATAACTGGATCTTTAAGAAGAATACCTACACAGACGGTAATGTTACTGTTTACAAAGCTCGACTTGTTGCGAAAGGTTTTCGACAAGTTCAAGGAGTTGACTACGATGAGACTTTCTCACCCGTAGCGATGCTTAAGTCTGTCTGAATCATGTTAGCAATTGCTGCATTTTATGATTATGAAAGTTAGCAAATGGATGTCAAAATTGCATTCCTGGATGGATTTCTGGAAGGAGAGTTGTATATGATGCGCCCGAAAGGTTTTGTCGATACAAAGGGTGCTAGCAAAGTGTGCAAGCTCCAATGATCCATTTATGGACTGGTGCAAGCCTCACGGAGTTGGAATAAATGCTTTGATAGTGTGATCAAAGCATATGGTTTTATACAAACTTTTGGAGAAGCCTGCATTTACAAGAAAGTGAGTGGGAGCTCTGTAGCATTTCTGATCTTATATGTAGATGACATATTGTTGATTGGGAATGATATAGAATTTCTGGATAGCATAAAGGGATACCTAAATAAGAGTTTTTCTATGAAAGACCTCGGAGAAGCTGCTTACATATTGGGCATCAAGATCTACAGAGATATATCAAGACGCTTAATTGGACTTTCACAAAGCACATACTTGATAAAGTTTTGAAGAAGTTCAAAATGGATCAGTCAAAGAAAGGGTTCTTGCCTATGTTACAAGGTGTGAAGTTGAGTCAGACTCAAAGCCCGACCACCACAAAAGATAGAGAGAAAATGAAAGTAACTCCCTATGCTTCAGTCGTAGGTTCTATTATGTATGCAATGCTGTGTACCAGACCTGATGTATGTCTTGCTATAAGCATAGCAGGGAGGTACCAAAGTAATTCCGGAGTGGAGCACTGGACAGCGGTCAAGAACATCCTGAAATACCTGTAAAGGACTAAGGATATGTTTCTAGTTTATTGAGGTGAAAAAGAGCTCGTCGTAAACGGTTACGTCGATGCAAGCTTTGACACTGATCCGGATGACTCTAAGTCACAAACCAGATACGTAATTTTAATGAATGGAGGAGCTCTCAGTTGGTGCAGTTCCAAGCAGGGCATCGTGGTGGGATCTACGTGTGAAGCGGAGTACATTGCTGCTTCAGAAGTGAGAAATGAAGGAGTTTGGATGAAGGAGTTCATATCTGATCTAGGTGTCATACTTGGTGCATCGGGTCCAATGAAAATCTTTTGTGACAATACTAGTGCAATTGCCTTGGCAAAGGAATCCAGATTTCACAAGAGGACCAAGCACATCAAGAGACGCTTCAATTCCATCCATCATCAAGTGTCGGAAGGGGACATAGAGATTTGCAAGATACACACGGATCTGGATGTTGCAGACCCGTTGACTAAGCCTCTCTCACGAGCAAAACATGATCAACACCAAAGCTCCATGGGTGTTCGAATCATTACTATGTAATCTAGATTATTGACTCTAGTGCAAGTGGGAGACTGAAGGAAATATGCCCTAGAGGCAATAACAAAGTTATTATTTATTTACTTAATTCATGATAAATGTTTATTATTCATGCTAGAATTCTATTAACCGGAAACTTAGTACATGTGTGAATACATAGACAAAACATATAGTCCCTAGTATGCCTCTACTTGACTAGCTCGTTAATCAAAGATGGTTATGTTTCCTAACCACAGACATGTGTTGTAATTTGATGAACGGGATCACATCATTAGGAGAATCATGTGATGGAAATGACCCATCCGTTAGCTTAACATTATGATCGTGTTAGTTTCATTGCTACTGCTTTCTTCATGACTTACACAAGTTCCTCAGACTATGAGATTATGCAACTCCCGAATACCGGAGGAACACTTTGTGTGCTACCAAACGTCACAACATAAAATGGTGATTATAAAGGTGCTCTACAGGTGTCTCCGAAGGTGTTTGTTGGGTTGGCATAGATCAAGATTAGGATTTGTCACTCCATGTTTCGGAGAGGTATCTCTGGGCCCTCTCGGTAATACTCATCACTATAAGCCTTGCAAGCATTGTGACTAATGAGTTAGTTGCGGGATTAAGTATTACGGAACGAGTAAAGAGACTTTCCAGTAATGAGATTGAACTAGGTATTGAGATACCGACGATCGAATCTCGGGCAAGTAACATACCGATGACAAAGGGAACAACATATGTTGTTATGCGGTTTGACCGATAAAGATCTTCGTAGAATATGTAGGAACCAATATGATCATCCAGGTTCCGCTATTGGTTATTGACCGGAGACGTGTCTCGGTCATGTCTACATAGTTCTCAAACCCGTAGGGTCCGCACGCTTAACGTTCGATGACGATTGGTATTATGAGTTTATGTGATTTGTTGTACCGAAGATTGTTCGGAGTCCCAAATGTGATCACGAACATAACGAGAAGTCTCAAAATGGTCGAGACATAAATATTGATATATTGGACGACTATGTTCAGACACCGGAAGGGTTCCGGAGAAGTTTCGGATATAACCTGAGTGTAGGAAGGGTTATCGGAACCACCGGAGAAGTAATGGGCCTTGTTGGGCCTAGGGGAGAGAGAGAGGGGCGACCAGGGACCAGTCACGCGCCCCCCATGGGCCTAGTCCGAATTGGACTAGGGGGAGGGGCGGAGCCCCCTCCTTCCTTCTATTCCCCCTCCTTCCTTCTTCTCCTAGTAGGACTAGGAAAGGGGGGAGTCCTACTCCTACTAGGAGGAGGATTCCTCCCCCCTTGGCGCGCCTATGAGGGCCGGACGGCCTCCCTTCTCCTTCTTTATATACGGGGGAGGGGGCACCCCAAAGACACACAAGTTGACAATTGTTTAGCCGTGTGCGGTGCCCCCCTCCACAGTTACACACCTCGGTCATATCATCGTAGTGCTTAGGTGAAGCCCTGCGCCGGTAACTTCATCATCACCGTCACCACGCCATCATGCTGACGAAACTCTCCCTCGGCCTCAACTGTATCAAGAGTACGAGGGACGTCTCCAAGCTGAACGTGTGCTGAACACGGAGGTGCCGTACTTTCGGTGCTTGGATCGGTTGGATCGCGAAGACGTTCGACTACATCAACCGCGTTAACTAAATGCTTCCGCTTTCGGTCTATAAGGGTACGTGGACAAACTCTCCCCTCTCGTTGCTCTGCATCACATAGATAGATCTTGTGTGATCGTAGGAAATTTTTTGAAATTACCACGTTCCCCAACAGGGGGGTGATGGTAGCCTCAGTTTCTTGCGCCTCTGGTAAGCCAAATTTTCCAAAAGCTGAGAACCACACCGCTTGACAGAAGATTCAATGGCCGCCTCAGCTTGCGTGTCTATCAGATCTCGCTGGCTAAGCCCTTCATCACCTGATCCGACTGATGCTGTGTGACAGATGCCAGTGAGCATGATCGGAGACTCATTAAGGTTCTCATCAATAGTGCAGATAGGCGTGCTGAAAGATCGTGGATGTCGCCTAGAGGAGGGGGTTGAATAGGCATTTTAAAATAATTATGGTTTAGGCTTGAACAAATGCGGAATAAACCTAGCGGTTAATTTGTCAAGCACAAAACCTAAAACAACTAGGCTCACCTATGTGCACCAACAACTTATGCTAAGCAATATAAGCAACTATGTGATAGCAAGATATATGACAAAGAACAATATGGCTATCACAAAGTAAAGTGCATAAGGGGCTCGGGTAAGAGATAACCGAGGCACGCGGAGACGATGATGTATCCCGAAGTTCACACCCTTGCGGATGCTAATCTCTATTTGGAGCGGTGTGGAGGCACAATGCTCCCCAAGAAGCCACTAGGGCCACCGTAATCTCCTCACGCCCTCGCACAATGCAAGATGCCGTGATTGCACTAAGGGACCGTTGAGGGCGGTCACCGAACCCGTACAAATGGCAACCCTTGGGGGCGGTCACCGGACCCGTACACTTTGGCAACCCATGGGGGCGGTCACCGGTACCCGTCAAATTGCTTGGGGCGATCTCCACGACCTAATTGGAGACCCCGACGCTTGCCCGGAGCTTTACACCACAATGATTGATATCCGAACACCACCAACCGTCTAGGGCGCCCAAGCACCCAAGAGGAACAAACTCAAGGGAACCAAGCACCCAAGAGTAATAAGCTTCTCAACTTGTAACTTCCACGTATCACGTGGAGAACTCAAACCGATGCACCAAATGCAATGGCAAGGGCACACGGAGTGCCCAAGTACTTCTCTCCCAAATCCCACCAAAACAACTAATGCTAGGGAGGAAAATGAGAGGAAGAACGAAAGAAGAACACGAAGAACTCCAAGATCTAGATCCAAGGGGTTCCCCTCACTTAGAGGAGAAAGTGATTGGTGGAAACGTGGATCTAGATCTCCTCTCTCTTTTCCCTCAAGAACTAGCAAGAATCATTGGAGGGATTGAGAGTTAGCAAGCTCGAAGAAGGTCAACAATGGGGGAAGAACACGAGCTCAAAAGATTAGGTTCATTGGGGAAGAAGACCCCCTTTTATAGGACCTTCCGAATCCAACCGTTATGGGCTCAAGTCGTGCACAAGCGGTACTACCGCTTGGAGGAGCGGTACTACCGCTTAGCACGGTCAAAACAGCCCAACGAGAGAGAAAACACGAGTTTTTGGTCCGGAGCGGTACTACCGCTTAGGAGCCACGGTAGTACTGCTCTGGAGCGGTACTACCGCTCAAGATCCGCGGTAGTACCGCTCTGGAGCGGTAGTAAAAAATTACATCCGCTCTAGTCGCGGTAGTACCGCTGCAGCCTTTACCAAAACAGCCACAACTTTTGCAAACGGACTCCGAATTCAATGAAACCAAGTTTGTTGGAAAGCTAAAGACATGGGCTAACACAATATTGATAGAAATATCAAGAATAAGCAAATGAGAAAAGTCTCATAAGAAAATGGTGAGAACCCTTCATCGGATAAGACCGGTAAAACCTCCAACACCGAAAACATCATAGAAGACGCAAGTGAACTCCGTTTTCGATGAACTCAAGCTTGTCATCAAGATGACCATAAGATCTAAGACTCACAAAGATAACCAAACAAGAACCAAGAAACATGATGCAAGGATGCAATGGTTTGAGCTCTCTACTAACGATACGATCAAGCTACCAACTTGAGAGCCCCCCTTGATAGTACGACAAACGATCCTATAACTCGGTCTCCCAACTACCACCACAAGACCGGTAAAATAGAAAACCTATCAAGGGAAAACCTTTGACTTGCACATGGTCCACTTAAGCTAGATGAAGACGATCTTGACTCCCTCAAGTTGGACCACCTTTCTTGATTGCGTTGGCTCGATGAAGACTAGATGATTGCTCCCCCATAGTTCACTATGGGTGAGCCACTCTTCGGCACATCTTCACAAGTCCATTGACACCACAATGGATGGCAAGATTCAAGCACTTGATCTCTTCGTGATGCTCCACTTGAACTTGCACACGGCAATCTTGATGACGATCACCACTTGATGTCATCCTTTCCATGGGTTGTATGATATCTTCCTCTTGACGCAAGCCCATGGATACGTACCTAACCCCACATACAACTCTCACATAGACCATGGGTTAGTACATAAAGTGCAATGGACAATGCTTACCATACCATGGGATCACTTGATCCCTCTCGGTACATCTTCTACGCTTTGTGAGTTGATCAACTTGATTCACTCTTGACTTAGTCTTGATCAACCTTGAATCTTTGCAACTCTCTTCATTTGGATGATGTCTTGAAGGTAAACATGAATGATCACACAACCTTCTTCTTCAGGACATGCTTGCAATAAGCTCAACACTCATATGACCAATCTTTGGATAATTTCTTAATAGCACCTTGGTCATCACAAACTCTCATTGAAACCAACAAATGGACTCCAAGAAAAGCCTATGGGCAAACCCTTCAAATATAACTCAAGGCAACCATTAGTCCATAGAGATTCTCATCAATTACCAAAACCACACATGGGGGCACCACATGTCCTTTCAATCTCCCCCATTTTGGTAATTGATGACAATCACTTTCAAGAGAGTTTATACAAGGAATTATGCATCACATTCAATGCACCAACCATTAATGCATGCGTATGAGATGCAAATGCTAAGGAAACAAAAACCAAAGCTACTCCACAAAACTCTCTGAAACTTCTCCCCCATTGGCATCGATTGCCAAAATTGGCGAAAATCTTAGAAGGCCAATATAAATTGTGGTCCTCCATAAATTGTGTATTTCTCAACAAGAGAGTGGAATGCAATACACATATCCAACTGCCAATACTTGGAGGAAGACAAACTATATTGATGCCCAAAGATTGCAACAGAAAGATATGCCACAAAGACATAACAAAGAGAGACACAAGCAATCAAAAGATACCAATTGAAGCAAGCAATCAACGGATATCAATTGAACCAACTAGACCAATGATCCTACATGCCACAAGAATAAAGATATTATGAAAAGCGCAAAGGAGTGTTCTAAAGAAACTAGAGAAGCTCCCCATGATTTGTGCACACATAAGAATTTTTGTATTTGAATACAAAGTGCACAAAATAGGATCATAGCTCCCCCAAAATCAATAGAAACTCACATCCAGTGCAAGTGAGCATATAGGAAACAAAGCCTAGCGCTTGCAACAAGCACATGGTTGAGCAACATGTAAAAGAGGCAACTTAAGAATAGGCTCAACCAAAATGATGTGTGTGAGTCATGGCGAAGCACTTGAGAAGACTAAGATTAGGATGAGCATTAAGCATCAACATAGTCTTGAAAGAATGAGGCACATGGTGCAAGGCCTATCATTCCCACACACAACTGGCAAATGGGTTCACAAGCTTACTAATAAGCAAAAGAGAACCTATGCTTGTGACAACCCGTGGTGAAGATAGACGAGGGGAGGCTCATCAAGATGAGGGATACCAATTAAGATGGCAAAAACCTCGTAAAGATAAGCAAGAGGAAAATAATCTTCACCACACAAGAGTACAACAAGATGCAATGATAGAGGACACGCACTCAAGGCAAAAGCTTTCACGGAGCCACCAAAGAAATAACATAAGAAAGACAAGGTGGATGTGAAAGAAAAGATATCAACTAGAGATGTTATTTCTATCAAGTGTATAAGGTTCTATGTAGACGAAATCATGATGATATATATATCTACAAAGAAGGATGTACACCCAAAATAGTTACAACACGAAGGAACAAGATATCCACAAGGAAGTCATAAATATAACAATAAGATATTTTCTTGAAAGCATAGCACTTGGCTAGATATGGTCTTATTGTATATAAATGAAGTCCAAACACACATCCATCAAAGGCATCACAACTAGCAACAAGAGATCATCGTTGGGATGCTTTGAGAAAGGAAACAAGTATCACAAGATATGAAATGAATATCATGCCAAGATGCAACCTACACAAGGTTGAATGCAAGAGGAGAAAGCATGAATAGATACTTGTTAACGAGATATCATTGGAAGGATGTAGTAGATACCAATTGAAGGTAGATAGTAGTTCATTGATCATCCTAGCTTGACTCCAATATGCACATGGTGACAACACCTTCCTGTGAGTGAGCCGAGAATCCAATGCATCTCCAAATGTTCCTAGAAGAACAACACAAACTAAACGGTACCCAAACTCATTGGGACCAAATAGTTAGAAAAACCAATACATAGGACAAACTCCACATAAATATGTGCATATAGATATGAAAATGAATTTCATACACATCTCATCCGATTTGAGACTTGGTGGACATCCCCCTATATATTGAGTCAAAGAAAGAAAGCATGCCAAATAAAATACATGAAGTAAATATGCATGCTCAAGACTTTCAAAACCCAAAACCTAAAGAGAAAGAAATGCCAAGTGAAAAGGATACCAAATGGAGAAATCATCACTTGGAAGATATCATTAAAGATACATCAAGGAATGAGATATCCATTGATACACACTAAACTAAAGATGTCAAACTCCCAAAGAGAGGATGGTTCCAAACAAACCAAGCTCTCAACAAAGTTTCATGATGGCACAAAGTACCAAAAAGAAATGGCTTGCCTTCCACCAAAACACACTTGATAAGGATCACAAGAAGAGTGTTCTAAAGAAAATAGGATAGCTCCCCCACGAGTTGTGCATTATATAAGATTTGCATTTGAATACAAAATGCACAAGGTAGGATCACCACTTTCACTATATCTAGAAAACACTAGACAAGAACAAGAAATAAACAAGATCCACAAGTGGTAGGGAAGACAGCGGGAGTTGACACAAACCTTGGCAAGAGAAAAGGCAAATAAAAACAAAAGCCAAAGTAAAGATGATCAACAAATTCTACCACACATAAGTGACTACCAATTGTCAAAAGACAAGAAGTATTTGGAAATAATTCCCGGTGGTAGATAACAAGGACATCCAACATCATCTTCACAACAAACACAAGCAAATTGCAACTTGTAGAGCTAACATGCCACCTAGGAACAAGATAATCTACAATATCAATTCTAGGTGACAATATCTCAAACGTACACATTTTTTAGGCTTGTAATATGCACTTAGCATATTACTCCCCCATAATGTGATACCAATAAGAATTTAACAATAGGCAATAAGAGGAACAAACAAGAGATAATTAATGGACTATTTATAATTTGAATTTCTCATGAGAGATATACCACCTAGCGACTAGATAATCTTGTAATATCAATACTAGATGGTATTCCTCATGTACACACATTTATAGGATTGTGAGGTGCACAAAGCACATCACTCTCCCTAAATGGGATGTTCCATTAATCTCTCACACGAGCCAACTAGGATACAAACAAGAAGCATAAAGGCTCAACGCACGACACACACGTACATGGTGTGCAAACCAACACACACATACTTGATTGCTCAAGATAAGCAAGTCAGAATCACAACATATACAAACACATGCAAGGAACAAAACCAAAACATGCAAGGGGGCAAGTAACTTTCAATGTAAGCAATTTTAAGTACAAGTTACCGCAAGGAGGCACATTGGATATAAGATATAAACTTGATGATTCAATTGACTTGGCTTGAGACAATAAGAGTGATGAAGTCCCCTTAATTCTTCATAATGTAGCCAAGTCTCCAATGCCCTCCAACAACACCTATTGATCAAGTTTGAGCTTGTTGGTACCCAACCAAGTTGGGTCCTAAGAGGTTAGTCACAATAGGTTTGGCTACCCAAATGGTTCTTTGCTTGACACCACTTTGAGTACCAACAAACTTGGCAAACACATTGCCAACCTTATCCTTACCAAGAGAATAGATATCATCAATAATAATTGGGTTGGATAAGTTACCACTAGTGCATGAAGAAGCGACATGACCTTTCTCACGACATAAGTAGCAACATCTACTCTTCACTTTCTTCTCACTTGATTTCTCAATTTGAGAAGCATTAACTTGAGTCTTCTTGGGAAGAGGCCTTTCTTCAACTTGATGTTGAGCATGAGATTGAACTTGTGCCCTCTTCCCTTGTTGCTTGACACTAATGGCCTTCTTCTTCAATGGAAAAGATCTAACATGATGCCCTTCAACTTTGCACTTGAAGCAAACAATCTTGACTGAATTCTTGACTTGTTCTTGGCCCTTCCTTTTGTTCATCTTGGACTTCTTCTTCTTATTGGAGTTGAATCCAAGTCCACCTTTGTCATTGGGGGATTTTTGCACACTCAAGATATTGTTGAGTGTGGATTTCCCTTGATGACTCTTTTCCAAGTCTTTCTTCAAAGAAGTGACTTGGGCCTTGAGCTCTTTGATTTCCTCTACATGGTTAGTCTCAACACAAGTACTAGAGGAAGTATAAGCTTCATCGTTAGAGCAACAAGGCAAGGAAAGCAATTCATCACAAGATGTACCAACATTGTGAGTAGATGAATTACAAGGACTAGCACATGGCAATATACTATTTTGACTAGAAGTAGTGCTAGTATCCACATGAGGCTCACTAGATGTTACCTTAGCAATCATGGCCTCATGAGCTATCTTTAGCACACTATGGGATACTAGAAGATCACCATGAGAGCTTGAGAGCTTTTCATGACTTTCTTCCAATTTCCCATAATTGCTAGATAGCACCTCAAGTTGAGCCCGTAGCTCAACATTCTCCTTCAAAATGGATGCTTCACAAGTAATAGAGATAGTAGCACAAGCATCATCATTTACAACAATAGGAGAGGACAACTTGGAAAGCTCTTTTAAATAAGAAGCTTCAAGTTGAGCATGAGACTCGGTGAGTTTGATGAGCTCACCCTTGATGACCCTTGAGCCATTTTCGAGGTGCTCAAAATCCTCAAGGAGTCTAGCATGAGCAACTTCAAGCTTACCATTTTTAGTTTCAAAAACATTGGCCACCTCAAGAGCTCTATCATTAGATTCCTTCACTCTAGACAATTCTAGAGCAAAAGTCTCCTCAAGAGATTCCTTGGTGGTTTGTTCAAGTTCAAGAGCTTGAGAGAGGTCCGCAATCTCATTAGCGTAATCACGCCCATGACCTTCCATTTTCTCAATGGTGACCTCATGCTCCTCGAGATGAGATTCCAACTCCTCAATATATTTCTTGCCCTCAATGGAAATGGACATAATTTCCATGAAGTTGGAACGAGCAATTTTATTTTTATGAAGAGCTTTAAAAATCATCTCCCCCTTAGTTTTTAAGGAGGCAACATTATCATTCTCTTCATCATTATCCTCATCATCATTAGCATCAACATCATCATCAAGAGACATATTGGGGTACAAAGTAGGAGATACCTTTGATGCCTTAGCCATAAGGCAAAAAGCAATAGATGATGATGTAGGATCCCTTGAGGCACCATTAAACACCACATCTTGTTCCATGGAGTGTTCGGTTTCCTCTACATTGTTAGCACAATAATTCGAGGAAATAGATGCATTTTTATCATGGCAACAAGACATAGCAAGCATATCATCATGCGATTTAGTCAAGCAATTTCTACATGATATGCAAGGACTATCAACACAAGCATGTGAAACATTTGGAGTTCTCGAAGTGTTAAAGCCCAAAGAAGGAGCATTGCAATAAGATAATGATGAAGGATCATCCATAATAAGCATACTACCATCATTGCAATGACCAAAACTACTCACCATAACATTACCTTGTGGCAATCCACATGTAGGTGAAGTAGAAGAAGTTGAGAAGGCAACACGACCGGAGGTGGAGGGAGAACGATCATTATCGGTGTCAAAACCGGCGGATCTCGGGTAGGGGGTCCCGAACTGTGCGTCTAGGCGGATGGTAACAGGAGACAAGGGACACGATGTTTTACCCAGGTTCGGGCCCTCTTGATGGAGGTAAAACCCTACGTCCTGCTTGATTAATATTGATGATGTGTGTTACAAGAGTGGATCTACCACGAGATCAAGGAGGCTAAACCCTAGAAGCTAGCCGATGGTATGATTGTTGTTCGTCCTATGGACTACAGCCATCCGGTTTATATAGACACCGGAGAGGGCTAGGGTTACACAAAGTCGGTTACAAAGGTAGGAGATCTACATATCCGTATCGCCAAGCTTGCCTTCCACGCCAAGGAAAGTCCCATCCGGACACGGGACGAAGTCTTCAATCTTGTATCTCCATAGTCTTGGAGTCCGGCCGATGATGATAGTTTGGCTATCCGGACACCCCCTAGTCCGGAACTCCCTCAGTAGCCCCCGAACCGGGCTTCAGCGACGACGAGTCCGGCGCGTATATTGTCTTCGGCGTTGCAAGGCGGGTTCTCCCTCAAACTTCATGTTCCCATCGAATAGTGTCTGGCTTCCTTATAAATGTTGTGCTCCTTGTCTTCTACGCCCAATAATGGCCTTCTTCCACGTGTCGTACGAATGCGAAAGGCTGGGGTATTTTTACATTTTACCCCCTAGCCGTGCGAACGAGCCGCCTATAAGAGAGGCGAGGATCTAGATCCAGCTCACACCATCCTCCATCCGCAAGTTCTCATCGAAGCGCCTCTGACAAAAATCCATTCCATCATGGATAGTCGACGCGGCTCCTCCTCTCGCGCTCCCAGCCCTAAGCCAGGAGATTGGGGGAGATGCTCAGTTCCACACAACGAGCTAGTGGCGCTCCAAACCGAGGGATATCTTCCCCCAGCTTTCATGGTTCCGGTTCGAGCCGGACTAGCCACCTACAAGGGTGGAAAGCAGGCGGAGAGCGTCCCCAACCCTTCCAAAGGGGAGCGGGTATGCTTTGTCCCCTATCTAATAAGGGGACTCGGATTTCCCATACATCCGCTTCTCCGAGGGCTCCTAGAGTTCTACGGACTCCAGCTTCACCACCTCACGCCCGCCTCCATTTTTCACATCGCGGGCTTCGTAGCTCTTTGCGAGCTATTCTTGGGCATCGAGCCCCATTTTGCGCTGTGGAAGAGATTGTTTTGCCTCGTACCCCGTTCTCATGAGGGGTCGATATATCAAGTGGGCGGAGCCGAAATATGGCGCATCGCTGGGACCGGATATCTATCCGGCACCCCGAAGAAGGCGTCCGAAGACTGGCCTTCGGAATGGTTCTACATGGAGGACGCCCCTCTGCCGGATCCAGTTCGGATCGGCCTCCCGGAGTTCAGCAATGCTCCCTTGAAGAAACGCCTGAGTTGGCGCCCGCGGAGCCCTCAACGGGAAGATGATAGGAGCATCCATTATCTGATGGGCCGGAGTAGGTTACTGGCCCACTCCGGATTGACCATGATTGGAGTCATGGCCACGTGCATTATGCGAGGGGTGCAGCCACTCCAATATAGGGGCCACCCTATGTGGGATTTCAACGGCGAAGATGACGCCACCCGTCATGGCCGCAAAAGGCCAGGCTCGGCAGCCGATCTGGCAAAGATCCTGCCCGGCTTGTACAAGGGAGAGGAGGAGGACTTCCTCCGCACGAATCCGTTGAATGGATTCTCTATGAATAACCCTCGGAGCTGGGTAAGCGGATGTTCATCTACCCGATCCATACTTTCAAAGTCAAGTATCTTACTCTGTGATTTCGACGCAGGAGCTGCGCCGGGACGTGGAGGGCATACGAAGCCTAACTCCACAGCCCGAGGATCCGGAACGATCCCTTGATCCGACCTCCAAAGAGGATCCGGACATAAAGGTGGAGCTGATTGACGGGGTGTTCCACCATCTTAGCATGGACAATGCCCTAGTCGCCATTATGGCTGACTACCCCGGTTTGTTTCCGGTCTCCTAGGTGACTACGACCGAGGTCTTGACACCATCATTTGATCCGCGCTCAATTCTGACCATCCCATACTGATGGTGCATCGCAGGAGGTGCCTTTAAGGCGGGAAGCCGAACCCGCGGCGGCCGGCCAACAAGGGTCAGTCCGGCCCAGCAGGCGGAAGAGGAGTGCGACGCGAACCGAAACGTCGCCACAATAGTACGGAGCACCGCTATTTTTAAGGGAAGGATCCCCAGGAGGTATATTAATGCTCATAACTTTTCCAGAAAGAGCGCTCACTGGACAGTGTTCAGAGAGGTTGCCAATCAAGCCTCCGCCAGCCATGCTCCAACGCATGGTCCGGGAGGGGAGGCGAATACAAGGCATGAGCCGGACGCTCCTCCGACAGAGGATGCCGACAGGCTGTCCGCCACCCGGTCTGAGGTGGAGAGCGCCATGAATCACAGGCGTCACCGGACAGTTCTTCGTGACGCGTGTTTTTCCCCAGAGGCGTTAAATGCCTTTGATGCGGGAAACGCGCACCTCCGTGCCGCTCAAGATGGGTTAACCAGAGCCACGGAGTAGTATGTGAAAGACATACGGGTAAGTAATTTTAATAGTTATATATGCCAGTAGCCCCCGAGACTTAAAATAGTTAAAATAACTGATTTAAGGATCAATTATTATGCAGGATCTTACGGAGAAGAATACCATCTGTCCCAGGAGCTCCAAGAGTGCAGGGCCCAACTTGAGGTCGCACTGTCCGCCACAGGGGGAGCCACAGAGACCCCCGCTGGTAAGACGTACTTTGAAAAGATAATTAATTAACAAAGTGCAGCGTGAATCTGACAATAATATTGCAGAGGGCGCCGGACTAGATCCGGACAAGCAACAGCTACTGCGTCAGCTAAAGGCCGGTGAGAGGGTGCTTATGAAGGTGCAGCAGGAGAGAAACAAGCTCCAAGATGCCCACACCCAGCTAGGAGAAGAGCTGAAAGGTGTTCGGGCCCAGTTGTCTGGCTCCGTGAAGGAGAATCAGCGGCTTCGTCGCGGCATTTATAGTAAGTGCTTGAGCAAATTCCTTTGAAAAGAAGAATTCGGCGAGGAAGTCGATTGATAGAAATATGTCTTTAGGTGTGCTCACAGGTCGCCCTGCAGAGGAAATGCATGTGTCAATGGGTGACCAACTTCCCGAGCTGGTGCAATTGCTCGAACGTGTTCGGCAGGCGATGAGTGGCGTCGTTCAGGCTTTATGGCCATCCGTCTCCCTACCTGAGGGCCTTGGTGAGCTTGCTGAGAAGCTTCAGGGAGCACGTCGACGCCTCCGTTTGTGGAAGATGTCGGTCTGTCGTCAGGGCGCCAGGGAGGCCTAGGCCATGGTGAAGACGCGTTACCCGAAGGCTGACCCAAACCACATGGCCGAGGTCGGACCTGCGGGGCCTGATGGGAAGGAGATCCCTGTGAGCTTGATGTACGGCCAAGTAGAACTGGCCGCGAAATATTCCCAACAGGACTGTAAATTAGACAGCCTATTAGATGGGATTGAGGAGGAGTACAATCAGTCGGTTTGACGATGTAATTTGAAATGACATGTAAAATGCCTTCTAGCCGGATTGTAGATCGTTTGTCTTTGTGGACAGTTTCGCTTCAACCTCGGGACCCAACAGTCCAGAGTGTGTCCGAATACCCTTACGGTTATAAAAGAACCGGGGCATGCATGGAGACAAGGCGTCGGGGTCATAATTGCTTTATCAGACAAGTGCCCAACTAGCTATGTTATATTACATGGTTAGTAAGAAACATCTTCCAGGGAGAATAGTTCCGTTAAGGGTTCCTTTCCCTGGGAGGCATGCCCTAAAGTGCAATGCCGGAGTGCGAAAATAGCAGAAAAAGCATCTGGGGCAGATAAATAAGTAAGTAATAAATCATCTTTCAGTCACCGGCCGAATATTCTCTTAAGAACGCTAGCTTTCGGCTTCACCCAGTCTGAGGTACACATCCGGCTGACCCGGCAGTAGCAATCGCAGAGGTGCTCCCTTTACCTCCTAGCCAAACAATCAGGAACGTAGGGGTAAGCACAGGAGCCAGGCAACCCAGCTTGGCCAAAACTTAAGTCATATCGATGCATACAATGGTGAATAAAAGGTACATGCGGAAGTATGACACATGTATTGGGCATGAAGCCCGTATGAATAAGCTTCTGTTAAAGAAGCTCCCAGGTATAATGAGTGCTAGGAGCACATCAAGTGTGTGCGAACAAAGCGCAAATCGGCCTATAAAAGGTATTGGAAAAAGTGGGAAGAAGGAGGGGGACAAGAGACAGTAAAAAATATAAAAAAGTGGACGGGGGAGTGAGACGAACTCTGAGTCCGGCGTTAGGCGTAGAATCTTCGGAGACGGGCTGCGTTCCATGGGTTCGGCTCGAGTCGGTTGTCAGATGCGTTACGTAGACGGTATGCTCCGCCAGTCAGGACTTGGTCGATGATGAAGGGACCTTCCCACGTGGGCTTGAGTTTGTCCTTTTTCTTGTCCGGCGGGCGTAGAACGAGTTCGCCAACATTGTAAGTTTTGGCCCGTACTTCTCTGCTTTGATATCTTCGAGCCTGCTGCTGATAAAATGCGGAACGAGCCTTTGCCACATCCCGCTCCTCCTCTAAGGCGTCCAAACTATCCTGCCGATCCAACTCGGCTTCTCTTTCTTCGTACATGCGCACACGAGGTGAGTCATGAATTATATCGCAGGGCAGAACTGCCTCTGCGCCGTATACCATGAAAAATGGTGTGAATCCAGTAGTTCGGTTTGGCGTGGTCCGCAGCCCCCAGAGTACGGAGTCGAGCTCCTCTACCCAGTGCATGTTAGATTCCTTGAGGGACTGCACTAGTCTGGGTTTGATGCCGCTCATGATTAGACCATTTGCTCGCTCGACTTGACCGTTAGTTTGGGGGTGATAGACTGAAGCGTAATCGAGCTTGATGCCCATGTTTTTGCACCAGAGTTTAACCTCGTCGGCCATGAAGTTCGTGCCGTTATCAGTGATGATGCTGTGGGGGATGCCAAAACGGTGTACTACCCCGGATATGAAGTCTATCACCGGTCCGGATTCTGCCGTTTTAACCGGCTTGGCCTCAATCCATTTGGTGAATTTGTCCACCATGACCAATAAGTATTTGTGCTTGTGGGTTCCCCCTTTAAGGGGTCCAACCATGTCAAGCCCCCAGACCACGAACGGCCAGGTAATGGGTATAGTTTTGAGGGCGGTGGGTGGCATGTGGCTCTGATTAGCAAAGAGCTGGCAACCGACGCATCGTTGGACTAAGTCCTGAGCATCTGCCCGGGCTGTCGGCCAATAAAATCCTGTACGGAAGGCCTTGCCTACAAGGGCCCGGGCTGCAGCGTGGTGCCCGCCGAGTCCGGCGTGAATTTCAGCCAGGAGATTTCGCCCTTCCTCTTTGGAGATACACCTTTGAAGGACTCCGGTTGTGCTTTTCTTATAAAGTTCTCCCTCATGGACCTTGTAGGCTTTAGATCGCCGAACTATGCAGCGGGCCTCATTTTGGTCTTCGGGAAGTTCCTGCCGAATTAAGTAGGCTAGGAATGGTTCTGTCCACGGGGCAATTACTGCCATTATTTCCTGAGCTGAAGGTGTTATTTCATTGGCTGAGCCACCGATTGTGTCAGAATGGTCTGAGTTAGGTGATGCAGCTGGCTCCGGATTGTTATTTCCGGACTCCTCTTCCCATAATACGGATGGCTTAAAGAGCCGTTCCAGGAAGATGTTTGGAGGGACAGGGTCTCATTTCACGCCGATGCGTGCTAACACGTCTGCTGCCTGGTTATTATCCCGGGCTACATGGTGGAATTCGAGTCCTTCGAACCGAGCTGACATTTTTAGGACGGCGTTGCGGTAAGCTGCCATTTTTGGATCTTTGGCGTCAAAGTCTCCATTTACTTGGGATATTGCGAGGTTTGAATCCCCGCGCACCTCTAGGCGTCGAATGCCTATGGAGATTGCCATCCGGAGGCCATGTAGAAGGGCCTCGTATTCAGCTGCGTTGTTGGAGTCCACGTACATTATTTGAAGTACGTATTGGATTGTGTCTCAAGTTGGGGATGTCAGGACGACGCCAGCCCCCAAGCCAGCCAACATTTTGGATCCGTCGAAATGCATGATCCAGTTGGATTACGCGCCGTACTCTTTAGGGAGTTCGGCTTCGGTCCATTCGGCGACGAAGTCAGCCAGAACCTGCGACTTTATAGCTCGCCGTGGTTTGTAGGTTATGTCAAATGGTAAGAGCTCGATAGCCCATTTTGCAATCCTGCTTGTTGCATCGCGATTGTTTATAATATCATTGAGAGGTACTTCGGAGGCCACCGTTATAGAACACTCTTGAAAGTAGTGTCGCAGCTTCTGGGATGCCATGAACACCGCATACGCTATCTTTTAATAATGTGGGTACCGGGATTTGCATGGAGTTAGAACAGTGGATACGTAGTACACTGGTTTTGGACAGGCCTTGTTAAGGTCTTTAAAATCGACGCAGAGGCGCCAGGATTTGTCCTTTTTTGGTACCATTACTAGATTGGCTAGCCAGTCCGGATGTTTTATATCTCTGATGAATCCGGCTTCTAAGAGTTTGGCTAGCTCCTCTCCCATTGCCTGTCTATTGGGTTCGGAAAATCGCCGAAGAGCTTGTTTGACTGGCTTGAATCCTTTTAGGATATTTAGGCTGTGCTCTGCCAGCCTGCGTGGGATTCCTGGCATGTCTGAAGGGTGCCAGGAAAAAATATCCAAATTTTCCCGAAGGAATTCTCGTAGTGCGGCTTCGACATCAGGACTTAATTGTGCCCCAATGGAGGCCGTCTTTGTGGGGTCCGTTGGATGGACCTGAAATTTGACTATTTCGTCTGCTGGTTTAAAAGAGGTGGACTTGGACCTCTTATCGAGTATCACATCGTCCCTATCCACCATGGAGCGCAGCGTAGTTAGTTCCTCTGCCGCTAGGGCTTCGGACAATGCCTCTAGGGCCAGTGCGGCTGTCTTATTTTCAGTGCGGAGTGCTGTATCTGGATCACTGGCGAGAGTGATTATCCCATTGGGTCCGGGCATTTTGAGCTTCATGTACCCGTAGTGGGGTATAGCTTGGAAGATTGTGAATGCCTCTTGCCCTAACAAAGCGTGATATCCGCTGCCGAATGGGGCCACTTGGAATGTGACCTCCTCGGACCTGTAATTGTCCAGTGAGCCGAACACTACATCTAGTGTGATTTTTCCTGTGCAGCGTACTTCTCGACTAGGGATTATCCCTTTGAAGGTTGTGCGGCTTCGCTCAATGCAGCTCCAGTCAATTTCCATTTTTTGAAGGGTTTCCTCATAGATGAGGTTTAATGCGCTGCCGCCATCCATGAGTACCTTAGTAAGACGGAAACCGTCCACTATCAGACTGAGGACCAATGCGGCTGGTGCTCTAGCTGTTCGGAATTTAGGTTCATCGCTGGCGTTGAAGGTGATAGCCGTGTCGCTCCATGGATTTGTTGTTGCTACTTGGTAGACTTCGGCGAGGCTGCGGATTGTTCGTTTCCGCATGGTATTTGATGCGAAAGTCTCGAAGACTGTTAATACCGTACTGGTACTGCTGGGTTGGTTGCCCGGGGCTAAAAAGCCTAGCCACTTTTGGCCACCTGCCGTAGTATCCAACACGCTCGAAGGCTATGTGTTGGAGTGGCGCCCTCTGTACTGTGGATTTTGTAGGGTCCGTTGAGCCATCCCTCTAGTACGGTTCCGTACCCCTTAGGGGTTTTTTGCTTTTTGGTTTTTAACCCAGGGCTTGAGTATGAAGCACCCTTTTATTTCGGACTGGGTTTGTATTCAGGGCTGGATTGTCCCAAAACCTAGTTTCGGTTTTCCAGGCACTCTCCATCTCGCAGTATTTTTGTACAATGGTCGCTAGGTCGGCGAAGCGTGAAACTTCGCAACGACTGATGGCGTTTATGATTCCCTTGTTCGTGCAATTGTAGCAGAAGATTGAGATCGTGCTTTCTTCACGGTAGTCCTTTATCCTGTTCATAACCAGGAGGAATCTGGCCCAGTAATGATGTACTGTTTCATCGGGCTCTTGCCGTATTTGAGATAGATCGCTTATGTTTGGGTGGGCGGGTGGAATTAAGTTCGGAACCCCGCCCGATCTGAGGCTCAAAGGCCAAGAAGCTTCCGAATTCGGAAGCTTGGTTTGCTGAGCGCTTTCCAACAAATCTGGTCTGATGCCTGACTTTAGGTTCAGTGTTTGATTAGCGTCCGCCTCTCCGCGGGAATCCGGCATGGAGGGATCCGGAATCCAGACATAGTTGGATTTTAACATAGAAGAAGAGTCGCTGCATTGTTCCTCTACCACGACAATGTGGTGGGTAACCTGGGGAGAGTTAATTTCTCTCAGATCGGTTTTAATCCCAATCTGATCATAGTCGGTAGCGACTCCCAGGGCGGCGATGCGATCCAAGAGCTCGTTTACGGAGGAGAGATCAATCGGATCTAGCTGCTCGGTGAATTCCGAGCTGATGTGAAGATCGCTTTTAATGACTTGAGAGGTCATTATCGGGGCGGTGGCCGAACAGGCGGTCATGAGAAAACCGCCTAGCCGAATAGTCTGGCTGGCGGCCAAAGCTCCCTTGACGACGGTGCCGTCTTTAAAGATGGGAAAAGGCATCCTTCCTGATGGTGACGGCACAGAGGAACTCTCAATGAAAGCACCAATGTCGGTGTCAAAACCGGCGGATCTCGGGTAGGGGGTCCCGAACTGTGCGTCTAGGCGGATGGTAACAGGAGACGAGGGACACGATGTTTTACCCAGGTTCGGGCCCTCTTGATGGAGGTAAAACCCTACGTCCTTCTTGATTAATATTGATGATGTGTTTTACAAGAGTGGATCTACCACGAGATCAAGGAGGCTAAACCCTAGAAGCTAGCCTATGGTATGATTGTTGTTCGTCCTATGGACTACAGCCATCCGGTTTATATAGACACCCGAGAGGGCTAGGGTTACACAAAGTCGGTTACAAAGGTAGGAGATCTACATATCCGTATCGCCAAGCTTGCCTTCCACGCCAAGGAAAGTCCCATCCGGACACGGGACGAAGTCTTCAATCTTGTATCTTCATAGTCTTGGAGTCCGGCCGATGATGATAGTTCGGCTATCCGGACACCCCCTAGTCCGGAACTCCCTCAATCATCCTTACAAAACTTGGACACGCCATATTTATCTTGAAGCTTTGTCCACAACTCATGAGCATCCCGGAACGGCATGAGTTGAAATATAACTACATTGCTCAAAGCATCGAAAAGCACATTAGAAGCTTGAGCATTGAGATAAGAGTTTTTCTCGTCCACTAAAGATAATCTTTGGGGATCCTTTGGAGGAGAAAAACCCATATCTACAATTCGCTCTAAATTTGGGTCCATGACCCTAAAGAGATTAAGCACACGAATTACCCAAACATCAAAATTTGTGCCATCGAAACTAATAGTGTCAGAGAATCCTAATCCCCTAGTCGACATCTTTACTCTCTAGGCGGTTAAGCCCAACAAAGAGAGACGAGGCTCTAATACCAATTGAAAGATCGTGGATGTCGCCTAGAGGGGGGGTGAATAGGCGTTTTAAAATAATTACGTTTTAGGCTTGAACAAATGCGGAATAAACCTAGCGGTTAATTTGTCAAACACAAAACCTAAAACAACTAGGCTCACCTATGTGCACCAACAACTTATGCTAAGCAATATAAGCAACTATGTGTTAGCAAGATATATGACAAAGAACAATATGGCTATCACAAAGTAAAGTGCATAAGTAAAGGGCTCGGGTAAGAGATAACCGAGGCACGCGAAGACGATGATGTATCCCGAAGTTCACACCCTTGCGGATGCTAATCTCCGTTTGGAGCGGTGTGGAGGCACAATGCTCCCCAAGAAGCCACTAGGGCCACCGTAATCTCCTCACGCCCTCGCACAATGCAAGCTGTCGTGATTCCACTAAGGGACCCTTGAGGGCGGTCACCGAACCCGTACAAATGGCAACCCTTGGGGGCGGTCACCGGAACCGTACACTTTGGCAACCCTTGGGGGCGGTCACCGGTACCTGTCAAATTGCTCAGGGCGATCTCCACAACCTAATTGGAGAACCCGACGCTTGCCCGGAGCTTTACACCACAATGATTGATCTCCGAACACCACCAACCGTCTAGGGCGCCTAAGCACCCAAGAGGAACAAACTCAAGGGCGCCAAGCACCCAAGAGTAATAAGCTTCTCAACTTGTAACTTCCACATATCACGTGGAGAACTCAAACCGATGCACCAAATGCAATGGCAAGGGCACACGGAGTGCCCAAGTACTTCTCTCCCAAATTCCACCAAAGCAACTAATGCTAGGGAGGAAAATGAGAGGAAGAACGAAAGAAGAACACGAAGAACTCCAAGATCTAGATCCAAGGGGTTCCCCTCACTTAGAGGAGAAAGTGATTGGTGGAAACGTGGATCTAGATCTCCTCTCTCTTTCCCTCAAGAACTAGCAAGAATCATTGGAGGGATTGAGAGTTAGCAAGCTCGAAGAAGGTCAACAATGGGGGAAGAACACGAGCTCAAAAGATTAGGTTCATTGGGGAAGAAGAGCCCCTTTTATAGGACCTTCCGAATCCAACCGTTATGTGCTCAGGTTGTGCACAAGCGGTACTACCGCTTGGAGGAGCGGTACTACCGCTTAGCACGGTCAAAACAGCCCAACGAGAGAGAAAACACGAGTTTTTGGTCCGGAGCGGTACTACCGCTTAGGAGCCACGGTAGTACTGCTCTGGAGCGGTACTACCGCTCAGGACCCGCGGTAGTACCGCTCTGGAGCGGTAGTAAAAAATTACATCCGCTCTAGTCGCGGTAGTACCGCTGCAGCCTTTACCAAAACAGCCACAACTTTTGCAAACGGACTCCGAATTCAACGAAACCAAGTTTGTTGGAAAGCTAACGACATGGGCTAACACAATATTGATAGAAATATCAAGAATAAGCAAATGAGAAAGGCCCATAAGAAAATGGTGAGAACCCTTCATCGGATAAGACCGGTAAAACCTCCAACACCGAAAACATCATAGAAGACGCATGCGAACTCCGTTTTCGATGAACTCAAGCTTGTCATCAAGATGACCATAAGCTCTAAGACTCACAAAGATAACCAAACAAGAACCAAGAAACATGATGAAAGGATGCAATGGTTTGAGCTCTCTACTAACGATACGATCAAGCTACCAACTTGAGAGCCCCCCTTGATAGTACGGCAAACGATCCTATAACTCGGTCTCCCAACTACCCCCACAAGACCGGTAAAATAGAAAACCTATCAAGGGAAAACTTTTGCCTTGCACATGGTCCACTTAAGCTAGATGAAGACGATCTTGACTCCCTCAAGTTGGACCACCTTTCTTGATTGCGTTGGCTCGATGAAGACTAGATGATTGCTCCCCCATAGTTCACTATGGGTGAGCCACTCTTCGGCACATCTTCACAAGTCCATTGACACCACAATGGATGGCAAGATTCAAGCACTTGATCTCTTCGTGATGCTCCACTTGAACTTGCACACGGCAATCTTGATGACGATCACCACTTGATGTCATCCTTTCCATGGGTTGTATGATATCTTCCTATTGACGCAAGCCCATGGATACGTACCTAACCCACATACAACTCTCACATAGACCATGGGTTAGTACATAAAGTGCAATGGACAATGCTTACCATACCATGGGATCACTTGATCCCTCTCGGTACATCTTCTATGCTTTGTGAGTTGATCAACTTGATTCACTCTTGACTTAGTCTTGATCAACCTTGAATCTTTGCAACTCTCTTCATTTGGGTGATGTCTTGAAGGTAAACATGAATGATCACACAACCTTCTTCTTCAAGACATGCTTGCAATAAGCTCAACACTCATATGACCAATCTTTGGATAATTCCTTAATAGCACCTTGGTCATCACAAACTCTCATTGAAACCAACAAATGGACTCCAAGAAAAGCCTATGGGCAAACCCTTCAAATATAACTCAAGGCAACCATTAGTCCATAGAGATTGTCATCAATTACCAAAACCACACATGGGGGCACCACATGTCCTTTCACGTGCCTTCAACGTTTGGTGTTGTGCTCTCATGAGCTTTGCCAGTTGCATCATTCAGATGTGTGGTGTCATCATCAGCTGCCCCGCTACCCATACCTACATCCACGGTACCACTGCCTGAAGCAACAAAAGGATCCTTGCTGCAACGATGAACAACTCGATAATCCATATCACCACCACCACCACCATCATCATCATCATCATCATCATCGGAGTCAGCATCAGAATCAGCGTCATTGCCTATGTGGTACTCGTCATCACTATCAGAATCATCAACAATGTTCTTTCCAATGCTTTCTGGATGTCTGCCTTGCGATGAGCGCGTGGTCCTTGCCGTCATACAAGCAGCGGAAGAAAGAACATTCAATCCAGCATCTAGCTTACAGGAGGCATCTGAATGGCCCTCATCATCCAAAGCGGTGAATGATTGCACAAGATCGCCTATTATGCCAGCCATAGCGAACGTGAATCGAGCAACTATTTGAGTAGATTTGGCAAATTTCTGCTCAATAGAAAAAAAGCAAAAATAAAAATAAAAATAAGTTATCACCGAAATGCAACAAAAGTTATCAGGAGTTCACAAAAAAGCACACACATGAACAATACCAAAAACAAATGAAGAACACATGTGTGTATTCATGATCTAATAAACATCCAGTCACATGAAAATGAAGAACAGTATACAAGAAAGCTAAAATAGCACAATTAGATATCAGCAAAAACTTAAGTTATCAGAGGCTTTACAAAAAGAATCATCACATGAATGCAACCAAGTTATCAAGATATGTGAGAACATATGTTGTCATTAAAAAAACATGATGGCATGAGATTCACATCACAAAGTTATCAAGGCATTACAATAAGAATTATCACAAGGTTGCAACAAAATTATTATCTTTTATAGAGCATATGCCACATTGGAAACAAAGAACTATATCTGATGGCATTATTAAAGAGTGTAAAGTTGACATCAAAAGAGAGTTACCACATTGAGTGCAACAAATAAGTTATCAGCCTATGTAAAAACATAGAATAGCAAAAAAAAAGGTTACATGCACACCTCCTGACTGCAACTTGGGGCAACATGAACACACATACACTTATCAAGACCTTCCAGACCACCAAACAGACAAAAATTCATGCCAAACTCGGGCTTGCACTAGAAAAAAATGTAGAGGCAAGTCAGATAAGTAACAACAAAAAATCAATGAAAAGAAAATGCAGTTGCAAGCAGTGCGGGAACTGAAAACATAGATATAGATTACCGGTAGTTTTCCGAAAGAAACTTTGTCAGCTTGAACATCCTTGTTGAGGACAATAGTTATCAGCTTCTTTATCCAGACATTGATAGGAAAAGGACCATCAGGCAATATGATGCCCAGTCCAGAAAGATCAGTCGCATGAATGTACAGTAGCTGATAAGAAAAATACAATCGTACAATCGTCATGGTAAACACGAACAAAATCAGATGAGAAATGACAAAAAGAAGGTAAGAGGAAAGCACCATCACTTACATTGTAGAAGAGAAGGGAACCCCTGGTAGGCTTGCGTTTCAACAACTCCTTGTGTAATTCGTCAGCAATGAATTTGGACCAATTGAGATTTTTAATACCATTGATGTCGCGCTGCAAGTTAAAAACAAAGAAACTGAAGTTCACCGAATGGAACAAAAATAATATGAAAGTTACCACACTGACATACAGTAAAGTTATCATGCACACAAGAAAGAAAATGACAGAATTACATAACCACTTACCAGCACAACATACCATCTAGGGCTGACTTTGTTAGAGGTGGTTGGGGAAATGACTGTATTCCAAGCAAGCAAAAGCCACATATGCTTGGAAGTATCATCAGCATTTACAGAACCCTTTATGAGATCAACAAGATCAGTCACTTTAGGGGCATATCCAAGTTCGCCGAACAACTCAAGCCCTAACTCAATATCAACTTCAGTAGGGAGGTTGTAAGGGACATCCTCCCCTCCACGCGGCACGCCCATAACACGATGCACATATTCCTCACTAACCAGAAGTCTGCCCCGCCCTGGTACAACAACCTAACGGGAATCGGGATTGTAAAGATCAGCAAGCCACACACTGAGATTGTTGGAGAGATGGTCACACTGGATATTCCTAATGCTTTGAAGTCCATCTCATCAATGGCAACCTTCCTGTCATCATTCATGTCTTTGCATGCTAAAAGAAGTGATCTGGGTGTGGCTCTGTTCCGCGGAGGAGGGCGTTTCATCTTTTTCGAAGGAATCTCATCAATTCCATCACCATCTCCATTGCGCTTCCTCGGCATTGTGTCCCTATCATGTAGGAACAAAATGAAAGCGAATGAAACAAATTAGATGACTTATGAAAAACTGATATCATAATTAATATCAACATTTGTAAACTGGTGTTTGGCAAAGCAATAATACAGCTGATAAACTTATCATTGTGGTTCATGGTGACACAAAAAAAGATTATCATGACCATGATAAATAAATCAAGCAAAATGCACTTGGTTTACAGGAAAAAGAATCCGGTTAAAAAACAAAGACGGTGCCACACCTACTGAACTATAGCAAGACAAAATGACACAGGTATATTACAACATGTGCAACTGATAACTGAGGCACAAATATATTGGTAAGTGAGAAAGGCGGCATCAATTTGATGATGTACATCCAATTTACCCCTGATAAAATTAGCATCGACACATGGTCATTAATAATCACAATAATGATGCCGGTAAGCACACAAAAAATGACCAGACCATCGAATAAGAAATGAGCATTGTGCTGCATGTAGTTAGACTAGAAAAAAACTGGTAAGTACGGTAAGATGATAATGGTAACTGCTTGCACATCATCATTGGGGATATCCAAAACAGAAAAGCACAAAGCATAAAAATCATGGGGGTGCAGTCCAAAAACACAACCCAATGTGAATGTAGCTGTTTGAAAAACAACTGGTAATCAGAGCGCGATTGCACCACTCAAAATTGCCAACCAACTGGACATTTAGGCACATAAACAACACCAGTCATAAAAATAGCAGTGTTTCAGCACCTAGTAATTTGAGTGCCATGTCATTGGTAAGTGTAATACCATCATCATGATAATTTAAACATAACAAAACAACACCGATAATAGCAGTGTTTCAGCATCTGGTAATTTGAGTGCAATGTCATTGGCAAGTTCAATACCTTCATCATGATAATTAAACAGAACAAACAACACCGATAATTCAAAGCATTGTAAACATGGTAAATAGAGCATCGCAAGCCTAATCGATAGACAGACCGCATAAAAAAATCCAACATAACAACTAAGGGAGTCCTGGATTAGGGGGTGTCCGGATGGCCGGACTAAGACCTTTGGCCGGACTCCCTGACTACGAAGATACAAGATTGAAGACTCCGTCCCGTGTCCAGATGGGACTTTCCTTGGCGTGGAAGGCAAGCTTGGCGATACGATATGAAGATCTCCTCCCATTGTAACTGACTCTGTGTAACCCTAGCCCTCTCCGGTGTCTATATAAACCGGAGAGTTTTAGTCCATAGGACGAACAATAATCATACCATAGGCTAGATTTTAGGGTTTAGCCACTCCGATCTCGTGGTAGATCTACTCTTGTACTACCCATATCATCTATATTAATCAAGCAGGAGTAGGGTTTTACCTCCATCGAGGGGGCCCGAACCTGGGTAAAAACATCGTGTCCCTTGTCTCCTGTTACCATCCGCCTAGACGCACAGTTCGGGACCCCCTACCCGAGATCCGCCGGTTTTGACACCGACATTGGTGCTTTCATTGAGAGGTCCTCTGTGTCATCGCCTTTTAGGCCCGATGGCTTCTTCGCTCATCAATCGTGATGTGGTCCGGGATGAGACTTTTCTCCCCGGACAGATCTTCGTATTCGGCGGCTTCGCACTGCGGGCTGACTCGTTCGGCCATCTGGAGCAGATCGAGAGCTACGCCCCTGGCCATCAGGTCAGGTTTGGAAGCTTGAACTACACGGCCGACATCCGCGGGGACTTGATCTTCGACGGATTCGAGCCACAACCAGGCGCGCCGCACTATCATGATGGGCACGATTTAGCTTTGTCATCGGACAACGCCCAGAGCGTCGCTCCGGTGTCCGCTCCGACCATTAACTCGGAGCCCACTACACCAGTCGCGGACGGACGGTTAGACGCCACCCCGGAAACTGCAATCTCTATGGCGATAGAGCCGGATACCAGCTTAGTCCCTCGCAAGGCCCGTGACTCCAAGGTGCCGGACTCCGATCCGGACTCCGTAAATCCCACACCTCTTCCGATTAAACCCAATTGGGCTTCGGTCATGGAGTTCACCGCCGTGGATGTCTTTCAGCACTCACCTTTCGGTAACATCCTGAATTCGTTAAAGTCCCTCTCTTTGTCAGGAGAGCCCTGGCCGGACTACGGCCAACATGGTTGGGATGCGGACGACAAAGAAATTTGCAGCCCACCCACCACCCACTTCGTAGCCACTGTCGACGATTTAACCGACATGCTCGACTTTGACTCCGAAGACATCAACGGCATGGACGCCGATGAAGGAGACGATCAAGAACCAGTACCTATAGGAAACTGGAAAGCCACCTCGTCATATGACATATACATGGTGGACACCCCTAAAGCGGGGGATGGCGAGGAGAGAACGGAGGATGACCCCTCCAAGAAGCAACCCAAGCGCCGACGTCAGCGGCGCCGCTCTAAGTCCCGCCAAAGCAAAAACGGCGATTCCGGCACCGGAGATAACAATACGCTGGACAGTGCCGAAGACAACCCCCTCCAGCAGGATCCAGTACAGGAGGACGAAGGAGCCAGCCCTCATGAGAGAGCGGCCGACAAAGAGGATGAGGACGACAATTACATGCCTCCCTCCGAGGACGAGGCAAGCCTCGACGACGACGAATTCGTCGTGCCAGAGGATCCCGTCGAACAAGAGCGTTTCAAATGCAGACTCGTAGCCACGGCAAGCAGCCTCAAGAAGAAACAATAGCAGCTTAGAGCTGACAAAGGCTTGCTAGCCGACAGATGGACCGAAGTCCTGGCGGCCGAAGAGTATAAACTAGAACGCCCATCCAAGAGCTACCCGAAGCGCAGGCTGCTTCCCCAACTTGAGGAGGAAGCAACTAAACCTACATCACCAGCGTACGATGCGCCCGATCGGCCACCCCGTGGCCGTGATAGAGAGGCCTTCAGGCCCTCGACCCAAGCCGCACCCCGACACCGCTCAAAACATACCAGAGTACGGGGAGACGCAACAGACCTGCGAGACATCTTGGAGAACAAGGCAAGGCAAACAAGATCGATATACGGATCGCATGGGCGCCCCGCTTCACGTGACGCTAGCCGTCACGCCGGACATAATAAGTATGGCACGGCCGAATACAACATACCAAGCTCGTCCGAGCTGCGTCGCGATATAGCCCAGTACATGGGCGCCGCACACTCACTATGCTTCACAGACGAAGTAATGGATCATCAAATCCTCGAGGGCTTCAAGCCCGTAAACATCGAATCATACGATGGCACAACAGATCCTGCGGTATGGATCAAGGATTATCTCCTTCACATCCACATGGCCCATGGTGATGATCTACACGCCATCAAATACCTCCGGCTCAAGCTTAAAGGACCAGCTCGACATTGGCTTAATAGCCTGCCAGCAGAGTCAATCAGTTGTTGGGAGGACCTGGAATCCGCATTCCTTGACAACTTCCAGGGCACGTATGTGCGACCACCAAACGCCGATGACCTAAGTCACATAATCCAGCAACTAGAGGAATCGGCCAGACAATTCTGGACACGGTTCCTAACAAAGAAAAACCAAATAGTCGACTGTCCGGACGTCGAGGCCCTCACAGCCTTCAGGCACAATATCCGAGACGAATGGCTTGCCCGGCACCTAGGACAGGAAAAGCCGAAGTCTATGGCAGCCCTCATGACACTCATGACCCACTTCTGCGCGGGAGAAGACAGCTGGCTAGCTCGTAGCAATAACATAATCAAAAGCCCCGGCAATTCGGATAACAAGGATAACAACGGCAGGTCACGCCGCAACAAGCATAAGCGCCGCATTAACGGTGACAATACTGAAGATACGGCAGTCAATGCCGGATTCAGAGGCTCTAAACCGGGTCAGCGGAAGAAGCCATTCAAACGAAACCCTCAGGGCCCATCCAGCTTAGATCGGATACCTGATCGCTCGTGCCAGATACACGGCACCCCCGAACAGCCAGCCAATCACACCAACAAGGATTGTTAGGTGTTCAAGCAGGCATGCAAGTTAAGTGCCGAGACCAGAGACAAGGGGCTACATAGAAATGACGAGGAGGGGCCCCGGCCGCCGAACAACAAAGGACAGAAGGGATTTCCCCCGCAAGTTCGGACGGTGAATATGATATACGCAACCCACATCCCCAAAAGGGAGCGGAAGCGTGCTCTCAAGGACGTCTATGCGCTGGAGCCAGTCGCCCCAAAGTTCAACCCATGGTCCTCCTGCCCGATCACTTTCAATCGACGGGACCATCCCACCAGCATCCGTCATGGCGAATTCGCCACACTGGTCCTAAACCCAATTATCGACGGATTTCACCTTACCAGAGTCCTAATGGACGGCGGCAGTAGCCTGAACCTGCTTTACCAGGACATAGTGCGAAAAATGGGCATCGATCCTTCGAGGATTAAACCCACAAAGACAACCTTCAAAGGTGTCATACTAGGGGTCGAAGCCAGCTGTACAGGCTCGGTCACACTCGAGGTGGTCTTTGGATCACCGGATAACTTCCGGAGCGAGGAGTTAATCTTCGACATAGTCCCATTCCGCAGCGGCTATCACGCCCTGCTCGGATGAACCGCATTTGCAAAATTCAATGCGGTGCCGCACTACGCATATCTCAAGCTCAAGATGCCAGGACCTCGCGGAGTCATCACGGTAAATGGAAACACAGAACGCTCTCTCCGAACGGAGGAGCACACGGCGGCCCTGGCGGCGGAAGTACAGAGTAGCCTCTCAAGGCAGTTCTCCAATCCAGGCGCCAAACATCCGAACAACGTCAAGCGAGCCCGAAGTAACCTACAACAAATCCGGCTGGCACGTTCCGAGCAAGCATAGCAGTGCGGCCCCGACCCCAGCCCCCGCCAAACGGCAATGCTGGTACCACGCGTACATAATTACGCCTTAGAGATACCATGGGCATAAGGGGAGGGGCACAACAACGGCACGCCCAGAATGTGGCTTAACCGCACTAGGGGGCTCCCTATTTCGCTGTTTTCCTTTTTCACACACTTTCAGGACCCAACTATTCGGAAGGCCTGTCCGGCAATACTATCGCCGAACCAACAATGCAATAGCCAGGGAGGAAGCAAGCTACATCAAAAGTCAAGGTGGTCTCTATAACGAGTTTAAATACCTGTTTCTCTTACAATACCACAGCTTGTCCCTAAAGGGGAATATGTCAAATACTCCCATCTCTTGCTTACGGCACCTTTTGCATCGTTCTTCTTTCACAGCAGCCCTTTTTTAATAAACAATACATAACTCTTATCTATTATTGTACTTATCTATTTTTATATGCAAACATGTTCAGTCATGACAATATGCAACCGTACACTTTGGCACGGATAATACACCAGGGGCTTACAACACACCATAACGTGGTGTGAGAAGACCGAACACTCTAACAAGTGCGGCACCCCAAACTTATAGCACTATATGCATCGGCTCCGAATCATGTCTTTGGTCAATAGTTAGGTTTGCCTGGCTCTCATGTTTTGGTACCTTACGTTCCGCATTGTTGGCTAAGGTAGCGCTGGGAGAACTACTGCGATTGTGCCCCAGTTGAGCTGGGTTAACACCTCAGTAGAGAAAGCTAAAACTGACTGTCATGATAGTGCGAGAGACCGGTCGCTGTTCGCGAGGTTTTTTCGAGTCCTTAAAGACTTATGCCGCTTTAAGCGAAGAACCATACTTATCCGGACTAGGCGTGGATAGCGCCCCGAACTCGGTCTTCCGAATACTAGGGGCTTCGCCGAAATTTAAAATTATAGAATTCTATGGCTAAGTGAGAGTGATAAAGCATTATAAGTCCGACGACTTGGTTCGTTGTGCTGAACACCTCCCTAGATGGACCCAAGAATGGGAACAAGAGCGCTCAGGTTTATCCCGAACACCCCAGCACTCGTGGCATGGGGGCCGAAGCCGACGACTCGCATCTCTCAGATTTGATAAACGGCCGCACAGAAGGTAATATTTTAAATTAACAAGCGTTGCTTAACGCATATGAACAAAGCTTCAGCGTACAGGATAACAAATTCGAGTTTACTCAAAAATTACATCTTTGGAGCACTCATCCGCTATGCGGCGGGCACCCTTCAGAATGCCATTATAATACATCTCAGGCGTACAATACTCCTTGCCCGGCGGTGGCGCGTCCGTCAACAGCCTCTCCGCGTCTAGCTTGCCCTAGTGCACTTTAGCACGAGCAAGGGCCCGACGGGCACCTTCAATACAAACAAAGCGCTTGACGACCTCAATCCACGGACACGCGTCCACCATCCACCGCACCAGACCGAAGTAGCTCCCAGGCATGACTTCTCCAGGCCACAGCCGAGCTATGAGGCCCTTCATGGCCTGTTCGGCCACCTTGTGGAGCTCAACCAGCTACTTCAGCTGGTCGCTCAGGGGCATCGGATGTTCGGCCTCAGCATACTGAGACCAGAACACTTTTTCCGTCGAGCTCCCCTCTTCGGCTCAGTAGTATGCGGCGGCATCAGACACACTACGGGGCAGATCGGCGAACGCTCCTGGAGAGCTCCGGATTCAGGTAAGTAGGAGATAATTAACTTTTATATATTTGCTTTGCATAAATAATGCCTTACCCGCCACTATCTTCTTCATCGCCTCGATCTCCTGAAGGGCCTTCTGGGCTTCGGCCTTAGCGGTCTTGGCACTCTCAAGAGCCAAGGCAAGCTCGGACTCTCGAGTCTTCGAGTCACGCTCCAAACTCTCGTGTTTTTCCACAAGAGCCTGGAGCTCTTGCCGCACCTCCGCCACCCGCGCCTCCTGCTTCTCTCGCTCGGCGTGCTCCAAGGCCGCACTCTTTTCGGCCTTGGAGACCGCCTCTTTCAGGGTCGCCACCTCGGTCGTGGCTCCTGCAACATTAACGTTGGTCCTGTTATTATTATTATGCAACCAAGTATTTCTATATACATTTACAGGAGGTACTACGTACCCTCTTTATCGTCAAGCTGCTTCTTGGCACGGCCGAGCTCGCTCTCGGACCGCTCGAGGCTTTCCTTCAAGGCATTGACCTCCGCAGTTAGTGCGGCAGAGGTCAGCAGCGCAGCCTGCATTCCCATATTGACATATTTCTATTAGACTCCTGCGTATATCTTTTAAGATACTCAGTTTGGCTTTTCTTTCCGAACACCAAACTATGAGCCCCTGGACGAACGGGTGAAGAGGAAAACCCAGTCCACGGAGGAAATGGGGAAGAAAAACAACCCTCTCATGGGGCCTGGGGGTGGGGATGAGTTGCCCCGCATCTGGGAGCCGGTGCGCGATGTCGTTAGACAAGTATCCGGCCTTCCTCAGATTTTTGATTTGTCCCTCCATGACGGAGGAGGCCATCCATCTACCTCCCGCTCCTGACATGGTTGGAGAAGGTTGAGGTGGGAAGTGCGGGCTTGGGCGCTGGAGCTCGAGCGCGCAGGGACGGATTAGCAGAGGAGGAAGAGGGCGTGAATGGAAAGGGCGGATTCTTATCCCCTTATATGGGCGGCCAAAACTACGAGCCCCCACCGGCCTAATAAAACTCGCTTATCCCCCAAGCGCCACGGTTAATGGCGCGGTTGGGTTACCCACACCCGTATTGATGAGAATCCCGAAATAAGGGGACATGATCTCTGCTTTGACAAGACGTGCCAAGGAAACCGCCTCGCTAAGCGCGCTAAGGTGGAAAAATAAAATAAATAAAGAGCCTGGCTGTGGCATGATGTCGCGCCACGGAATACGTCAGCAGATCCGATTAATACAAATATTATTCTCTCTACGAAGGAATGTGGAACTTATTTTGCAGAGCCGGACACTACCCTGGTGCTCAACATCTTCTATGAAATATTCGGAGGAGGAACCCGCCTTGCAATGCCGAAGACAACTTGCGCGCTGGACTCGTCGTCATTGAAGCCTGGTTCAAGGGCTACTGAGGGAGTCCTGGATTAGGGGGTGTCCGGATGGCCGGACTAAGACCTTTGGCCGGACTCCCGGACTACGAAGATACAAGATTGAAGACTCCGTCCCGTGTCCGGATGGGACTTTCCTTGGCGTGGAAGGCAAGCTTGGCGATACGATATGAAGATCTCCTCCCATTGTAACCGACTCTGTGTAACTCTAGCCCTCTCCGGTGTCTATATAAACCGGAGAGTTTTAGTCCATAGGACGAACAACAATCATACCATAGGCTAGATTTTAGGGTTTAGCCACTCCGATCTCGTGGTAGATCTACTCTTGTACTACCCATATCATCAATATTAATCAAGCAGGAGTAGGGTTTTACCTCCATCGAGAGGGCCCGAACCTGGGTAAAAACATCGTGTCCCTTGTCTCCTGTTACCATCCGCCTAGACGCACAGTTCGGGACCCCCTACCCGAGATCCGCCGGTTTTGACACCGACAACAACATTTTGGAAATGAACTTAGGGTTACTGATCAAATCAACATCCACTAAATTGGACATCCTAAAATCCATAAACAACAAACACTATTGGATGTCCTAAAAATCAACATCCATAACACTAACAGAAGGAAAAAAGCGGGTGGGAAAATCCATAGTAGAACTGACCACGCTTATACACCACGAAAACCTATCGACACCAACTAGCCGACCGATTACGCACAAAATTGAACCAAAATTCACAACCATCTACAACTGGAACTAGTAAGCGACCTAATCTAACCTAATTGGAACAACAACCGATCGGATTAGGATGGTCCGAGCACCAAAAATCAACAGCGGAACATGCCGGCGGAGAAACAACAAAAGAGAGGGGGTGGGGAATGCGCTCCTCAATGCCGATTCAGAATCTAGAAGCCCACCTAAACTAACCTAATCCAACCTAATGGGAACAAAAACCGGTTGGATTCGAAGGCTCCGTACACCAAAAATCGACGGCGGAACGGCGGGAACACACTGGCGGAGCAAAACAGGAAGACAAAGGGGGTGGGAAAATGCATTCCTCACCGCAGATTCGGACGCCGTCCGCCGCGAACAGGACCACACCACCACCAGCAACCATCGCGGACGAGGGAGAATGGAGAGAGAGAGAGTAGAATCGAATGGACAGAGCAGCGCGAGAGGGGGGAAGAAGTAATGCGTGCGAAGGGGAAGACGGGGGAGTGGAGAATGTGGACATTGGGCGAGAGGGACGGTTCCGGCGAGGCCCGCTTGTCATCTGTCATAAAACCTGTAACGACTATCGCCACGCGCGCTTCGCTCGGAACGGACTACACGCTTCGTCGGATTAGAATCAAACGGCAACGCGATTGTGCGGATCTGACGCAAACCATCAGTCGACTGGTCGTTAGCTTTATTGAATTTGAAAAACAAATTGAGCACCAGCATACAACATGTGTCATAGGCGTTTTTTTTCTTCTTATTTTCCAAAATAACCTAAATGTGGTCTCGGCTATTTTATCTCTTTGTTACAGTCAACCAAAAGGACTCCTCTAGAACGAAAACACCGATCCCTCCCCGTCTCCCCTCCTCTCTTCGTGAGCCTCGACTCGTGTCACAGAGAGAGGGAGCACCACCGCCGCACGGCCCGCGTGACCTAGACCCCGCCCTCCGCCGCCGTATTGATTCGGCTGCGCTGCTGGGAGCTATGGCGGGCGGCTCTAGGGGCGGCTTCCCCGCCTGGATGACCGCCGCCGCGGCGCGCATCGACCTCTCCGGCGGCGCCGCCGCCACGTCCGGCTCACAGCCTCCCCAACCTGGGCCTCCGGCCGCGGTGGTGGCCGACCAGGAGCTCGGGATGGCCGAGCGTGCCCTCTCCGCCGCAAGCGCCGCCTTCATCTCCGCCATCATCGTTAACCCTCTCGACGTCGCCAAGGTACGGGCTCTCCCAGTTTGTCCATTATCCGGGGGTATCCTTTTCGTGTGATTCGTGGTGGCTAATAGGTCGTGGTTTTCGTCTCCCGGTGCAGACGAGGTTGCAGGCGCAGGCCGCGGGGGTGCCTTACTACCAAGCACCCCAGATGGCGGCGCTCGGCCCGGATGCGGTAAGCAATCCGACCCCTTCTTAGTGCGTGCCGCGTGCTGGAGGCTTGTGTTTCGTTTTTGCTGCCACCAGTTTGAAGTGTGGATGATACAATCGGTTCTGGAAGAAAGGGGGATCACATCGTCTGTGTAAGCCTTCATCATTTGTAGATTAGGTTAGTGCGCTATCGCTGTGGGATCTAATGTGTCAGTTCATCTGATCCAGTGTGTATATTGATAGTTGTATCTTCATGTAGGAGATTGCTTCTTTGGGCCAAAAAATAAGCTTACCTCAGAACTTGGTTTTATTAAATTTCGTCCTTGGCTAGAACTTCTGGTAATATTTCTTGCGGATTAAGTTTGCTACTGGAATCGCTTCGCCAACTATGCATTTCATTAGCCGTCGGAAATTCTATACATCTGCTTATTTCTCTTGTTTGTTTGTTCAACAAGCAGTGATGAT
>NC_041393.1:562338213-562338771 GCF_002162155.2 Triticum dicoccoides | reverse complement strand
GGTATTTGGGGTGGGTCGCCTTAGCCATGTCTCTGTTTGGGAATGAACTGCGGGGGACGGGAATACATATAGCATTCACTATATCATTATGCTAGAAAAACGACCGGATAAGCTGTACCAGCACTACAGGCTGGCAGGAGAGGTTATGATAATTTTGACAGGTGATTTAATCTCTACTAATAAGCAACTAGAGTTGGGATGTGAACAATGTTGCAGATACTAGGAATGGTAGCCAAGATGATAATTCTCAATAATGGTGCAGATTTGATCCTTCCGTAGGTAGATACTAGCAAAAGAGCCTGTGCGTTGCAACGGGAGAGAAAATAACACACACGCTCATAAACCAATAACCATGACTCAAGACCCTAATAGGTCGACGTCATTTATTTTCATATGGCATCATATTTATGTTGCCAACGGTGGCCTCAGTGCCCACACAACGAAAACGCGTTTGAATGTGGTTAGACCTAACGCATCTCTCTCTCGCGCGCGCACGCACAGTCGCTCGGAATAAGACGAGAAATATGTTATTTTTCCACGCGAAGTTTTTTCAAATTC
>NC_041393.1:562276122-562338006 GCF_002162155.2 Triticum dicoccoides | reverse complement strand
AGCTGAAAATAACACCACATTTAGATTTTACATATTTTTCTAATCAAATTTCATATATAACATATTAAAATCGGATTTACGGTTTAAAAGATATGGATAATTTTATTTTAGATAAACTGCGGATTGATTAACTAAAGAGTTGGGGGGGGGGGGTTTCTGTTAAAATAAAAAAAGATTCAGCTGACTTAAATATGGACGGCGGGTTGATTACCTGAAACGTCAGGGGGTTTTCTGAGAAATAGCAAAAAACGATTCGGTTGTCACTTAAACGTGTACTGCGGGTTAATTTACAGAAAACAGAGGTTTTTTTTGCAAAAAGTGTGTGACGGACGACCAGAAACACTCCGTGCTTTATTATTATTAGGGAAAGAAAAGCATGTTGGTTTAGTCACCTTGTTGCTGATTTTGTTTGCAATTGGCAAACTCTGTTATTTCTAATTATACATGCATTTTCAAATCTACTGTAGTGTTTCTTGGAATGTAATCTGGAGTGGGGTTGTGCATAGGAAGAAAATGGGCATTAGAAATCTCTTGAAACTGCGATCATATTCCAGAACCAAAGTTATTCACGTTTACATAACACGATTTTTTCATTTATTTAATGCTTACTCATGTTAATGGTCTGAATGAACTCAGCAGTTCCATTGTTCTAGGTTAGCCATCAAACAAATAACCTATTTATTTCTTGTGCTTACTAGAGGAATGCTGCTTATGCCTTCTTTCCAGATACTGTCTGAGTTGCGATGCTCTCCATCATGCACACGTGGTATCATTTTGGGAAGCGAACCTATTTGCCCACCCGATTGCTTTCAGTACAAGGGAACAGTTGATGTATTCTTGAAAGTTGTTAGACAGGTAATGCAGCGCAAATGCCGTCAAAAGTTTCTTGTGTTTGTACTAACATCCTGTGGATACTGATAGTTGATATATTTGCTAATCGCTTGTTTCAGGAAGGATTTGGTAGATTATGGAGAGGTACAAATGCTGGCTTGGCATTAGCTATACCAACTGTGAGTCTCTTGCTCTGTCATACTACATTTTGTTGTGCCTTGTGTTGCGTTATTATTAAAAAAAAGAACTTCTGTGAAATCTGTATAATCATGTTAGTACCTCCAACCTCTCGAGTATGTGTGGAGTAGGCAATAGCTTGCGCTTCTCCATGTCATTTGCACCTATTTTTCAAGAACAAATTCGGTGTTTTTACAGGTTTGCTGATACATGTATAACTCATCTTAATAGAAGAAGCCATATATGAAACTGTTATTAATCTGCATATGTAAATAATAGTTTGTATGAGCAAATAATTCTATATCCTAAACAACGTAAACACTGTCATTTTTGTCTTCTGACCTCAGACATACTGTCTGTTAAGTAAGGCAGATATCATCTAGCCTGCACATATTTGTTGATCGTTTTCAAGGCGTCCATAAGGCGGCGCTCGAGTGGTAATGTGCCCTGAAACTTTTTCCGCCTTAAGCGCTTAAGCATACATTAGGCGGTAAGGCGGGGGTTGACCGCCTTGATTTACTCTTAGTTTCTCATATCTTAGTGAATGTATAACACACCCTAAACGAATCTTGTCCATGATCATGTTTTTGATCCCAAACAGGTTGGAATATATTTGCCTTGCTATGACATATTCCGCAACAAGATTGAAGATTTTACAAGAAGCAATGCTCCTGGGTTGACACCATATGCCCCACTAGTAGCAGGATCAGTTGCACGCTCGCTCGCATGCATTGCTTGTTCCCCAATTGAATTGGCAAGGACACGGATGCAGGTAAATATCCAGTTAGTATATTTCATTTCATGTCAGATAAATAATCTTGAGGACAGTTTAGTTTGCACAATTTTAGGGGCCCATGTAATAATCTTGCTCGTTTTATAGAAAGTATCAAATATTGGTGTGTTCCCGGGTGAGCAGTAATAAACTAAAAATAGTAAAACAATTTAAAAGTCACACCCCTATATTTTTTACAACGAACATGTTTGTGTCTTCTAACCGCGTGCAAATTTTTGTGAAGAGACGACATGTTTTGATCTGGGCAGAAGAACATCTGTTTTGAATATTCAATCAAGTAATTATTTATGTTAACAGGCGTATAAGGAATTTCAGCCTGGAGTAAAGCCTCCTGGAATGTGGAAAACATTGCTTGGTGTTCTTTCACCACATGCAAGTTCAAGTCAGAATGGTATGTTGGTATAGTTCGTTCTCATTTTGTATTAGCATACTGGTTTATGTTTAACATCATAGTATCAATCATGTTCTTCAATTTTAAATTTGTTAATTTCCAGTTGGCGCTTCTGTTTTCCTCATTCCAACAACCTGAACTCTTTATTTTTGAGGCAAGAAATTGTTCTGATTGATGAATTAATTAATGCTGAAGCAGTGCAAAACTATCGTGTTCTATGGACGGGTGTGGGGGCACAGCTTGCTCGGGATGTTCCATTCTCTGCTATATGCTGGTCAACGCTGGAGCCGGTAAGTCCATGTTGTTCATGTTTAAGATATGCTAAACCATTTAACAGTTACTTTGGTATACATCTTATCTTGTTGAGGTTACCATGCAGATTCGAAGAAAGCTGCTTGGTCTTGTTGCAGAGGATGGTGATGCGGCTAGTGTGTTGGGAGCGAACTTTGCTGCTGGCTTTGTAGCAGGTAGTCTTGCTGCTGGTGTTACATGCCCTCTTGATGTTGCCAAGACAAGGAGACAGATAGAGGTTTGTGAATTTCATATTTTCTGTATTCTGTATTCTGTTTTCTGTACTATTCTGGAAATAGTCATGAGTGCTTCAGGTTTGCTCCACAAACCATGACCCCCATGAAGCACCATTTCATTTTACCTGCCATCAATTTCATACATATGTTCCATTTATTCATTGCCTTGCTTTAAATTTGCGTATGTTTTTCCATTTCAGAAGGATGCCCAGAAGGCAATGAGAATGACCACGAGGCAAACATTAGTTGATATATTGAGGTATGTCTTCCACATACTGTGAAGTTTTAAGAACAAGTAAAAATTTACATTTCTGCTTTGGTAGCCAACACGCAACCTACAATTGTCAACTGGGCTTGTATGTTAGGCCCTGTTTGTTTCATAAGTCCTAGGACTTTTTTAAGTCCCAACTTATAAGTCACAAGTCCCTACCTGTTTGTTTACAGGGACTTATAAGTCCCGAGTCCCTACCTGTTTGTTTACAGGGACTTATAAGTCCATGTTGCACCGCTGCAACGAGGCTCAGGAGAGGGCCTGTCCGGCGATTGGAGGCACCGCTGCAACGAACCAAGGCAGAACGAACCGAGGCGGGGCGGCGAACCGAGGCAGAACGAACCGAGGCGGGGTGGCGACGGGGCGAGAGGCGGGGCGGCGGCGGGGCGGCGACGGGGCGAGAGGCGGGGCGGCGACGGGGCGAGAGGCGGGGCGGCGAACGGAGCGAGAGGCGGGGCGGCGGTGGCGATTGGACCGAGAGGCAGGCGGCGTGCGGGGAACGAGCCTGGAGTGACGCGGGGTAGGTCCGGCCCGGGATAAGTCCCAATAAGCTCCTCCCTGAGAGTCTTATTTGATAAGTCCCAAATCACCACAATAAGTCCCAATAAGTCCCTTGTGTTTGGTTTAGGTGGGACTTATAGGGACTTTTTTAAGTCCCTAAACCAATAAGTCCCTGGAAACAAACACCCTCTTAATTAGAGCTGTGATTTAGTCAGCTGTTTGAGTTGGGCTTGGGCTAGCTTGCTGGGTCAGGCAACATGGGTCAGTCAGAGCATAATATAAAAGCATTCCTGTATTTCTACTGAACTTTGACAGAGAAGCAATAACAATTTCCACTTGAAAAACCAACCAGGTCTCATAAACTTAACAGTCGTCAGTGCCCTCTAGTTCACATAAGGAGCTCTTCTGGACACTGCTTTCCCCAGAATGGTACATGAAACACTAATTATTGGAATATATTTACAAAACCTAACAAATTCATATTGTGAAAATATTTTTCTAGAAAAATCTTCACATATCATGCTATGTATCTAGTGTAAATAATCAAATAAATATCCATAGCCGTGGCCTGTGGACATATACGCTGCATTAGGCACATCATATGTACTAATGCACTAGCTTTCCAAAATACACATCTGGAAGTCTTGAAAATATCTGGAAAAAGAAAGAGTCAGACACAATGCACTTCTATCATGCTGCATGACTTTTAATCCAAATCCATCATAGCATGATGTGGGGAAAAAGACAATTCAAACTGTGAACAACACTAATTTCAAATGTGCAATGGATAGTACCATGCTTGTATAATTCATTTGTCAGATTTGCCCTTTTTTGTGTCTTGAAGTGTGATGGAATTTGGATTCAAAGATTTTGAGACATGGCGGATGTATGTTGTGCCAATTTTGTCAGATTTTGTTTAGAATTTTTCGTTACATACAAATGATTAATCAACACCCCCTGGCCACCTCTTAATTTTTGTTGAAGCTCCTCTTCTGGGAGACCCATAGCCTTGCAAAGGGTTTAGGGTCAGTTAGCTGGTTATCTTCATGATCCAATTTGCCGTGTACAAAATCATGGCTTGCTTATTTATGATATATCCCTTGAATCCTTGAACGGAAATGAAGTGGATTGGATCAAGTTTCATGACTGCTCTTGATTTTTTTATCCAAAATTTTGGTGCAATGTCCTGTTGCAGCCTTTTCTTGTTTGCCTTTCCAAGTCATTAACCTAGGGAGGTCTTGGCTGGGGAAGCTTTGTTCATTGAAACTTTGTAGCTGTAGTCATAGAATTATCCTTCACAATATGTAATTCACTCGCTGATCAGTCCACTCTGATTTATTTTATCCTGCTAGGTCTGAGGGTCCAAAAGGCTTGTTCACTGGTGTTGGTCCACGCGTCGCTCGTGCTGGACCATCAGTTGGTATTGTCATTTCCTTTTACGAGGTCGTCAAGTATGCTCTTCACCAAAAGAACATGTCATGACCAGGATTTTGTCCGGAAGATAAAACCACCACCTTCTTTTGTAGTAACATGTGACATTCCCCAGATCCGTCTTAGTTTATGCCAGCCACTCAGCTTTGGGCAGGGTAAGGTGTGGTAAAGGCTCAAATTAGAGGATCAAAGTGAGCAGCAATCAGCATTATTTTTCCTGGACGAGGTCCAGTTGTCTCCTGGTAATAATGTTAAAGGCTTTCAGTTTTGCCGCGGAGCGAGCTCCAGTTTTGTCAGAGGGGAATGGACCATATAACATTGATTAACTTACGTAGGAAGATGAATGTAGTGTAAGATGTAGCATTGACGATGATCAATAATACATTGTGCTTTTGTACACTTAAAACTACAGAATAATTTTGTTCTCCCTTGTCTCAAATGCTGATGGATTCCCCTAAATTGGTTGCAAGAAAAATGTTAGCTGGTTTCCTAATTTCAGCAGCGGTGTACTGTGCTACTTATGCTGGCAAAAGTTAAAATCCATGACATCAGTCTTGATATTAAGCAAGTGGACATGCTACATGCCCACCTTCAAAAGATCGTCAAGGAGAAAAGATGTTCAGGATCTAAAGCTTTGGGGCCTGTTTAGTTATCTGCAGCAACTCCAATCAGGCCCGCTGGGTGCAGTCTTTTTTGTTTTCTGGCTGTTTGGTTAGCACTGTTGGCCTGCATGACACGATGCTTAAAGCACCTCTATACCCGGCTCTAGCACCTACTTATATACCTGGCTCTGGAGGACGGCATTCCCTATTCGGCGCTGCAGGCGCCAGTTATAGCTCATTTTGCAGACTGGCGCCTGCAGCGCTCGGAGCTTTGGGGCCTGTTTAGTTATCTGCAGCAACTCCAATCAGGCCCGCTGGGTGCAGTCTTTTTTGTTTTCTGGCTGTTTGGTTAGCACTGTTGGCCTGCATGACACGATGCTTAAAGCACCTCTATACCCGGCTCTAGCACCTACTTATATACCTGGCTCTGGAGGACGGCATTCCCTATTCGGCGCTGCAGGCGCCAGTTATAGCTCATTTTGCAGACTGGCGCCTGCAGCGCTCGGAGCTGGGCCGGCCCATCTAAGATTTTTTGTTTTTCAAAACGAAAAAGAAGTATGTAGTGCGACTCGAACCAGCGACTTCCTCCCGCGAGCTACAATGCACCAACCACCCCACCACCAGACCTCACATGACAAAATTCATTTTTCCATTCATTTCATCTTTCCTCTTTTCTTTCCTTCTTCTTTTTCTTCTTTTTTATTCTTCCTGGTTCGCATACTTTTTTATTAAAATGGACGAACTTTTTCAACTTTTGTGAACTTATTTTCAAATTTGATGAACTAATTTTCAATTTTGATGAACTTTTTGTAAAGTTGATGAACTTTTTTACAAATTTGATGAATGTTTTTTTCAATTTTTATTAACTTTTTCAAAACCGTGATTTTTTTTTTCATTTTTGATGAACTTTTTTCAAAATCGGTGAACTTTCTTCAAAATCACTGAACTTTTTTCAAAATCGGTGAACTATTTCCCAAATTTGATGAACTATTTTCAAAATCGATGAAATTTTTGTTGAAAATCTGTGAACTTTTTTCAAAATCGATGAACTTTTTTTCAAATTTGTGTAATTTTTTTCAAAAAGTCATCTACTTTATCCTAAATTTTCTGACCTTTTTTCAAATTCGTGATTTTTTTCTCAAATTCACGATTTACTTCAGTTTGTATGCACCTTTTTCAGTTTTATGAACTTTCTTAAAATTCACGTTTTTAATATGGTGCATTCATTTTTTTATCATAAAATAATACGCATAATAGGCTGGGTATAAAATAAGGTTTGTTTGTCCTAAAAAAGAATAACTAAGGAAGTATGTCCTAGTGGCTGTGTTCGGAGGTTTGGCTACAAGCGGTGCGTGTTTGAATCCCGGGTCTAGTTTTGCTATCCGCGCTCTTCACTACGTTTCCTGGGCCGGCCCACTACGCTAGGCGTGCGAGCGCCCGTACCGCTAGCCAGCGCCTGCAGCGCCGAACAGGAGCTCCCCTAGAGGACAGCTCGAAGAAAAAACCTGGCTCTGAAGGACCCAGAGTTCCCAGCGAAACAGGCCCGGGATGCAAAGAAGCCCTCTGGCGATGCTTCCATGCGAGCATGTGCACATTTTTTGCTATCCGCACTCTTCACTACGTTTCCTGGGCCGGCCCACTACGCCAGGCGTGCGAGCGCCCGTATCCCTAGCCAGCGCCTGCAGCGCCGAATAGGAGCTCCCTTGGAGGACCGCTTGAAGAAAAAACCTGGCTCTGAAGGACCCAGAGTTCCCAGCGAAACAGGCCCGGGATGCAAAGAAGCCCTCTGGCGATGCCTCCATGCGAGCATGTGCACCTGGGTGTTTGCCTAAAAAAGCATGAGTATAAGTGGGTTTTCACTTGTTCCACTGAAATCACTCCTTAATCTTCCTCTGTTTTACACAACGGTGCTTCTCAAAATATGCTCAATGTTAGGACCCCGATCATAAGTCACACCGATCTAGCATGTAACACATCATATCACTTTGCAACCTCACGTACAGTATTCTCACGGGTGCCACCTTACCTGGCCCGGGACCGTTTGCGCCTTTTGGCTCACATATATGATAGTGTCGCTAGCATCTAGTATATGACAAAGAACCCGGGCTGACGTGACTAGTCGTGGACCCAAAACGGCGCTAACTTACAGGAATAGACATACATGACCCAACAACGAACGTGTCGATCAACAACGTATGAACCCAAGTCGTAGCAAACTACATGGACTTAAAGGAACAACGCGTGACATTTCCCCGAAGGGACAGACACGAGAACAAAGAAGGACACATGCCAGTCAACCTAAGTGTTCCGGAGCAGTAGCAAGCTACCATGGCTCAGTGGAAGCACCAGAAAACATTTCCCGATAAGAGAGGCTACCAAGGATGAACAACTAGGTTGTCAGATTCCACACATATCAAACATTTCAAATCATATACACAATATGCTCGATATGTGCAAATACAACATGGCATCACAACATAACTCTATGACTCAAAGTATTTATTTATTAGGCTCCGAGGAGCCAAGTATTACAAGCATGGATCTCATGACCCAACATTGAGAGCATACAAGCCAAAGACACAAGCGGAAGCTTAACATGTCTGGGTATAGACATCTACAAATGAAAAAGGCCGAGAAGCCTGACTATCTATCAGATCCTGTCGAGGGCACAAGATCGTAGCTGAGGCAACAAGCTAAATGTCGAAGTCCACGCAGAACTACTAGCGAAACTGAAGTCTCTCTGCAAAAAATATAAATTAAGCAAACGTGAGTATAAATGTACCCAACAAGACTTACATCAGAACTAACTACATAAGCAACGTTATCAACAAAGGGAAGGTGGGGTTTAACTGCAGCAAGCCAGCTTTGACTCGGTGGCTATCCTAAAATACGACTGCAAGTAACTCTTTTGAGGTGGCGCATACGAGTCCACATATTCACCATATCAATACACCATTATGGACCCGCTCCCATCTTCCTACGAGAACACCATCCATATCACTCACGCTTATCTTGCATATTTTAGAGTATCCACTTTCACTTGTCTATGAACTGTATAGGCAACCCAGAGGTCCTTTACCGCGGACACGGCTATTCGAATAGATGATGTTAACCCTGCAGGGGTGTACTTCTTCACACACGCTCTCACCACTTATCACCGTTTACACGACATGTACTCGGCAACCTTCAAGCGGAAGCCCAACGAGCGTGTCGGCCACGGCCTACCTAAACACTCAAGTCTCTAGTCCAGGTTTATCGCCTATTCAGGTTCCATCCGCAGGGAGTCCGGCCGAGGTTTCCACATACGGCCCCGAACGATGTGTACAGGGTTCCGCGACACCAAACGGGCGCCTGACATACCCGACCACGTGCCTACCGCATCACAACCCATCCCTCGGGTCAGCGCTGCGCACGGCTTCTAGCATACTACAAACACCAGAAACTACTTGCAACTCCTGGACAGAGGACAAGGGTGGTTAAGAAGCCGAGAGGGTCCATTGGTTTCGGGCCCAACGCGTGGTAGTAGCTGTTCATGGATCACAAACACATAACTCAGTTTCCGAGGACGGCTTCAATGAGACTGTTGGGGAACATAGTAATTTCAAAAAATTTCATACGCACACGCAAGATCATGGTGATGCATAGCAACGAGAGGGGAGAGTGTCATCCACGTACCCTCATAGACCGTAAGCGGAAGCGTTATGACAACGCGGTTGATGTAGTCGTATGTCTTCATGATCGACCGATCCTAGTATCGAACGTATGGCACCTCCGCGATATGCACACGTTCAGCTCGGTGACGTCCCACGAACTCAGGATCCAGTAGAGCTTCAAGGGAGAGTTCCGTCAGCACGACGGCGTGATGACGGTGTTGATGAAGCTACCGACGCAGGACCTCTCCTAAGCACCTATATGATATGACCGAGGTGGATTATGGTGGAGGGGGGCACCGCACACGGTTAAAGATCAATGATCAACTTGTGTGTCTTGGGGTGCCCCCCGCCCCCGTATATAAAGGAGCTAGGGGGAGGCGGCCGGCCAGGAGGAGGGCGCGCCAAGGGGGGAGTCCTACTCCCACCGGGAGTAGGACTCCTCCTTTCCTAGTAGGAGTAGGAGAAGGGGGGAGGAGGAAAGAGAGGGGAAGGAAAGGGGGGCGCCGCCCCCTCCTTGTCCAATTCGGACTAGAGGGGGAGGGGGCGCGCGACCCTGCCTTGTCCGCTCCTCCTCTTCTCAACTAAGGCCCAATAGGCCCATTACACTCCCCGGGGGGTTCTGGTAACCCCCCGGTACTCCGGTATATGCCCGAACTTACCCGGAACACTTCCGAAGTCCAAACATACTCATCCAATATATCAATCTTTATGTCTCGACCATTTCGAGACTCCTCGTCATGTCCGTGATCATATCCGAGACTCCAAACTACCTTCGGTACATCAAAACACATAAACTCATAATACCGATCGTCACCGAACATTAAGCGTGCGGACCCTACGGGTTCGAGAACTATGTAGACATGACCGAGACACGTCTCCGGTCAATAACCAATAGCGGAACCTGGATGCTCATATTGGCTCCTACATATTCTACGAAGATCTTTATCAGTCAAACCGCATAACAACATACGTTGTTCCCTTTGTCATCGGTATGTTACTTTCCCGAGATTTGATCGTCGGTATCTCAATACCTAGTTCAATCTCGTTACCGGCAAGTCTCTTTACTCATTCTGTAATGCATCATCCCACAACTAACTCATTAGTCACATTGCTTGCAAGTCTTATAGTGATGTGCATTACCGAGAGGGACCAGAGATACCTCTCCGACAATCGGAGTGACAAATCCTAATCTCGATCTATGCCAACTCAATAATTACCATCAGAGACACCTATAGAGAACCTTCATAATCACCCAGTTACGTTGTGATGTTTGGTAGCACACAAAGTGTTCCTCTGGTATTCGGGAGTTGCATAATCTCATAGTCATAGGAACATGTATAAGTCATGAAGAAAGCAATAGCAATATACTAAACGATCAAGTGCTAAGCTAACGGAATGGGTCAAGTCAATCACATCATTCTTCTAATGATGTGATCCCGTTTATCAAATGACAACTCATGTCTATGGTTAGGAACCCTTAACCAACTTTGATTAACGAGCTAGTCAAGTAGAGGTATACTAGTGACACTATATTGTCTATGTATTCACACATGTATTATGTTCCCGGTTAATACAATTCTAGCATGAATAATAAACATTTATCATGAAATAAGGAAATAAATAATAACTTTATTATTGCCTCTAGGGCATATTTCCTTCAGTCTGCCACTTGCACCAGAGTCAATAATCTAGATTACACAGTAATGATTCTAACACCCATGGAGTCTTGGTGCTGATCATGTTTTGCTCGTGAGAGAGGCTTAGTGAACGGGTCTGCAACATTCAGATCCGTATGTATCTTGCAAATCTCTATGTCTCCCACCTGGACTTGGTCACGGATGGAATTGAAGCGTCTCTTGATGTGCTTGGTTCTCTTGTGAAATTTGGATTCCTTTGCCAAGGCAATTGCACCAATATTGTCACAAAAGATTTTCATTGGAACCGATGCACTAGGTATGACACCTAGATCGGATATGAACTCCTTCATCCAGACTCCTTCATTTGCTGCTTCCGAAGCAGCTATGTACTCCGCTTCACACGTAGATCCCGCCACAAGCTTTGTTTAGAACTGCATCAACTAACAGAGGTTTGCGATTTAGAATCGTCCGGATCAGTGTCAAAGCTTGCATCTACGTCACCATTTATGACAAGCTCTTTGTCACCTCCATAAACGAGAAACATATCCTTAGTCCTTTTCAGGTATTTCAGGATGTTCTTGACCGCTGTCCAGTGATCCACTCCTGGATTACTTTGGTACCTCCCTGCTAAACTAATAGCAAGACACACATTAGGTCTGGTACACAACATTGCATACATGATAGAGCCTATGACTGAAGCATTGGGAACATTTTTAATTTTCTCTCTATCTTTTGCAGTGGTTGGGCATTGAGTCTGACTCAACTTCACACCTTGTAACATAGGCAAGAACCCTTTCTTTGCTTGATCCATTTTGAACTTTTTCAAAAATTTATCATGGTATGTGCTTTGTGAAAGTCCAATTAAGTGTCTTGATCTATCTCTATAGATCTTGATGCCCAATATGTAAGCAGCTTCACCGAGGTCTTTCATTGAAAAACTCTTATTCAAGTATCCTTTTATGCTATCCAGAAATTCTATATCATTTCCAGTCAACAATATGTCATCCACATATAGTATTAGAAATGCTACAGAGCTCCCACTCACTTTCTTGTAAATACAGGCTTCTCCAAAAGTCTGTATAAAACCATATGCTTTGATCACACTATCAAAACGTTTATTCCAACTCCAAGAAGCTTGCACTAGTCCATAAATGGATCGCTGGAGCTTGCACACTTTGTTAGCACCTTTTGGATCGACAAAACCTTCTGGTTGCATCATATACAACTCTTCTTCTTGAAATCCATTCAGGAATGCATTTTTGACATCCATTTGCCAAATTCCATAATCATAAAATGCGGCAATTGATAACATGATTCGGACAGACTTTAAGCATCGCTATGGGTGAGAAAGTCTCATCGTAGTCAACCCCTTGAACTTGTCGAAAACCTTTCGCAACAAGTCGAGCTTTGTAGACAGTAACATTACCGTCAACGTCAGTCTTCTTCTTGAAGATCCATTTATTCTCGATGGCTTGCCGATCATCGGGCAAGTCAACCAAAGTTCACACTTTGTTCTCATACATGGATCCCATCTCAGATTTCATGGCCTCAAGCCATTTTGCGGAATCTGGGCTCATCATCGCTTCCTCATAGTTCGTAGGTTCGCCATGGTCAAGTAACATGACCTCCAAAATAGGATTACCGTACCACTTTGGTGCGGATCTTATTTTGTTTGACCTACGAGGTTTGGTAGTAACTTGATCTGAAGTTTCTTGATCAATATCATTAGCTTCCTCACTAATTGGTGTAGGTGTCACAGGAACCGGTTTCTGTGATGAACTACTTTCCAATAAGGGAGCAGGTATAGTTACCTCATCAAGTTCTACTTTCCTCCCACTCACTTCTTTCGAGAGAAACTCCTTCTCTAGAAAGAATCCATTCTTAGCAACGAATGTTTTGCCTTCGGATTTGTGATAGAAGGTGTACCCAACAGTCTCCTTTGGGTATCCTATGAAGACACATTTCTCTGATTTTGGTTCGAGCTTATCAGGTTGAAGCTTTTTCACATAAGCATCGCAGCCCCAAACTTTAAGAAATGACAACTTTGGTTTCTTGCCAAACCACAGTTCATAAGGCATCGTCTCAACGGATTTAGATGGTGCCCTAACGATAGCGGTAAATCAGTAAGAGACATCATAGATCGCACCATATCTAGTAAAGTACGATTACGACGTTTAGACACACCATTACGCTGTGGTGTTCTGGGTGGCGTGAGTTGTGAAACTATTCCGCATTGTTTCAAATGTAGACCAAACTCGTAACTCAAATATTCTCCTCCACGATCAGATCCTAGAAACTTTATTTTCTTGTTATGATGATTTTCCACTTCACTCTGAAGTTCTTTGAACTTTTCAAATGTTTCAGACTTATGTTTCATTAAGTAGATATACCCATATCTGCTCAAATCATCTGTGAAGGTGAGAAAATAATGATACCCGCCGCGAGCCTCAATATTTATTGGACCACATACATCAGTATGTATGATTTCCAATAAATCTGTTGCTCGCTCCATTGTTCCGGAGAACGGCGTTTTAGTCATCTTGCCCATGAGGCATGGTTCGCAAGTACCAAGTGATTCCAGAAGTCCATCAGTATGGAGTTTCTTCATGCGCTTTACACCAATATGACCTAAACGGCAGTGCCACAAATAAGTTGCACTATCATTATCAACTCTGCATCTTTTGGCTGCAATATTATGAATATGTGTATCACTACTATCGAGATTCAACACAAATAGACCAGTCTTTCAAGGGTGCATGACCATAAAAGATATTACTCATATAAATAGAACAACCATTATTCTCAGATTTAAATGAATAATCGTCTCGTATCAAACAAGATCCAGATATAATGTTCATGCTTAACGCTGGCACCAAATAACAATTATTCAGGTCTAAAACTAATCCCGAAGGTAGATGTAGAGGTAGCGTGCCGATGGCGATCACATCGACTTTGGAACCATTTCCCACGCGCATCGTCACCTCGTCCTTAGCCAATCTTCGCTCAATCCGTAGTCCCTGTTTCGAGTTGCAAATGTTAGCAACAAAACCAGTATCAAATACCCAGGTGCTACTGCGAGCTCTAGTAAGGTACACATCAATAACATGTATATCACATATACCTTTGTTCACCTTGCCATCCTTCTTATCCGCCAAATTCTTGAGGCAGTTCTGCTTCCAGTGACCAGTCCCTTTGCAGTAGAAGCACCCAGTCTCAGGTTTAGGTCCAGACTTGGGTTTCTTCTCCTGAGCAGCAACTTGTTTGCTGTTCTTCTTGAAGTTCCCCTTCTTCTTCCCTTTACCCTTTTTCTTGAAACTGCTGGTCTTGTTGACCATCAACACTTGATGCTCCTTCTTGATTTCTACCTCCGCAGCCTTTAGCATTGCAAAGAGCTCGAGAATTGTCTTTTCCATCCCTTGCAAGCTCTTGTAGCTTGGTGGCAGTGATTGGAGAATTCTGTCAATGACACTATCATCAGGAAGATTAACTCCCAGTTGAATCAAGTGATTATTATACCCAGACATTCTGAGTATATGTTCACTGACAGAACTATTCTCCTCCATCTTGCAGCTATAGAACTTATTGGAGACTTCATATCTCTCAATCCGGGCATTTGCTTGAAATATGAACTTCAACTCCTGGAACATCTCATATGCTCCATGACGTTCAAAACGTCGTTGAAGTCCCGGTTAAGCCGTAAATCATGGCACACTGAACTATCGAGTAGTCATCAGCTTTGCTCTGCCAGACGTTCACAACGTCCAGCATTGCTCCTGCAGCGGGTCTTGCACCTAGCGGTGCTTCCAGGACATAATTCTTCTGTGCATCAATGAGGATAATCCTGAAGTTATGGACCCAGTCCGTGTAATTTCTACCATCATCTTTCAACTTAGCTTTCTCAAGGAACGCATTAAAATTCAATGGAACAACAGCACGGGACATCTACCTACAACAACATAGACAAGCAAAATACTATCAGGTACTAAGTTCATGATAAATTAAAGTTCAATTAATCAAATTACTTAAGAACTCCCACTTAGACAGACATCCCTCTAATCATCTAAGTGATCACGTGATCCAAATCAACTAAACCAGTTCCGATCATCACGTGAAATGGAGTAGTTTTCAATGGTGAACATCACTATGTTGATCATATCTACTATATGATTCACGCTCGACCTTTCGGTCTTAGTGTTCTGAGGCCATATCTGCATATGCTAGGCTCGTCAAGTTTAACCTGAGTATTTCTACGTGTGCAAAAGTGGCTTGCACCCGTTGTAGCTGAACGTTGAGCTTATCACACCCGATCATCACGTGGTGTCTCGGCACGACGAACTTTGGCAACGGTGCATACTCAGGGAGAACACTTATACCTTGAAATTTAGTGAGAGATCATCTTATAATTCTACCATCAATCAAAGCAAAATAAGATGCATAAAAGATAAACATCACATGCGATCAATATAAGTGATATGATATGGCCATCATCATCTTGTGCCTTTGATCTCCATCTCCAAAGCACCGTCATGATCACCATCGTCACCGGTGCGACACCTCGATCTCCATCGTAGCATCGTTGTCGTCTCGCCAACTATTGTTTCTACGACTATCGCTACCGCTTTGTGATAAAGTAAAAACGATTACAGGGCAATTGCATTGCATACAATAAAGCGACAACCATATGGCTCCTGCCAGTTGCCGATAACTCTGTTACAAAACATGATCATCTCATACAATAAAATTTAGCATCATGTTTTGACCATATCACATCACAACATGCCCTGCAAAAACAAGTTATACATCCTCTACTTTGTTGTTGCAAGTTTTATGTGGCTGCTACGGGCCGAGCAAGAACTGTTCTTACCTACGCATCAAAACCACAACGATATTTCGTCAAGTTAGTGTTGTTTTAACCTTCAACAAGGACCGGGCGTAGCCACACTCGATTCAACTAAAGTTCGAGAAACTGACACCCGCCAGCCACCTATGTGCGAAGCATGTCAGTAGAACCAGTCTCGCATAAGCGTACGCGTAATGTCGGTCCGGGCCGCTTCATCCAACAATACCACCGAATCAAAGTATAACATGCTGGTAAGCAGTTTGACTTGTATCGCCCACAACTCACTTGTGTTCTACTCGTGCATATAACATCTACGCATAAACCTGGCTCGGATGCCACAGTTGGGGAACGTAGTAATTTCAAAAAAAAATCCTACGCACATGCAAGATCATGGTGATGCATAGCAACAAGAGGGGAGAGTGTCGTCCATGTACCCTCGTAGATCATAAGCGGAAGCGTTATGACAACACGGTTGATGTAGTCGTATGTCTTCACGATCGACCGTGATCTGCACACGTTCAGCTCGGTGACGTCCCACAAACTCACGATCCAGTAGAGCTTCAATGGAGAGTTCCATCAAAACAACAGCGTGATCATGGTGTTGATGAAGCTACCGACGCAGGGCTTCGCCTAAGCACTGCTACGATATGACCGAGGTGGATTATGGTGGAGGGAGGCATCGCACACGGCTAAAGATCAATGATCGGCTTGTGTGTCCTGGGGTGTCCCCCGCCCCCGTATATAAAGGAGCTAGGGGGAGGCGGCCGGCCAGGAGGAGGGCGCGCCAAGGGGGGAGTCCTACTCCCACCGGAGTAGGACTCCTCCTTTCCTAGTAGGAGTAGGAGAAGGGAGAAGAAGGAGAGAGAGGGGAAAGAAAGGGGGGCGCCGCCCCCCTCCTTGTCCAATTCGAACTAGAGGGGGAGGGGGCGCGCGGCCCTGCCTTGGCCGCCCCTCCTCTTCTCCACTAAGGCCCAATAGGCCCATTACACTCCCCGGGGGGTTCCGGTAACCCCCCGGTACTCCGGTATATGCCCGAACTTACCCGAAACACTTTTGAAGTCCAAACATAGTCATCCAATATATCGATCTTTATGTCTCGACCGTTTCGAGACTCCTCGTCATGTCCATGATCATATCCGGGACTCCGAACTACCTTCGGTACATCAAAACACATAAACTCATAATACCGATCGTCACCGAACGTTAAGCGTGCGGACCCTACGGGTTCGAGAACTATGTAGACATGACCGAGACACGTCTCCGGTCAATAACCAATAGCGGAACCTAGATGCTCATATTGTCTCCTACATATTCTACAAAGATCTTTATCGGTCAAACCACATAACAACATATGTTGTTCCCTTTGTCATCGGTATGTTACTTGCCTGAGATTCGATCATCGGTATCTCAATACCTAGTTCAATCTCGTTACCGACAAGTCTCTTTACTCGTTTCGTAATGCATCATCCCGCAACTAACTCATTAGTCACATTGCTTGCAAGGCTTATAGTGATGTGCATTACCAAGAGGTCCCAGAGATACCTCTCCGACAATCGGAGTGACAAATCCTAATCTCGATCTATGCCAACTCAACAAGTACCATCAGAGACACCTGTATAGCACCTTTATAATCACCCAGTTACGTTGTGATGTTTGGTAGCACACAAAGTGTTCCTCCGGTATTCGGGAGTTGCATAATCTCATAGTCATAGGAACATGTATAAGTCATGAAGAAAGCAATAGCAATATACTAAACGATCAAGTGCTAAGCTAATAGAATGGGTCAAGTAAATCACATCATTCTACTAATGATGTAATCCCGTTTATCAAATGACAACTCATGTCTATGGTTAGGAAACCTTAACCATCTTTGATTAATGAGCTAGTCAAGTAGAGGCGTACTAGTGACACTATATTGTCTATGTATTCACACATGTATTATGTTTCCGGTTAATACAATTCTAGCATGAATAATAAACATTTATCATGAAATAAGGAAATAAATAATAACTTTATTATTGCCTCTAGGGCATATTTCCTTCAGAGACAACCCACCATGTACTCCTACATGGCCTGTCACCACTACCTTTACTAAATCATGTTCACACACTTAGCTCACACATGGTTGGACATGTTCACAACATTCCAATTCATCCCCGATGAATCAGACATGACTCAACTCTAAGCAGTAGCAGGAATGACAAACAAGCATGAATGAGTAGGCACATTAGGGCTCAAACAACTCCTACTCATGCTAGTGGGTTTCATCTATTTACTGTGACAATGACATGTCATGCAGAGGAAAGGGTTTCAACTACCGCAGCATGTACACATGAATTGTTGTTGTCCTAAGGTAATAAAATAGAGCAGGAGCAAGAGAGTGGGATTGTATCGAAATGAACAAGCTTTTTTTGCTTGCCTGGCACTTTTGAAGATAGTATAGCTCTTCATCGGTGTCATCGAGCTCATCGACGAAACCACGTCTATCGAGAGGGGACAATTACTGACAACAGAGAAGGACACACAATCAATGCAATGCACAATATGATGCATGATCATGACATGGAAAAATGAGTGTGTTGGGCTAATGCAACTACAACCAGATGGGTTTGAGTCATTTTGAACCAAAGGTTCAACCCCAAACTCATCTTATGAATTTAAATAGTGCATTATCATGTTTTGTACTAAACAGAAAGGTTAAGTTGTTTAAACATGCATGAAACTAGTACAGATGAATAGATTGGATTTTTTTGATCATTTTTCATATATAAATTATTACATTTGGAGTTATGGTTGAATTTCTATGAATTTTTGAAGTTTTGGACATTTTTTGAAATTTATAAATTATTTCTGATTTATTTAAAATCCCAGAAAATGTTTACTACTTCAGCACTAAGTCACTGTGACGTCAGGAGGTCAACTAACCCGGTCCAGGTCAAACCTGACCAGTGGGGTCCACCAATCATTGACAAAGTGCTGCCTAGGGTCAATGACAGGTGGGGTCGGGTCAACAGCCACGTCAGCGAGGTCAAAGCTGATGTGTGGGTCCATTGTGGTTAGGTTAAAACTTAACATGGTTTACTCCGTGGTTGATTAGGGAGGTGGGGCCAGTCTGCCAGTGGCACATGGCGGGATTAACATGGTAATTAGCCTCGGGTTAATGACGCCACGTCATCTCATTGGAGTTGAACGCCGACGAGCACACCCGACGACGGGATGCTCATCGGAATTGAGCTACTGGCAACCATTTGCCTCGCTGTTTGCTTCTACGGGTTCCTCGGGTTCGCGCGCATCCAAAGGAGCAAGCGAGAGGATCTGGGGTGAGCTGTGGCGCCGGCGGTGGCGAGCGAGGCGGCGGTCGGAGTTCGGGAGCTGATGGGTTCGGGGCTGTGGTGCGCCAGGGAAGGAGCTGAGGGTCTAAGTGGCATCCGCGGGCCACCAGAAGCACACTAGTGCCACGGGTTCGAGCGGAGGGGCTCGGGTCAAGGAAGTTAGGCGGCCATGGCGGACGGCGACACTCGGGCAGGTGGGCGAGGGGGCTATGGCACGAAAACAAGAAAAATGAAGGATGGGAAATGGCCAGGGCCTCACAGAGATCTTGATGGCGTCGTCAACGAGCTCGGGGACGCGCTGGAGTTGACGAATGGCGATGGCGATCTCCGGCGACCGAAGCTTGAAGACAGAGTCGAGGCAGTCGATTTGGGGCATCTGAGCGCTCGGGGTTCGCTCGAGGCGGCGTAACGAACGGTGGTGGATCTTGCAGATGACACGGGCAGGCGAGAGGAGCATGGTGGGCGTGGCTATGGCGAGCGGCGGCGACGAGCATGCTCGGGTGAGCTCGGGGAAGAGGTTAGAGGGCGAGGGGGAGAGTAGATAGTGAGGGAGAGGAGCGAGGGGTCATGGGGCATCCTCGTGGCGTCGCTAGAAGGGCCGGGGAGGGGAAGCAAGCAGCAAGGAGGCCACGGCGATCGCGCATGTGTCGACACGCCTCTGCCTACTGGCAGAGGTGGAAGAAGACCTCAGCGCCCCTGGTGGGCTGGGCCGATTCTGCTGGGCCACCAGGTAAGTGGGCTTCAGGTAAGTTTCTACTTCTTTTAATTTTTGTTCTGTTTTCCTTTATTTATTCATTTTGCCACTATTTTTTAAATTCCAACAAATGTAAAAACAGTGACAACATTCCTCTGAATATTTTTATATTGCACAATGGGATTATCCAGAGGCACATAAATTATTTCAGAGTTATGTGAAATTATATTCCATATATTAAGAATATAAAACCAAATCCAAATACAATATTGATTTAAATTCAATGCCCCAAATAATTCCTTGAAAATGTTCATTATTTTTGGTTTGGACCAAAGGCCTTGCCAAAAATACCAAATATCAATAAAGATCATTTTGGTTTCATTGAATGGAAATTTTAGTTGAACCTAGTTTGATTCAAGTGATGCTAGGGTTTGAACATCCCCATTTCAGGTTTAAGAGAAATTTAAACATGATGGCACTCATGAGGCTAGCCTAGTGCATTGCGAGAAGCTAGGGATATGATAACTCACCCCCACTAAACAAGAATCTTGTCCCGAGATTCAAGCATAGGGTAAGATGAAAGGGGGACGCAAACTAACACAATCTTCATGATCCAGGTTGCACTTCATAAGAACGTTGATTCATCACCATCTTTGTCTTGATGTCTTGCTCTGGGAACTTCAACCAACATGACAACAAGAGGAAAAGGAAAACTCTAGAAGGATCGATCTTCTCGAAGATCGAGCAACTCAGGATCAACTCACGGAGTGAGACATTGAAACATCTCTCGAGCTGAGACACGAAACATACATCTAGAGGGATGGAGTGAAACAGATGATGAAGGTTCACTAGGTAGACAACAATTCCACACTTAAGAAGGTGGTGAACGGTCGTCAACATAGCGAGGAGTTGAGTTGCCATGATACTATAACAGGGCACCTCAGGAAAAATGACTTGTAGAATTTTTACCTTAAGTGGCAAAAAGAACTACTTTTGATATAGAGATCATTGAGACTCTCTATACCAGCCTAGGTCAAATCTCGAGCGATCGTTTGGAGGATTTAGGTAGAATGGCATACTCAGACTAGTATGGATGATGTGGATTACCTTGTTGAAAACAATGCAATGAATGATTTTGCTTATCATCGGAGATGGATGGAACCCATGGTAGCACCACTTGGAAATGATCCTGATTAGTAATTACTAAGAAGGGTAGTCCATGGTAGGGTGACACAATGGCGGTGTGAAAGTGCATTATATCGACTAGAGGGGGGGGGGGTGAATAGGCGATTTTTATGAATTCTTCACTGAGGAATTTGCTGGTGAGGAAATTCCTAAATGAAGAACTACTTGCAGCGGAATAAGTACTCATAAAGGAACATAACAGAACACATGCATAGTCATCATGATGAAATGAAGACAAGCACAGAGTATAGAAAGCGTAAACACAGGATAACACAAGGAAGAAGACGATCAGACTGAAGAAATAGAACTGAGGAAATTGAGAAAGTCTTCAGTCGAAGAACTTCATTTTTAGGGGTCGACTTTCTCTGTAAATATCAAACTCCTCATAGAATTATAGACCTGTGTACACTCATAAACGCATCAGTCTCTTAACCTATAAGTGTTCAATACACCAAAATCACTAAGGGGCACTAGATGCACTTACAATCTCCCCCTTTTTGGTGATTGATGACAATATAGGTTAAGTTTTCAATGGGGATAAACATGTGAAGTGTAAATACTGATATTGAGGAATTTGATTGCAAGATATAGAAGAACTCCCCCTGAAGATGTGCATCGTGAGGTATTTGCTTTTGAAGCAATGCACACTTGAAGAGTATAATCATGGAGATCTCCCCCTATATCTTGTAATTCATACACGTATTTGACATATAATATGAGGAATTTGAAATGCATGATGAAATATGGTGACTGATGTGATTCAGCATGCGTGCATTAACATTAATGAGGAATAAGCATGCAGAAGAACACAACAAAAGTATCAAGCCACCATAGAGTTTAAGATTACAACTTGATCCAGCAAAGTCATCAGAAGAACGATAGTTGTAACTTAGAAAAAAAACGCCCATATTTAGACCCGCTTGAAGACTAACTCAAATTTCTCCCCCTTTGTCATCGAATGAACAAAAGGGTTGAAACTGAGGACTAACGCCCCTAAAGAATATCATGATGATGGAGGAGCGCCAGCATTGTCAGGGTCTTGAGTCGTTGTAGGGCCTGCTGCAGTGTCGTCCAAATCTTCATGCTTGTCCGTGGCGCGTGATGAAGAATATGAGCTGGCCACCAAGGAAGGAACCTTGACCTTCTTGTATTTCTTCGGTGGAGGTGCAGACCAGTCAAAGTCTTCCTTGAAGCCCATTTGCTTTAGATCTTCTTCACCATATAGATGAGACAGAATTGCCCAGGTGCGATCAAACACTTCATGGTGGTAGTAGTGGTTTTTCTTCACTGCATTGTGTGTAGAGGTCATGTTGTGAAGAATAGAGCCAAATTGATGCTTAACCCATTTGTGATTCCGAACGACCTTCTAGTGAAGACTTATGAGCAATTCACGGTCAGTCATCACATGTGGAGCAGTAGCTTGAGGACTTGACTTTGGAGCATTGGCAGCAGAATCATGTGTGGCAGAGTCATCATTGGTGGAATAAGATGCAGCTTTGTGGAACTGATCATCCAATGGACGAATGCCTTCATCGATCACAGCTGGCGACTTTCCCTTCTCATCAGATGAGGAAATGGTCCGCTTGAGGACTTCAATTGGGGGCAAGTAGCTGAGGTGATTCTGAAAATCAGCCTTGTAGTTGAGTGAAGACCTTGTTCTGAGGAATCTCATGATCCACGACGCGTAAGGCTTTAGCTCAAATGGAGAAAGTGCAACATTCACGAGAGTCCTCATGAAGAAATCATGGTAATTGATAGGTATACCATGCATGATGTTGAAGAGCATATTCTTCATCATCCCCACAATTTCTTCATCAGATGAATCATGACCTTTGATTGGATTGATAGTCTTCGTCAGAATGCGATATATAGTCCTTGGCACATACAGCAAATCCTTCACGAGGAATTTGGTCCTTTGGGCTTGTCCAGGCTTCAGCGGCTTCATGAGCACTTGCATATAATGATCAGTAAGTTCAGGTTCATCATACGAACAACGAGCGCCTTCTGGTGGAGGACTGATTGGCAATGCACGAACCAACTCAGAGGCTGGTGCCTTGTAATGAGTGTTTTCAGTCATCCAGTCCAACACCCATGAGTTGACGTCAGCAGCATCGCCTGTGATATGCAAAGTTGCGTAGAACTGAAGAATAAGCTCTTCATTCCAATCAACGATGTCAGTGCAGAAATTCAGCAAGCCTGCATCATGAAGCATACTGAGAACCGGCGTGAAGCATGGCATAGATTCCATGTCCACGTGAGGAATGTGCTCATGATCGAAGACTTTGTCCTTGTCAAATAGAACTGAGGAATAGAAGTTTGCCTGGCTGGCAGTCCAGAAACGCTTCCTTCTAAGACAAGCATTGTCATAAGGGTTGAATTCAGTGAAGAATACATGCTCGCCGAAGAAATCATCAGCCTTGAATTTTGGCTTCTTGGAGAAGGGATTCTTTGGCTTGGGCTGAGGAGTGTCTGTGATTTGCAATATCACCTCAGGAATCGCAATCTCAGGTTCCTCATGCTGAGGAATTTCAGTTTCTTCTGCATCTGCAGCCTGAGTCATCACTTCTTCATTCACAGTTTCTTCAGCACTAGTGGCTGGAATGTCTTCATGAGCAGACGGGGTTGCGCGAGGTTCATCAGATCCCACTTGTACTTCAGTAGTGGTTAGGGACTGAGGAACAGCTTGGAGAGGAGTGAACATTGTCAAGTTTGGATGTTGACTGTCCCAAAATTCATCATTGAGCACAGGAGTGGTACATCCAATGTCCACATCCTCATCTTCAATTTCTTCAACACCTGCCTCTTCAGCAGTAAACTGAGGCATAGGCGAGGAAATGACAGGGGTTGAAGGGATCTCATCCACTTCAATTTCTTCGTCCATCTGCTCTGTTGAAGCAGCAGATGGAGTTTCTTCATCAGATTCCTCGGGAATCTCATATTCTTCACCAAAAGGAACAAGGTCCTTTGATGGCATTGATGAGATGGGAACGACATCAATTGGATTGTCATTGAACTGATCAGAGTCTTCATCTTCTTCGGAGCTGAAGAATTTGATGAAGCTGATGCCTTCCTTTTCTTCATCGTTGCACGCTCTGCAGCCTTGGTCTTCTTCACATCAGATGCAGATGGAAGGATCAGAGTTGGTGTAGGCGCATGAGGTGCATTTTCTTCAGGCGCAACTGTTGTAGTTGCCCTGATTTGTTCACTTTCTTCAGGCGCATCACTAGTGGATGCCCTGGCAATATCATCAGCAGCTGGAATGGAGTCATCAGCCCTGGTATTCTCATTTTCTTCAGCAACCATACTGACATCAGCAGTGCTGGCATGTTCTTCAGTGGGCTGAGCAGATTCTTCAGCCTAAGGAATTTTAACATGCACCGATGCAGAGGCAGTTGAAGAGAAAGTCTTCATCAAATTGACGAACCGAACCTTTGCTCCCTTCCAATCAGCATGGTATCGATTGAAATCATCACTCAGTTTCTTGATTTCTTCTTGCAAGGCAAGGAGCTGATCAGGAGTGAGAGTGAGGACATTGTCCTTGAGGTAGCGCTATTTCTTGTATTGCGCTTTCTTCAGCCTTCGTCCTTCTTCATATTTCCACTTTTCTTCCTCATTGAAGTGAGTGAGAACATGACTTTGACCAGGAGTGAGGTTCATCTCTGGCAAAGGTGTAGCGGGGTCCTTGTGCCATAAGTCAATGAAATCGAGGATCAGCTTGGGATCCAGAAGTAGTGGCACATTGCTGCCTTTGGCTCTAGCAGCCCTGGCTTGCCTGTCTCTGATGATTTCGGCAAGTTCTTCATCATCCGCCTCATCATCATCAGAGGGCACTTGGAAAGCGACTTGCTTCTTGTGAGGACTTGGTCGAATACCTCGTCCAGTAGTGGCCTTTTTCTTCAGCAGTGAGGGACCATCTGAGGAAGATCGAGCAGCCGAGGAGCTTGCAAATGCTCCCGAGGCAATAGAGAAGCCTTGAGTCCTTTGGCACGTGGCAAGATGCACAGGTGCCGAAGATTTTGTCGGAGCAGCCGAAGACTTTGTCGGAGGAGGAGCAGACTGAGGAATTGGCCGTGAGGGCTTTGAAGATGCTGGCCGTGAGGGCATTGCTGAGGAGCTTGGCCGTGAGGGCATTGAAGGAGAAGCATTGGACTTGTGGGCAGGCTTCTTTGGCATAGCCTTTCTGGGCTTACTGCTAGAGGCCTCAGCAGCGTTACCAGCAGCAACAAAATCTTCATTGAATTTCCTCACTGCTTCTTTTGCTTGCTTGGCTAGTTTGGCCTGGCGCCTAGCCCATTTAGCAGAATAGTCCTCACCGCGCTTGAGGCTGGTGGGATCCGCCAGTTGGCCAGGACTCAATGGAGGTCTTGAGCATGGAGGATTGAGCGCGAATTTCTTCATGTACTTGGGAGTAACATATCTATACTCCCTCCATTCTCGTGCCCATCTCCTCTCAATTTGTTGTATGCGCACTTTGCGCTGATTCTTGTCCTCCTTGCCAAACTTGGCCTCATCTGGAGTGCAATATCCAACATAGATATCCTCAGGGATTTCAAACGCTGTGTTGACCTCAGGCCTTTTTCCTCCCTTCTATGGCTTCTTGCCGTCAGCCATTTTCTTCAGCTCAGGATTAACAACTGAAGTTTCTGAGGATGTATGCAACTTTTCTTCGAGGAACGCTGCAAATGAGTTAAGTTGATGAGAACCTAGTGATTCAGCATCAGACATTTGTACCTGTGAACAGAGTATAGTTGCGAGGAATGTGGAGAGGTCATATGCGTTCTCAGAAGATTTTTTAAAAAGATAATAGGTTTGAGGAATTGGACCGATGAGTCTTGAAGAATTTCACTAAGCGTTCTTTATCTTAGGTTCCAGAGTTATACAGATTTGGAAATCCACACAATTGAGGAATCTTGAAGAAAATCATTGCTTAGAGAAACGAATCAAGAACATATAACATGTGAGGTGTTTTAGTGTGTGAAGATTTGAAGAATAAACACCTTTGGAGATTTTTAGGAAAACACATGAATCAAAACGGGCAATAAAAGTAACTTTTAATTACCCAAAGTGAAGAACACGACGAACTGAGAAGTGTTGAGGTGAAGTTCGTCCGTTCAGATCTTCCACGCCCTAACTTGGCAGAGGAAGACGGCTACGGCGGTGGCGGAGTGAAGAGATCCGCAACCGGCGCGAGTACGACGGCGACGAGGTCGAGGTAGTGAAGCTCTTCCTCACCGGCGACGATGAAGTAGCGGCGGCGCTAGGGTTTGTGAAGCTCGAGCGGAGAGAGAGGTCGAGCGGAGTTAAAGTGAAGTGAGGAGAAGACATGGGTATTATAGCGGCAGTGAAAAACTGTGCGCCCGAGGATTTCAGACGAACGTGCCCCTGGCTTTTCTCATTCACCTGACATGTGTCACCCACGTACTGTGAGGTGGCGACCGTGTAGGATCGTGGGTGAATAGATAAGTATTTGTCGTGAGAAGCGGAATGGTTTGAGCGGCAAAGCCGAAAATTTAGATAAGATAAGTTTTAAGTTACCGTTCTCAATTTCTTCAGCTGTCAAGGACACAGTGAAGATTTTGAACGAGTTTCAAATCAGAACGCACATGAAGAATTTCTGAAAAGATTGGATTGAGTTCAACATAGAGGGGGAAAGGGCCCGATCACATTCACTTAGCGGAAAAAGTCAACTTGAAGAATTAGCAATAAGTGAATGCTATAGAGGACATAAACTCATACATATATATATATTCAACTGAAGACAAACGACAGAAATAGTGAAGACATTTCAAGTTGAAGAATTTGAAAAAAAACTGAGGAATTTCAAAAACGAAGAAAAACTCAAATTGAAGATTTTTAACTTTGGGTGGTGGCGTAACCCACCTTATAAGAAAGCTGATTTCAGACACCGCGTACAATTGTCGTAGGGCTCTGAGAATCGATTTCTTCATTAATTTCTTCACACTTAGAGGGTTAGTCTTCATTGATTGAAGAAAAACGTTACTTCGTGTGTTGCGCATCTAAGTCATCAAGTCAGCATAAGTGTTAGGATGAGTGTCCTATTTCAGAGAACATTAGAAGATTCTAGGATATTTAGCTCACACCGCAACTTGCTAAATCTCTTATCCAAGGGCTTAGTGAAAATATCGGCCAGCTGATCTTCAGTTCTTGCATGGCAGATGGAGATATCGCCCTTCAACACATGATCGCGAAGAAAATGATGACGAATCTGGATGTGCTTTGTCTTTGAGTGCTGAACTGGGTTGCGAGAGATCTTGATTGTGCTCTCATTGTCGCAGTAGAGAGGCACATTCTTCACGTTGATGCCATAGTCCTTGAGAGTTTGCTTCATCCATAATAATTGAGCACAACATGATCCAACAACAATGTACTCAGCTTCTGCAGTGGAGAGAGATACACAGTTCTGTTTTTTCGAGGACCAACAGACCAAAGATCGTCCGAGGAAATGGCAAGTGCCTGATGTTGACTTGCGGTCCACGCGATCGCCAGCATAGTCAGAGTCTGAATATCCAACGAGATCAAATGAAGAGCCCTTGGGATACCATAATCCAAGTGTTGGTGTGTGAGCTAGATATCGAAGAATATGCTTCACAGCCTTATGGTGTGATTCCTTCGGTGTAGCTTGAAATCGGGCACACATGCAAACACTAAGCATAATATCTGGCCTAGATGCACATAGGTACAATAAAGAGCCAATCATGGAGCGGTATACCTTTTGATCGAAGTCTTGACCAGTTTCATCAGTGCATAGATGGCCATTTGTGGGCATTGGAATTTTGACCCCTTTGCAATCTTGCATGCCGAATTTCCTCAATACTTCTTTGAGATATTTCTCCTGCGATATGAATATACCATTGCGCTGTTGACGAATTTGAAGCCCTAAAAAGAATTTCAATTCTCCCATCATAGACATTTGATATTCTTCACTCATCATATAGGAAAATCCATCACTATAACGTTGGTCAGTACAGCCAAAGATAATATCATCAACATATATTTGGCACACAAACAGTTCACCATCATAAGATTTAGTGAAAAGAGTTGGGTTGAGTGAACCGGGTTTGAAGCCATTCTTCATGAAGAATTCCTTCAAAGTGTCATACCACGCCCGAGGGGCTTGCTTGAGGCCATACAGGGCCTTGTTGAGTCTGAAGACTTTGTCGGGATTCTTTGGATCTTCAAAACCTGGGGGCTGAGCAACATATACTTCTTCCTCAATCTTACCATTGAGGAATGCACTTTTCACATCCATTTGTTGTAAGATAATATCATGATGGTTAGCGTAAGCAAGTAATATGCGAATAGCCTCAAGTCTAGCAACAGGTGTAAAAGTTTCATCGAAATAAATTCCTTCAACCTGTGTGTAGCCTTGAGCTACAAGCCGTGCCTTATTCCTCACCACAAGGCCATTTTCATCTTGCTTGTTGCGGTAGATCCACTTTGTGCCAATGATGTTGTGCTTGCGAGGATCTGGACATTTGACCAGTTCCCAGACATTGTTGAGCTCGAACTGATGTAATTCTTCTTGCATAGCCTGAATCCACTCAGGCTCCAGAAATGCTTCATCTACCTTAGTGGGCTCTACGATAGAAACAAAAGCAAAGTGCCCAAAAAAGTTAGATAAATGTGAAGATTTTGAGCGAGTGAGAGGACCTGGTGCTTCAATGTCATCAATGATCTTCTCAATTTGCACTTCATTAGCGATGCGAGGATGAGTGGGTTGTCTTCGAGGAATTTGATCAGCATTCCCTTCAGGAGCATTTTCTTCAGCACCATTTTCTTCAGGTGCGCCAGCTCGGTAATCATCACGATCAGGAATGAATTCTTCAGCAGATTCTTCGGTAGGAATGACATCCTCAGTAGCCTTGAACTTGATAGAATCTTCAGGTGCAGGTTCATCTATCACAGAAGGTAGGTGCTCTCTTTGCGAGCCATTAGTTACATTGAACCGCGCATCTACAGTTTCAACAACTTTGTGAAGAACGTTGTTGAAAACTCTGTAGGTGTGCGAGTCCTTTCCATAACCAAGCATAAAACCTTCATGTGCTTTCGGTGAGAATTTAGATGTGTGATGAGGATCTCTAATCCAACATTTAGCACCGAAGACTTTGAAATAACTCACATTTGGCTTTTTGTCAGTGAGGAGTTCATAAGCAGTTTTCTTGAAGAATTTGTGAAGATATACCCTGTTGATGACGTGGCATGCAGTATAATTTGCCTCAATCCAGAAGCGATGAGGCGTATTGTATTCATCAAGCATAGTGCAAGCCATTTCAGCGAGGGTTCTGTTCTTGCGCTCCATGATGCCATTCTGCTGAGGAGTATAAGGAGCAGATAACTCATGAGTAATACCAAGTTCATCAAGATAGCCATCAACACCGGAATTCTTGAACTCGGTCGCATTGTCAGTTCTGATGTGCTTGATCTTCACACCAAAGTTGGTTGAAGCCCTCGAGGAAAATCGTTTGAAGACTTCCCGCACTTCATGTTTGTAAGTGACAATGTGTACCCATGTGTAATGAGAATAGCCATCAACAATAACAAAGCCATATAGAGATGCATCATTTGAAACAACAGAATAATGATTAGGACCAAAGAGATCCATGTGAAGCAATTCAAATGGACGAGTGGTAGTCATGACAGTCTTCGCTGGATGCTTGGCCTTTGTCATCTTTCCAGCTTCACAAGCTCCGCATAAGTGATCCTTGAGGAATTTGACATTCTCAATGCCAATGACATGCTTCTTCTTCGCAAGCGTGCAGATTCCTCATGCCAGCATGATCAAGTCGTCGATGCCATAGCCAGCCTTCTAAAGCTTTTGCAAGTAAGCACACGGCTGGTTGTGGTCCTGTAGAGAAATCAACAATATACAGATCTCCTATCCTAAAGCCTTCGAAGACTTTGGAATGGTCAGCTTCCATGATCACAACACAACAATATCTTCCAAAGACAACAACCATATCGAGATCACAAAGCATTGAGACAGACATGAGGTTGTATCCTAAGGACTCGACAAGCATGACTTTGTCCACGTGTAGATCCTTTGAGATCGCAACCTTACCTAGGCCCAATACCTGACTTTTTCCTTTGTCAGCGAAGATGATATGCTTAAGATGTGATGGTGATAAAGGAGCATCCATCAATAGATTCTTGTCACCCGTCATGTGATTTGTACATCCACTATCGAGGACCCACTCATTTGCTTTGGGCTGATCATCCTGCAGATGAATTAGTGCAACTTACGAACTCATATACTTCATCAGTGAAGAATATGACATCAATATCATCAGTTCAATTTCATCAAGCAATAGCACAGATAAAATAGTATGGGGACGTGAGAAATGAAAATTAATTTCTTCATGATTAGCCTGCGTCCTTTCAGGCACTGTTCAGGTCTCTAGTAAATTCTTCAGATGTTTTGAGCACGTCTGGAGACCTGACCCTGTATAAGAGATTAGTTCTTTTTCTTCACCACCCACATCTGAAGGGGTGGCAAATAATTCATCACTCTGCGAGCACCATATGAGAAAGGTGGCATAGAAGCTAGTCTGCTTTGTTTCACATAAGAGGGGTTAGGGTAAGCATATGAATAAACAGACAAATTCTTTGAGGACTTATGAACATAATGATTTGAAGAATAATGCGCATATTCATAGCCCTTAGCTCTACCCTGTGAAACAGAAGGGTTAACACAATGATGATCATATGAGGACTTTGATCCATTTGAGGAATTTGATCCATGTGAAGAATTAGGTCCATATGAAGAGTTGGATCTGGGGTTCCTGTTCTTCACAGGTGGTGTCATGAGGACATTCACCTGAAGACTTTCAAGATAACTTTTGGGAACCCAGATTTTCTTCATAGGGGAACTGTTCCTGCAGTTAGTCCCAATATATCTAGCAAATACTTCACCATTCTTATTTTTGAACAGTTTATAGTTGGAGTCAAATGACTTATCAAAAGAATGAGGAGATTCATATGTAAAGCCAGATAAGTTGGATGGATCAACTGGAGGTCCCTTTGCAGCAACCCATGAGGTTTTGGGGTACTGCTCAAGCTTCCAATATGTTCCATCAGCATTGAGTTTCCTCTCAAAGGCAATACCCTCTTTCCTAGGGTTTCTGTTGAGGATCTGCTTTTTGAGCACATCACAAAGAATCTGATGCCCTTTGAGGCTTTTGTACATGCCTGTTGTGTACAATTCCTTCAGCCCTGCATCATTAGTAGTACTAGCAATGTCCTCAGATGAGGAATTAGTGATACAGAGACAAGTGAAGAATTTGTAACATTTGAAGCATTTGAACATTCAGGTGAAGAATTAGCAGTTTCAGGTTCAATGCACTTTAGACATGGGGGAAGAAATTCTTCCTGAGTAGCGCTGATTTGTTGAGCAAGTAATGAATCGCGCTCCTTCTGAAGATCTTCATAACACACTCTTAGCTTCTCAAGATCTTGCTTTCTTTGAAGAAATTCATAGGAAAGCTTCTCATGATCAGATGAGAGAGTGTTATGGCGACCTTGAAGGTTGTCAAACTTAGACTGAAGTCTCTAAAGATTTTCAGTTAAGTCTTTAGTGCGGTCCATTTCATCACCCAACATATCATCACTTTTGTCAAGCATGTTTTGAAGCTTTTCAATAGTCTTTTGTTGTTTCACAGCAATCTTAGCAAGTTTAGAGTAGCTAGGCTTAAGATTTTCATCAGATTCATCCTCACTTGATTCAGAGGAGGGGTATTTAGTTACCTTGGCACCCTTTGCCATGAAGCAATAGGTGGGAGCATAGTCATCATTGCCTTCATCAACATTGTTGGTGTTGCCATTTTCTTTAGCGTTGAAGATAGACTTGCTGACAAATGCGGTAGCAAGAGCTAGACTTGCCACACCAGACTCAGACTCCTCGGATGCCTCCTCTTCCTCATGATCCTCAGATTCAGCCTCAGAATCCATTTCCTTGCCAATGAATGCCCAAGCCTTCTTGGAGCTGCTCTTCTTGTGAGATGAAGACTTTGAGGATTTTGATGATGAACACTTTGAAGATTTCTTCTTCTTCTTGGCGTCATCAGAACTGTAATCCTTGTATTTCTTCTTCTTCAGTTCCTTGTCCCACTGAGGACAATCTTGAATGTAGTGACCAGGCTTCTTGCATTTGTGGCACAGCCCTTTCTTGTAGTCACCGGATGATGAATCATTGCTCCTTGAGGATTTTCCAAAGCGACCACATCTTGAGAACTTCTGAAATTTCTTCACGAGCAGTGCTAGTTCCTGGCTCAGTTCTTCAGGATCACCAAGGCTGCTGGTAGAGTCTTCTTCCTCAGACTCACAGACTGCCTTGGCCTTCAGAGCATGTGGTTTGCCATAGCTCGGACCATAGAGATCTCTCTTCTCAGCAAGCTGGAACTCATGAGTGTTTAGCCTCTCGAGGATATCATCGGGATCAAGTGACTTGTAATCACCACGCTCTTGAATCATCAGTGCCAGAGTGTCAAATGAAGAATCGAGTGATCTCAGCAATTTCTTCACCACCTCATGGTCGGTGATGTCAGTGGCGCCAAGCGCTTGAAGCTCATTTGAGATATCAATGAGGCGATCGAAGGTTTGCTGAACATTTTCATTGTCGAGTCTTTTGAAGCGGTTGAAGAGATTGCAAAGAACATCAACACGAGAGTCACATTGAGTTGAGACTCCTTCGTTTACTTTGGAGAGCCTATCCCAGATAAGCTTAGCAGTTTCCAAAGCACTCACTCTACCATACTGCCCTTTACTCAGATGGCCACATATGATATTCTTCGCTTGAGAATCGAGTTGCTTGAATCTCTTCACATCAGCAGCATTCAGAGAAGGTGTAACTGAGGGAACACCATTTTCCACAACGTACCAGAGATCGTTGTCAATTGCTTCAAGATGCATTCACATCTTATTCTTCCAGTAGGGGTAGTCTGTGCCATCGAAGGTAGGACACCCAGCAGAGACCTTGATCATACCTGCGGTCGACATAACTAGAACTCTAGGTGGTTAAACCAAAATCACACAGAACAAGGGAGTACCTTGCTCTGATACCAATTGAAAGTGCATTATATCGACTAGAGGGGGGGTGAATAGGCGATTTTTATGAATTCTTCACTGAGGAATTTGCTGGTGAGAAAATTCCTAAATGAGGAACTACTTGCAGCGGAATAAGTACTCAGAAAGGAACACAACAGAAAACAGGCATAGTCATCATGATGAAATGAAGACATGCACAGAGTACAGAAAGAGTAAACATAGGATAACACAAGGAAGAAGACGATCAGACTGAAGAAATAGAACTGAGGAAATTGAGAAAGTCTTCAGTCGAAGAACTTCATTTTTAGGGGTCAACTTTCTCTGTAAATATCAAACTCCTCATAGACTTATAGACCTATGTACACTCACAAACACATCAGTCTCTTAACCTATAAGTCTTCAATACACCAAAATCACTAAGGGGCACTAGATGCACTTACACGGTGCAAGCTGGGAACAAAGTACAAATGCTGGGAATGATTCTAGTAACTAGGGAGAAGCTCAGTAGTAGAGTGCGAGTCCACTATTTGAAATGGTTATAGCATAACCGAAGAAAACTGGGAGCAATCCTAATTAATGCCCATTGTAGAACCTAGGGCTTGCGCGTGCTCTCAAGAACTTGAGCATTTCCATATCCATCAAGGTTTTACCAATATCCGTGACAAGGATCCTGGCAACACAACATGCTACCATGATGAACATTGGTGGAGGATGTAGATGCAAAGGAGGATAACACATTCTCAGATTTCACCTTATCAAGGCCAAGGAAACAAAATCTGGATGATCGACCGAGAGACATTTAACACTCCGCTTCTAATGTTCTCCTTGACGTGCTAGCGTAACCCATGTATAGATATGGTTTGGTATCTAGTACATCAAGTAGAAGGTCGGACTTTGGGAGCACATGAGTCCATAAGGAGCAACTACTGGAGTAAATCCTATGAAGTCCTTATGGGGAGGTGGCCAACTTCCTCAATCAAGATACTACAATAATGGGTCTTCTGGCTGGGTGTGTTGGCCACGACATCCACTTTATCGGTTACAGAGAGACCAATATTACAGTTCATGGGAAATGTTCCAACCATCATATCTGCCTAAGATTCAGATCTGGTTGGTGTCAGGATATTCCAGACTCATCAAGTCTAGAAACAAAGAATAAAAGTTTGCAACACAAATCGACGAGATGACGTTGCGAGATTCTCAGGAAATGACCTACGATAGCAAGCTCCAAACACATGAGTTGGTTCTGCTACACATAGGTGGACACACTGTCGCAGACAAGCATGACCACGCAGTAGTCTTATAATAAAACACTACCGAGTTCAGGTGGGGAACCCTCATCGAGGATATCGAAGTCTTTATGCAAGTCCATGGATTAGATCCCAAGCATAGACTTCACTTCCTTGAACAAATCAATCAGTGGCTTGGTGTGCTAGGGATACATATAGAATGAAGATGATCAGTCTATCAGACCATAGAATACTTCGCACATACATGACTAACTTGGGATGATTCCAAAGAAAACAAAAACAATCCTTCTTGAACTCATGACAGCAACTTGCACCAAATGCACGTGAATCAGAGGAAGTCACTTCTTTCATCCAACATATGCTTCATGAACGGAACATGAAGATAATGCTTATAGAAGTTTCCAATACTAGCTGGATGTTCAACATGAATCATGGAGACGATAGAAATGTTGCTGATGGGCTCAACAACAATTCATCCAGGTTTCCATATAAGTGGAATTCCACAATTATGTGAACAAGGTGATAGAATTGGTCAGACCCAAAAGATATAATGGTGTATGCTCGAGGAAACAACCACGAGTAAGACAACATTACTAATATCATTGGTTCTGATTTGATTTGACGATAGCCCATACTCAAATCAAAGATTGGATAAGATAATAGATCCAAAATTGACCACGAGGATCAATCAATGAAGATATCATCTTTCTTCAACACACATATAAGATATCCCTTAAAATGAGCTAGGTCGGGCCAGTTTTTATCTTCCAACTCTCCAAGTTGTTGTTCGGCTTAACCATCTAGCTCAAGGGTATCCAACACGGATTCTTGGAGAAAGGGTGGTTTACAAGAAAACCAACTTGATCACGAACTCAACATAGCGGTCAGGTGACAACCTGGTGATACTTCCGAGAAGATATTCAGAAAATCATGAACCACTGATATGTTATTAAGCTTGAGAACAATCTTGCTATCGAGGCAAGATGACATGATTAAATAAGCAAGGGGCTGATACAATCCTAACTCATTGATTGAGGAGTGCACCAGGAATAAGGACTAGGTAGCACAATCAGTCTTAGAATGAGGATTCAATAACCAACACGCTAAGAATGAAATCATTGTCCTTTAACTACCAAGCAACAAGGTTGCTAGGAGTATTGATTTCACACATCATAGTTCACCTGTCGGCATTCCGGTTGTGACAACACGGGAACCGAGAAATGAATAATGAGGGCGAGAAGTATCACCGTATCAAGAGTTCATAGGGTGGTATGCAATTCCCATGACGATCCTGACGTAAAGAGGGTAACACCCCAAGATAGAATAGAACAAAAGATGGACTGGCATTTTAATCTGTTGGATACAACTATTTTGACCCAATCCTAGATATGGATGAGGTACTGGAGTTTGTTTCTCCTAGTCATTCTGAGATAGAATGGCTTGACGGAACACGGAAGTAAAGGGCATCGATGAACATGAATGCATGACTACTCCTGACTATCGGTTGGAACATGAAGGTCAGAAACAACTAAAAGGAGACAACTCAAATGAACACATGGTTTTCTGAGTTGTGGATGCATAGATCAGTATGTCGAACCAAGTTCAACAGGGTTCTTCCGGATAACCCATGCAGAAAAGGTAGGACTGGCAGAGTCACAATATAGAATGGAGAACTCATTGAGAGCGTCTTGTTGTGATCTTTTGGTTCAAAAAACTTCTGCCATACGCACTTCATGGTATTTGGAAGAACGATATACCACGAACCTCAAGGACTATCACAAAGGTTACTAATATCCTAAAGGAACTAGCAACACTATCAACATGAAGTAAGTAGCATGAATCTTGGGCTCAAAAACCCAGGAGTAGAATGCCTACTAACTAAATGGCATCACGGGATGCATCTCAAAAATGACTGCCAGAATAATCACACTGGGAACACAAAGCATGGCTAGATTACTAGGCGATTAACTAAGACACCTAGGGTCATAATAATAGCTCCAACCTATATAGAGAGGCAATGAAGTACCTCAACACACTATCTAGTATGGTTGATCTGGCTCAAAGGAACTTCGAGAACGGGAAGAAGGGATTTACAAATGCATCAGGCTATTTTAGAAACATGGGATGACCCGGACAACATAACAGCTATAAATACTCAAAGGATTTGAGACATCCTGCAAAATGGTGGCATAACCACTCGATTATCATAGAATCAAGGTTCCGAGACCAACTGTCAATACACGGAGATAGTAGGAACTGAACTGAGGCTTGAATTCACCAATCTTGTAAGTCTACGGATTAGTAACACGTGATCCCAATAGAGAGAAAAGAAAGCCTAGTGCCTTAACCCCGTAGGAAGGTACTATGACTCGGATCAGAAGGGCATAAGGTAAAGGAGTAAAAAGAGCCTTACGTTCCCATCCACAATCAATTCCCTTATATAGTTAAAGAATTTCTAGACTCAACTTCAACCAGTTTGGCTTGGTAATCCTACAGGCAGTCAGGCTCTAATACCAAAGCTGTCAGGACTCCGATCCTAAGTCACACTGATCTAGCACGTAACACATCATATGATTTTGCAGCCTCACGCACGGTATTCCCACGGGTGCCACCTTACCTGGCCCGGGACCGTTTGTGCCTTTTGGCTCACGTATATGATAGTGTCGCTAGCATCTATATGACAAAGAACCTGGGCTGACATGACTAGTTGTGGACCCAAAGTGGCGCTAACGTACAGGAACAGGCATACATGACCCAACAACGAATGTGTTGATCAACAACGTATGAACCCAAGTCATAGCAAGTTACATGGACTTAATGGAACAAGGCGTGACATTTCCCCAAAGGGACATACACGGGAACGAAGAAGGACACATGCCGACCAACCTAAGTGTTTCGGAGTAGTAGCAAGCTACCATGGCTCAGTGGACGCACTAGGAGACATTTCCCAGTAAGAGAGGCTACCAAGGATGAACAACTAGGTTGTAAGATTCCACACATACCAAGCATTTCAAATCATACACACAATATGCTCGATATGTGCAAATACAACATGGCATCACAACATAACTCTATGACTCAAAGTATTTATTTATTAGGCTCCGAGGAGCTAAGTATTACAAGCAAGGATCTCATGACCCAACATTCAGAGCATACAAGCCAAAGTCACAAGCGGAAGCTTAACATGTCTAGGTACAGACATCTACAAATGAAAAAGGCCGAGAAGCCTGATTATCTACCAGATCCTGCCGAGGGCACAAGATCATAGCTGAGTAACAAGCTAAACGTCAAAGTCCATGCAGAACTGCTAGCGAGACTGAAGTCTCTCTGCAAAAAACATAAATTAAGCAAATGTGAGTACAAATGTACCCAACAATACTTACATCAGAACTAACTACATATGCAACGTTATCAACAAAGGGAAGGTGGGGTTCAACTGCAGCAAGCCAGCTTTGACTCGGTGGCTATACTGAACTATGACTGCAAGTAACACTTTTGAGGTGGCGCACGCGAGTCCACATATTCACCATATCAATACACCACTATGGACCCGCTCCCGTCTTCCTACAAGAACGCCAGCCATAGCACTCACGCTTATCTTGCATATTTTAGAGTATCCACTTTCACTTGTCTATGAATTGTATAGGCAACCTAGAGATCCTTTAGCGCGGACGCGGCTATTCAAATAGATGATGTTAACCCTGCAGGGGTGTACTTCTTCACACACGCTCTCACCACTTATCGCCGTTTACACGACATGTACTCAGAAACCTTCAAGCGGAAGCCCAATGAGGGTGTCGGCCACGGCCTACCTAAACACTCAAGTCTCTACTCCAGGTTTATTGCCTATTCAGATTCCATCCGCAGGGAGTCTGGCCGAGGTTTCCACATACGACCCCGAATGGTGTGTATAGGGTTCCACAACACCAAACGGGCGCCCGACATACCGGCCACGTGCCTACCGTATCACAACCCACCCCTCGGGGTCAGCGCTACGCACGGCCTCTAGCATATTACAAACACCAGAAACTACTTGCAACTCCTGGACAGAGGACAAGGGTGGTTGAGAAGCCGAGAGGGTCCATTGGTTTCGGGCCCAACGCGTGGTAGTAACTGTTCATGGATCACAAACATAGAACTTAGTTCCTGAGGACGGCTTGAATGAGACAACCCACAATGTATTCCTACATGGCCTCTCACCGCTACCTTTACCAAATTGTGTTCACACACTTAGTTCACACATAGTAGGACATGTTCACAACATTCCAATTCATCCCCGATGAATCAGACCTGACTCAACTCTAAGCAGTAGCAGGCATGACAAGCAAGCATGAATGAGTAGGCACATCAGGGCTCAAACAACTCCTACTCATGCTAGTGGGTTTCATCTATTTACTGTGACAATTACAGGTCATGCAGAGGAAAGGGGTTAAACTACTGTAGCATGTACACATGAATCGTTGTTGTCCTTATGCAATAAAAGAGAGCAGGAGCGAGAGAGTGGGATTGTATCGGAATGAACAAGGGGTTTTTGCTTGCCTGGCACTTCTAAAGATAGTATAGTTCTTCATCGGTGTCATCGAACTCATCGTCGAAACCACGTCTATCGAGAGGGGACAATTACCGACAACAGATAAGGAAACACAATCAATGCAATGCACAATATGATGAATGATCTTGACATGGCAAAATGAGTGTGTTGGGCTATTGCAACTACAACCAGATGGGTTTGAGTCATTTTGAACCAAAGGTTCAACCCCAAACTCACACTACAAAAAAAAGACACATTCGTGACATTTTGGGCTGAATGAATTTTTTTCCTGTCATACTTATGACACTTCTATGATGATAATTGTGACAAAACCCGGTATCATCATAGATGTGGTGGGATCCTACTTCTATGACAAAAAATCATGACAGAAAATGGGCTTTCGTCCTGGGCGGGCCGGAGACGCAGCTGCATGACATTCTTTGGGCCGTCCATGACGGAAAAATCCGTGGTAGAAGCAAGGGCGAGGAAAATTTCGGGGAGTTCCCGGTTACGGTGGGTGGTCGGGGGGCCTAGCGATGCGCGTTTCTCTAGTACCGTACGCGCGTGGGTGCGAGGTGTTGGGCTCTAACTGAACCCGAGAGAGGCGTTGCCTAACTGAACCCGAGCAATTAGACTACAGGCTACGCATTACTGAACCCGAGCGATCGAGTGATTCCTTCGCTACTGCTGCTAATTGAAGCCGATCGATGCTGCCTCTGGATGAACAATGAGCATTGGTGGGGGGTTTGGATGAACAGTGAGCATTACAGCTAGGGGGTTTGGATGAACAGTGAGTGTTGCTGGGGGGTTTGGATGAACAATTCCCGGTGGGGGTGGACGAATAGGACCCCGTGGTTGCCTCTGGATGAACAGGACCCCGATTAATCAAGCCGGTTGGGGCTGGATGAATAGGACCCCGTGAAGGGCTGGATGAACAGGACGACCCCGTGGAGGGTTGGTTGAAAAGTAGCCGGTGGAGGGCTGGATGAACAGTAGCCCGTGGAGAGGGCTGGTTGAATAGTAGGCCGGTGGAGTAGCGTGCGGTGGAGGCTGGATGAACAGTCGCATGTGGAGGCTGGAGGAGGTCGACGGTGGATGAACAGTAGCCCGTGGAGGCTGGAGGAGGTCGACGGTGGAGATGAACAGTATCCCGTGGAGTCCTGTTTTGCGGTACGCCACACCCCTCCCGATGAACAGGACCCCCATTTCGACCGTAGCGCTCCAACACAAGTCCGTTTCCTTCGTTTTGCGGTACGCCACACCCCTCCAAATCAACAGGACCCCGTTTCGACCGCAGGAGGTCCAACACAAGTCTGTTTCCTCCATTTTGCGGTATGCCAGACCCCACCCGATGAACATGATCCCATTTCGAACATGGCCGGTCGAACACAAGGCCGTTTCCTCCGTTCTGCGGTACGCCAGGCCTCGTTTCCATCGGTTGTTCCTTGCAAGCCGGTTGGCTCCAACGCGTTCCATTGCCCCCCGATGAACATGATGCATTTCATTGCCTCCCCATGAACACGATGATGATGCAGTTTCTCTGTTCCGACCCCGCCATGTACATGAGCCCTAGCCGTACATATGCGCGAGTAGGCGTTCGAGAGCCCGCCCGTATGTATGTATGTGGCCGTATTTTCTTTCTTGCACACTGACCGTTGTACGTACGTGTACATGCTACATGCGCGCCTCTACTACGACACGTGCGCGCCTCTACATCGACTTGTATGTACGTACATGTTCGCGACCAGAATGACAATGCTACGTACGCGTCGACCAGGTGGGTCTCGACTGTCAGGCACTTCCTTGCATGCGAAGATGTAGCTAGTGGGTCCTAACAGTCAGGGGGCGAATCATTTTTTTGCCCGGACACACTTCCTTGCGTGCGAAGATGTAGTTGGTGGGTCCCAGCAGTCAGGGGGGAAAGTTTTTTTTTTTGTGAAATACAGTGGCCCGTCCGGTGGGTCCCTGCTGTCAGGTGGAGGAATAATTATTTTGCGCGTAATAAGGAGCCAATTCCTTGTGGCTGCCCTGGACCCATCTATCAGCCTATCAACGTACAATACTCTTCCGATGGAAGTCGTTCCTTAACCACATTGACCACGCCACGCCGAGAGCACCAGGGCGGTGGAAGACGGCGAGGCCTAGGAACGGGACAATGCGGAGCCGGGGAAGACGCGACAGTGGATGCCCACGCGGAGAGGAGTACGAGGGTTCGTTGGTTCGACTGCGGTGTGAGGCTGCCGTCGCTGCAGAATAACAGGGGGTGTGGGTGAGTGGAGGGATGGCCTGGCCAGCGATGGGAGTAGTAGGGGGCAGTGAGGCCTCCGCGGCAGCATAGCCGACCATGAAAGGGAGGAGCAGGCGGCACGACCGGCGCTGCTTTGGGCGGCTGGAGAAAGAAGACCAGAGGTTGAAGAAGCACGACGGCCGTTGGATGGACATCATACAGTCACTGCAGCTAGAATCATTTATATTGACTAAGTTGACAAAGCCCTTGGTACGCGTCAACTTAGTAGGCCCACATGCCAGCTTCCGAAACGGTGCGCCCCATATGTCAGGGGGAGGAATCATTTATTGGGCGGGTGAGGCTAGAATATCCGAGATTGAAGAAGAAGCACGACATCCGTTGAATGGACATCCAACGGCCAGTGCTGCTAGAACCGTGTGTTGACTATAAGTTGACAAAGCCTTGCATACGCGTCAACTCTTTTTTTTTGAGGGGACGCATCAACTTAGTAAGGCCACAAGTGTGTGGCAGAGAACTTATAGCCCATTTGAGATTTGTAAGAATGTGCAACCCATTTTTGAATTCTAATGAAATTTACTACAGCCCATTTACAGTTTGTTAAAAGTACAACCCATTTCAACCAACTGTTCAAAACATAATTCAATAAAATTTCCCACATTTTGATGGGATCCGAAATATTTTTATCCCAAAATTTTTAGTTAGACTAAATACAATTTCAATATAAATTTATATTACGTAAAAATCCAACAAAGCGCGCACAACAATTAATGAAATTAAAATTTTCAATATCCAAAAATAATATTTTATAAAGTAATTACGTGTTTGGTGCATTTTTTTATAGTTACTGCCCAACTTTTATAATTACATCCCATTTATTATTTCTTAAAGCCCATTTTCTTGTTAAGCCTAATGCATCCCTCCTAGGAATGATTTGCAGCCCAGCGGGGGCGGAGAATAACAACTTGACCTTGCCTGGGTATTCCTAAAAAAAGTATAGTTGGGCTAGCCATTTTCAGCTTGAAAAAAATTAATATCTGGGCTGGATATCTGGCCTGGGCTAGACGGGCCACAGCCCACCCAGTTAATACCTCCAGTGATGTTTTGGTTGTTGTTCGGAGGAGAAAATTAATATCTGGGCTAAACATCGCTCAAGAAAAACTCTGCAGTGTTCACACCTCAAAAACACAAATACTGCTCGAGCTGCTTGGTCCCAGCTATCGGCCGCTCCTTGTGCAATTCTCTCGTTTATTGACTACATAGGTTGACATTGGTGTGGGACCGTGATGTCAAGAAACCAGGAGGAAGCAAAAAAATTATAGTTTTATATAATAAGAAGGCACTTGCGTACGTGCGGCTATGGCCCTGGTGGGTCCCCACTGTCATCCTCTCCAAGTAAAGTCATCTCCTCATCCTCATGTATGTTGACCATGTTGACAATGCGAGACGGCGGCGCCATGATGACCGCAACAACTCGAAGGACGACGGAGAGGGCCTTGATACGTCTCCAACGTATCTATAATTTTTGATTGTTCCATGCTATTATATTACCCGTTTTGGATGTTTATGGGCTTTACTATACACTTTTATATTATTTTTGGGACTAACCTATTAACCGAAGGCCCAACCCATATTGCTGTTTTCTTGCCTATTTCAGTGTTTCGAAGAAAAGGAATATCAAACGGAGTCCAAACGGAATGAAACCTTCGGGAAAGTTATTTTTGGAACGGAACCAATCCAGGGGACTTGGAGTGCACGTAAGGGAAGCTTCGAGGTGGCCACGAGGCAGGGAGGCGCGCTCCCACCCTCGTGGGCCCCTCGTGGCTCCCCTGACTGACTTCATTCACCTATATATCTCCATATACCCTAAAAACATCTGGGAGCACAATAGATCGGGAGTTCCGTCGCCGCAAGCCTCTATAGCCACCAAAAACCAATCGGGACCCTGCTCCAGCACCCGGAGGAGGGATCCCTCACCGATGGCCATCTTCATCATCCCGGCGCTCTCCACGACGAGGAGGGAGTAGTTCACCCTCGGGGCTGAGGGTATGTACCAGTAGCTATGTGTTTGATCTCTCTCTCTCTCTCATGTTCTTGATTTGGCACAATCTTGATGTATCGTGAGCTTTGCTATTATAGTTGGATCTTATGATGTTTCTCCCCCTCTACTCTCTTGTAATGGATTGAGTTTTCCCTTTGAAGTTATCTTATCGGATTATGTCTTTAAGGATTTGAGAACACTTGATGTACTTGCCGTGCTTATTGTGGTGACAATGGGATATTCACGTGATCCACTTGATGTATGTTTTGGTGATCACCTTGCAGGTTCAGTGACCTTGTGAACTTATGCATAGGGGTTGGCACACGTTTTCGTCTTGACTCTCCGGTAGAAACTTTGGGGGCACTCTTTGAAGTTCTTTGTGTTGGTTGAATAGATGAATATGAGATTGTGTGATGCATATCGTATAATCATGCCCACAGATACTTGAGGTGACAATGGATTATCTAGGTGACATTAGGGTTTTGGTTGATTTGTGTCTTAAGGTGTTATTCTAGTATGAACTCTATGATAGATTGAACAGAAAGAATAGCTTCATGTTATTTTACTACGGACTCTTGAATAGATCGATCAGAAAGGATAACTTTGAGGTGGTTTCGTACCCTACCATAATCTCTTCGTTTTTTCTCCGCTATTAGTGACTTTAGAGTGACTCTTTGTTGCATGTTGAGGGATAGTTATATGATCCAGTTATGTTATTATTGTTGAGAGAACTTGCACTAGTGAAAGTATGAACACTAGGCCTTGTTTCCTACCATTGCAATATCGTTTACGCTCACTTTTATCATTAGTTACCTTGCTGTTTTTATAATTTCAGATTACAAATACCCATATCTATCATCCATATTGCACTTGTATCACCATCTCTTTGCCGAACTAGTGCACCTATACAATTTACCATTGTATTGGGTGTGTTGGGGACACAAGAGACTCTTTGTTATTTTGTTACAGGGTTGTTTGAGAGAGACCATCTTCATCCTACGCCTCCCACGGATTGATAAACCTTAGGTCATCCACTTGAGGGAAATTTCTACTGTCCTACAAACCTCTGCACTTGAAGTCCCAACAACGTCTACAAGAAAAAGGTTGTGTAGTAGACATCAAGCTCTTTTATGGCGCCGTTGCCGGGGAGGTGAGTGCTTGAAGGTATATCTTTAGATCTTGCAATCGAATCTTTTTGTTTCTTGTTTTATCACTAGTTTAGTCTATAAAAGAAAATTATAAAAAATGGAATTGAGTTTGCCTTATACGCTTCATCTTTTTAATATCTTTTGTGAGAATGATGGTAAGGAAAATTGTGCTCAAGTGCTAGAAGAAGAAGCCTATAAAATGTTTGGCACTAAATATGTGAATGATGAGGATGATTGCAATGTTATTAGTATGAATTCTTTGAATACCCATGATGCTAATGATATGCAAAGCCATAAGCTTGGGGATGCTATGTTTTATGAAGATGATATGTTTTGTCCCCCAAGTTTTGATGAGCAAATTTATTATGATGAAAGCATGCCTCCTATTTATAATGATAATTGTGATGATACGTATGCTATAAATAATAATGATAACCATGAAACTTGTCATCATGATTTTAGTTTTCAATTGGATTATGCCTCACATGATAATTATTTTGTTGAGTTTGCTCCCACTATTATTCATGAGAGGAAATTTGCTTATGTGGAGAGTAATAAAAATTATATGCTTGTATATCATGAAAAGAATGCTTTAGGTGCTGGTTATATTTTTGAATTCATTCATGATGCTACTGAAAATTATTATGTGGGAGGAACATATGCTTATAGGAATTGCAATAATATCAAGTTTCCTCTCTATGTGCTTAAAGTTTTGAAGTTATGCTTGTTTTGCCTTCCTATGCTAGTTGATTATTGTTCCCATAAGTTGTTTGCTCACAAAATCCGTATGCATAGGAAGTGGGTTAGACTTTAATGTGCTAGTCATATTCTTCATGATGCTCTCTTTATGTTACAATTCTTATCTTTTATGTGAGCATCATTGAAATCATCATGCCTAGCTAGGGGCGTTAAACGTTAGCGCTTGTTGGGAGGCAACCCAATTTTATTTTTGTTCCTTGATTTTTGTTCCTGTTTAGTAATAAATAATTCATCTAGCCTATGGTTAGATGTGGTTTTATGTTTTAATTAGTGTTTGTGCCAAGTAGAACCTTTGGGAAGACTCGGGTGAAGTCTTTATGATCTTGCTGTAAAAAACAGAAACTTTAGCGCTCACGAGATTAGCTGCCAGTTTTTTACTGGAGAGTGCTTTTAGATTTATTATTTTTGAAGATGATTAATAGAAAAATTCCTAAGGTCCAACAATTTATTTCAGAATTTTTGTATTTTCAGAAGTATACGTATGATACAGATTACTACAGACTGTTCTATTTTTGACAGATTCTGTTTTCTTTGTGTTGTTTGCTTATTTTGGTGAATCCTTGAGTAGTACCGGAGGGTATGAACCATAGAGAAGTTGTAATGCAGTAGATATTACACAAATATGAATTGAGAATGAGTTCACAATAGTACCTTATGTGGTGGTTTTTCTTTCTTGCACTAACGGAGCTTATGAGATTTCCTGTTGAGTTTTGTGTTGTGAAGTTTTCAAGTTTTGGGTAAAGATTTGATGGAGTATGGAATAAGGAGTGGCAAGAGCCTAAGCTTGGGGATGCCCATGACACCCCAAGATATTCAAGGATAACCAAAAGCCTAAGCTTGGGGATGCCCTGGAAGGCATCCCCTCTTTCGTCTTCATCTATCGGTAATTTTACTTGGAGCTATATTTTTATTCGCCACATGATATGTGTTTTCCTTGGAGCGTCTTGTATGATATTAGTCATTTATTTTTAGATTACCACAATCATCCTTGCTGTACACACTTTTTGGGAGAATCCCACTTGATTTAGAATTTATTAGAATACTATATGTGCTTCACTTATATCTTTTGAGCTAGATAGTTTTGCTCTAGTGCTTCACTTATATCTTTTAGAGCACGGCGGTGGCTTAATTTTGTAGAAATTGTTGAACTCTCATGCTTCACTTATATTATTTTGAGAGTATTTTAGAACAGCATGGTATTTTCTATGGTTATAAAATTGGTCCTAGAATGATGGGCATCCAAGTTGGGTATAATAAAAACTATCATCGAAAGTGAATTGGATGCCACGATCAATTTGATACTTGATAATTGTTTTGAGATATAGAGGTGGTAATATTAGAGTCATGCTAGTTGGGTGATTATGAATTTAAAGAATACTTGTGTTGAAGTTTGTGATTCTCGTAGCATGCACGTATGGTGAACCACTTTGTGATGAAGTTGGAGCACAATTTTATTTATTGATTGTCTTCCTTATGAGTGGCGGTCGGGGACGAGCGATGGTCTTTTCCTACCAATCTACCCCCCTAGGAGCATGCGCGTAGTACTTTGTTTTCAAAGGCTTGTAGATTTTTGCAATAAGTATATGAGTTCTTTATGACTAATGTTGAGTCCATGGATTATACGCACTCTCACCCTTCCACCATTGCTAGCCTCTCTTGTGCCATGCAAATTTCGCCGATACCATACACCCACCATATACCTTCCTCAAAATAGCCACCACACCTACCTATTATAGCATTTCCATAGCCATTCCGAGATATATTGCCATGCAACTTCCACCATTCCGTTTATTATGACACACATCATCATTGTCATATTGCTTTTGCATGATCATGTAGTTGACATCGTATTTGTGGCAAGGCCACCTTCACAATTTTTCATACATGTCACTCTTGATTCATTGCATATCCCGGTCCACCACCGGAGGCATTCATATAGAGTCATATTTTGTTATTAGTATCGAGTTGTAATCTTGAGTTGTAAGTAAATAAAAGTGTGATGATCTTCATTTTTAGAGCATTGTCCCAAGTGAGGAAAGGATGATGGAGACTATGATTCCCCCATAAGTCGGGATGAGACTGCGGACTTTATAAAAAAAGAGGCCAAAGAGCCCACCATAAAAAAAGAGAAAGTCCAAATAAAAAAATGAGAGAAAAAGAGAGAAGGGAAAATGCTACTATCCTTTTTACCACACCTGTGCTTCAAAGTAGCACCATGATCTTCATGATAGAGAGTCTCTTATGTTGTCACTTTCATATACTAGTGGGAATTTTTCATTATAGAACTTGGCTTGTATATTCCAATGATGGGCTTCCTCAAAACGCCCTAGGTCTTCGTGAGCAAGCAAGTTGGACGCACACCCACTTAGTTTCTTTTGTTGAGCTTTCATACACTTATAGCTCTAGTGCATCCGTTGCATGGCAATCCCTACTCACTCACATTGATATCTATTAATGGGCATCTCCATAGCCCGTTGATACGCCTAGTTGATGTGAGACAATCTTCTCCCTTTTTGTCTTCTCCACAACCACCATTCTATTCCACATATAGTGCTATGTCCATGGCTCACACTCATGTATTGCGTGAAAGTTGAAAAAGTTTGAGATTACTAAAGTATGAAACAATTGCTTGGCTTGTCATCGGGGTTGTGCATGATTAAATACTTTGTGTGATGAAGATGGAGCAACAGCCAGACTATATGATATTGTAGGGATAACTTTCTTTAGCCATGTTATTTTGAGAAGACATGATTGCTTTGATTAATATGCTTGAAGTATTACTATTTCTTATGTCAATATGAACTTTTATTCTGAATCATTTGGATCTGAACATTCATGCCACAATAAAGAAAATTACATTGAGAATTATGCTAGGTAGCATTCCACATCAAAAATTCTGTTTTTATCATTTACCTACTCGAGGACGAGCATGAATTAAGCTTGGGGATGCTGATACGTCTCCAACGTATCTATAATTTTTTATTGTTCTATGCTATTATATTACCCGTTTTGGATGTTTATGGGCTTTACTATACACTTTTATATTATCTTTGGGACTAACCTATTAACCGGAGGCCCAGCCCATATTGCTGTTTTCTTGCCTATTTCAGTGTTTCGAAGAAAAGGAATATCAAACGGAATGAAACCTTCAGGAAAGTTATTTTTGGAATGGAAGCAATCCACGACACTTGGAGTGCACGGAAGGGAAGCTTTGAGGTGGCCACAAGACAGGGAGGCACGCCCAGCTCCCTTGGGCGCGCCCCCACCCTCATGGGCCCCTCGTGGCTCCCCTGACCAACTTATTTCGCCTATATATATCTCCATATACCCTAAAAAAATCAGGGAGCACAATAGATCGGGAGTTCCGCCGCCGCAAGCCTCTGTAGCCACCAAAAACCAATCGGGACCCTGCTCCGGCACCCGGAGGAGGGATCCCTCACCGGTGGCCATCTTCATCATCCCGGCGCTCTCCACGATGAGGAGGGAGTAGTTCACCCTCGGGGCTGAGGGTATGTACCAGTAGCTATGTGTTTGATCTCTCTCTCTCGTGTTCTTGATTTGGCACGATCTTGATGTATCGTGAGCTTTGCTATTATAGTTGGATCTTATGATGTTTCTCCCCCTCTACTCTCTTGTAATGGATTGAGTTTTCCCTTTGAAGTTATCTTATCGGATTGAGTCTTTAAGGATTTGAGAACACTTGATGTATATCTTGCCGTGCTTATCTGTGGTGACAATGGGATATTCACGTGATCCACTTGATGTATGTTTTGGTGATCATGTTGCGGGTTCAGTGACCTTGTGAACTTATGCATAGGGGTTGGCACATATTTTCATCTTGACTCTCTGGTAGAAACTTTAGGGGCACTCTTTGAAGTTCTTTGTGTTGGTTGAATAGATGAATCTGAGATTGTGTGATGCATATCGTATAATCATGCCCACGGATACTTGAGGTGACAATGGAGTATCTAGGTGATACTAGGGTTTTGGTTGACTTGTGTCTTAAGGTGTTATTCTATTATGAACTCTATGATAGATTGAACGGAAAGAATAGCTTCATATTATTTTACTACGGACTCTTGAATAGATCGATCAGAAAGGATAACTTTGAGGTGGTTTCGTACCCTACCATAATCTCTTCGTTTGTTCTCCGCTATTAGTGACTTTAGAGTGACTCTTTGTTGCATGTTGAGGGATAGTTATATGATCCAGTTATGTTATTATTGTTGAGAGAACTTGCACTAGTGAAAGTATGAACACTAGGCCTTGTTTCCTACCATTGGAATATCGTTTACGCTCACTTTTATCATTAGTTACCTTGCTGTTTTTATAATTTCAGATTACAAATACCCATATCTATCATCCATATTGCACTTGTATCACCATCTCTTTGCCGAACTAGTGCACCTATACAATTTACCATTGTATTGGGTGTGTTGGGGACACAAGAGACTCTTTGTTATTTGGTTGCAGGGTTGTTTGAGAGAGACCATCTTCATCCTACGCCTCCCACGGATTGATAAACCTTAGGTCATGCACTTGAGGGAAATTTGCTACTGTCCTACAAACCACTGCACTTGGAGGCCCAACAACGTCTACAACAAGAAGGTTGTGTAGTAGCAATCAGGCCTCACGGGCCCGATGGATGGTCTGATACAGCGCCCACTGCTGATTCGGGAAGCCAGGATCATGTGGCCACATGTCCGCGACAGCATTGTCGTTCGCTTGTTCACCGGTGCTCGTTGAGGAGATGGAGGTTGCAGCACAGGTCCTCCTGTGCTGGTTGCTCTTCCGCCATTAGGGCATTGAAGCGCGGCCGCACTTGCTCTATGGTGAACATAGCATGAACTGGCTTGGACAGTGGCGCCGGCTCCTGGTCGGAAGCTACATCCATCATCTGATTGGCGTCGCTCAGCTCGGCGAGCTCGCTGGCGAGCCAGCATGTCCGGCTGCTGGACCGACCCGCAGTCAAGCACGAGTCTGACTGCCCTGGCCCACCCAGACCGCCTCCCTAGCACGTGCGCTTTGCGCCTGAAATGTTCAGCGCCGCCCGCCCGCTTCCCGGTGCAGGCGATTGCTCCGCCTTCAAACGACACATGTGTCATCCGTCCGCCTGTCTGCCGCCCACATTAATGATACGCGGTTGCCGAGGTGGCTACTCCGGCGCCACACTTCCGCCCCTCCGCTGCCCACCATTGCTATATAAAATGCTGCACTGGCCATAGCCGCAGTCATCCGCATCCGTTCCCTTTCTCATGTCCACACCACTACTGCCCACCATGGCTTCCTCGCGCTCCAGCGCTATTCGGGACGGGCGGATGACGGACCACAAGGAGATGGCAACCATTGCTGCCGACTGGCTAGCCGACAGGCAGCCAGAGGGTGACGACGTCCCAATGTAGAACATGGTAGTCGACGATCCGGCACCAACCCCCTCCTCTGTGCCATCCTCGTCGGTGCATTGCACCATGACCATCGGCGAGCCCCGTGCCCAATATATGGACACGGTAAGGCAGAAGCGTGAGGAGCAGTTCTGGGAGGCGCATGCCGACGCCGCCGACAACCACCATCTCCTCCAGGAGCACCTGCAGGTGGAGGAGCATATCACCGCGGAGCGACCGGAGCAGGAGGTGCTTCTCGACTCGTATCGCTCCGCCCGCGAGTGCCGCCTCGAGCGCTGGCGGTACCGCATGCGGAGGCTGCGGCCGCCTACAAAGAGGGCAATGAAGCGGGCGAGGCACTGTTTGGCGAGACCAAGGACGAGGGAGGGACAATGTCGGCTCCGACGAGTCCCCGCTCCGCTGGCGTCGACGAGGCCCTGCTCCGCCGAGGCCCCGCGACACCAACAACGAGGCATCAGACACCACCGGCTCCATCAAGGCCCCGCTCCGCCAACAACGAGGCAGAGGACATTGCCGGCTCAGCCGAGGCCCCACCCTGCCGGCAACAAGGGGGAGGATTTCCCCCGCTCCACCGAGGCACCGCCCGCCGCGAATGAGACAAAGGACATCGCCGGCTCCGCCGAGGCCCAGCCCCACCGGCACCGAGATGGAGGCCCTACTCCGTCGAGGCCCCGCCCCACTACCAACGAGGCCGCGCCACACAAAAAACGAGGAAGAGTAGAACACAGTAGGTCGCCGCCGCTCGGGTCCAAGTAAGTCCACCGCTGCTACCTTCCGATTGAAGCCAAGCTAGGCGGGTTGACCATTGACGGCCGATTAGCTTCTTGGCGGCGACGTGGAGTCGGAGAGCTAAGTTGGAGAAGGATGCTGCTTCTACTTAACTGCTGGTGCAGTTGGCTGACTGACACATGGGCCCAACAGGCATCTGGGCCACATGTCAGTTATGCAACTGCACCTGTAGTTAAGTCACTGAAGCTTTTGTTCGACTCAGCCGGACATAGGTGGTTAGCTTCAGTTAATTAATTATACCTCCAGCGCACCCCTTTTTAGTTGAAGAATGTATGAAATGTAATGAAATCCGACATGTTTATATGAAATCCGACTGTGTATGAATGAATTTATTTCAATTAGTTCGAATTCTTGTATCACTCGCATTGGATGAACATGCAAAACAATACGTACTAGCATTATTCCCAGGGTGATCACCTCATTTGCAGCAATTTCACATGTGCTCCCTCCAGTCCTTTCTAGTCTGCATACAAGTTTTGTCTGTAGTCAAAGTATGTCTACTTTGACCAATCTTACATAAAAAAGTATGCAGTTTCACAATGTGCGAAGTAAAAAGGAACAGAAGGAGTACAAAGAGTTTGAGCAGCTTTTTAGCGTTCCTGTACATTGCAATCAAACACACAGGCTTGGCAATTCATAGAGACCATTCAAAACAATCAATGATTATGCATCTCAGTGATTCACATGTCAGAGCCAATATTTACTTCACAACTAAAGAATAAAGAAAAAATTGATCGACGCTGCTGACAGCAAAGGGCGTCCCATTCGAAAATATCAAACGCATGTCTTCTTGCTAAAATCAATGAGCAAAATTTGACAAGGTTGTCCCATTCCAAAATATCAAATGCCTACGATTGTGGAATGGGCAGGGTTTGCCATCAGTTCGGACATTCGAAAATCAAGACAGAAAATGGGATTTTCGTTCTGGGCGGGCCAGAGACACAGCTGCATGACATTCTTTGGGCCGTCCATGACAGAAAAACCGTGGTAGAAGCGAGGGCTGGGAAAATATCGGGGTGTTCCCGGTTACGGTGGGTGGTCGCGGCCGAGCGATGCACAGAGGTTTGCACGTTTCTCTCATACACGCACGCCTGTGGGTGCGAGGTGTTGGGCTCTAACTGAACCCGAGAAAGGCGTTCGCTTACTGAACCCGAGCGATTGCATTGCAGGCTACGCGTTACTGAACCCGAGCGATCGATCGATGGCTGTTAACCGAACCCGATCAAGCGATTCCTTCGCTACTGCTGCTAACTGAAGCCGATCGATGCTGCCTCTGGATGAACAGTGAGTGTTGCAGGGAGGTTTGGATGAACAGTTCCCAGTGGGGGTGGATGAACATGACCCCGTGGTGTTGCCTCTAGATGAACAGGACCCCGATCGATCGAGCCGGTTGGGGCTGGATGAACAGGACCCCGTGGAGGGCTGGATGAACAGGACGACCCCGTGGAGGGCTAGATGAACAGTAGATGGTGGAGGGGTGGATGAAAAGTAGCCCGTGGAGGGGTGGTTGAACAGGAGCCCATGGAGAGGGCTGGTTGAACAGTAGCCGGTGGAGTAGCACGCGGTGGAGGCTGGATGAACAGTCGCAGGTGGAGGCTGGAGGAGGTCGATAGTGGATGAACAGTAGCCCGTGGAGGCTGGAGGAGGTCGACGGTGGAGATGAACAATATCCCATGGAGTCCCGTTTTGCGGTACGCCACACCCCTCCCGATGAACAGGACCTCCGTTTTGACCATAACGCTCCAACACTAATCCGTTTCCTCCGTTTTGTGGTACGCCACACCCCTCGCGATCAACAGGACCCTGTTTTGACCATAGGAGGTCCAACACAAGTCCGTTTCCTCCGTTTTGTGGTACACCATACCCCTCCCGATGAACAGGATCCCGTTTCGAACGTGGCCGGTCGAACACAAGGCCCTTTCCTCCGATCTACGGTATGCCAGGCCTTGTTTCCATCTGCTGTTCCGTCCATGCTAGTTGGCTCCCACGCATTCCATTGCCTCCCAATGAACACGACGCATTTTGTTGCCTCCCCATGAACACGACGCATTCCGTTGCCTCCCCATGAACACGACGACGACGCAGTTTCTCTGTTCTGACCCAGCCATGTACACGAGCCCTGGTCGTACGTATGCGCGAGTAGGCATTCGAGACCCCACCCATATGTACATACGTGGCCGTATTTTCTTTCTTGCACACTGGCCGCTGTACGTACATGTACATGCTACGTGCGTGCCTCTACTATGACACATGCACGCATCTACTATGACATGTGCGCGCCTCTACATCGACCAGTATGTACGTACATGTTCGTGACCAGAATGACAATGTTACATACGCTTCGACCAGGTGGCCGACTGTCAGGCATTTCCTTGCGTGCGAAGATGTAGATGGTGGGTCCCAGCAATCAGGGGCGAATCGTTTTTTTGCCAAGACACACTTCCTTGCGTGCGAAGATGTAGCTGGTGGGTCCCAGCAGTCAGGGGGGAAACATTTTTTTCACGAAATACGGTGGCCGTCCGGTGGGTCCCTGCTATCAGGTGAAGGAATAATTATTTTGCGCATAATAAGGAGGCACTTCCTTGCGGCCGCCGTGGACCTAGCTGTCAGTCTCTCCATGTACAGTACTCTTCCGATGGAACTCGGTTATTGACCACATTGACCATGCCGCGCCGAGAGCACCACATCGGTGGATGATGGCGAGGCCTAGGAAGGGGACGACGCGGAGCCAGGGAAGACGCGACAGTGGATGCCCACGCGGAGAGGAGTAAGAGGGTTCACTGGTTCGGCTACGGTGTGAGGTTGCCATCGTCGCAGAATAACAGGGGGTGTGGGTGAGTGGAGGGATGGCTTGGTCAGCAGTGGGAGTAGTATGGGGGTGGTGAGGCCTCCGCGGCAGCACAGCTGACCACGGGAGGCACGAGCAGGTGGCACGACCGGCGCTGCTTTGGGCGGCTGGAGCAAGAAGACTAGAGGTTGAAGAAGCACTATGGCCATTGGATGGACATCGTACAATCACTGGAGTATTGACTAAGTTGACAAAGCCCTCCATCCCCGTGAACTTAGTAGGCCCACAAGTAAGCCACCCACTATGGTGGGTCCCAGCTAGCAAGGGTATTCATTTTTTTGTGCGTAACAAGGAGGCACTTCCTTGCGTGCGAAGATATAGCTGGTGGGTCCGACCTGTCAGCGAGGGGAACATTTTTTCGCGAAATACAGAGGCCCTTCCCGTGGGTCCTAGCTGTCAGGTGGAGGAATCATTATTTTGCGCATAATAAGGAGGCATTTCCTTGCATGCGGCCGTGGACCCAGCTGTCAGCCTCTCCATGTACAGTCCACTTCCGATGGATGCCGTTCATTGACCATGTTGACCAGGCCGCGCCGAGAGCACCAGGGCGGTGGACGACGGCGAGGCCTAGGAAGGGAACGACACAGAGCAAGGGAAGACTCGACAGTTGTTTCCAACACGGAGGAGTACGAGGGTTTACTGGTTCGTCTGCCATCCCCGGAGAATAACAACATGTGTGGGTGAGTAGAGGGATGGCTAGGCCAGCGATGGGAGTACGATGGGGCAGTGAGGCCTGCGCGGTAGCATAGCCGGCCGCGGGAGGAGGGAGCAGGCAGTCCCGCCGGCGCTTGTTTGAGCAGTTGGAGTAGGAAGAGCAGAGATTGAAGAAGCACCACATCCGTTGGATGGACATCCAACATTCACTGCTCTCGTGTGTTGACTAAGTTGACAGGGCGTTGCGTCTGCGTCAACCTTTTTTTAGGAAAGCATTCGCGTCAACCTATAGTAGGCGCACAAGTCAGCCTCAAATCTGTGGAAAACAACATACAACCCATCTGCCATTATTTCTCATAATGTACAGCCCATTTGCCAATTCTTAAGAATTTTTTTGGAGCCCATCTTCTTTTTGTTAGCATTACACCCCATATTGTGGCCACGGTTAAAAAGTATAGGAAATTTTGCATATTTTGGTGCGGTCAACTGTTTTTAATCCCGAAATATCGATTCACATTCAAACTATTTTGAAAAATAATTTATATAAATATAAAATCCAAATAATTGTCCACGCATAAAAATCAATGGAATTTAAAATCTTGTAATGAGAAAAAATTGAAACTAATTCCCGGTTTGATGTGTTTTAAAAATGTACATCCCATTTCTGGGTAAACCGAATGAAACTGTCCTCGTCTTGAAAGATTTGCAGCCTAGCAGGGCTGATAAAGCAAGTAGTCCTCGTTTGGGTATTTCTTAAAAAAAATAGAACTCGGCTAGCCATTTTCAGCAAGAAAAAAACACAACTGGGCTCATGACGTGGTAAACATAAATAAAACCCTGGCTAGACGGGCCACAACCCCCGCACAGCCCCGTTGTTACCCTGATCCGTCGCTAAAACTAGTATAAATAACAACTGCTTGTTCCTAAACAAAATTGCGCGACCTGCTGGGTCCCTGGTGTCAGCCGCTCGTAGTGTAATTCTCTCGTTTATTGACTACGTTGACAATGGCGTGAGCCCCAGATGTCCAACCATTAGGAGGAACCATATTTTTGGGCTTGTAATATAGAGGCACTTACTTGCGTACTGCCATGATGCTGGTGGGTCCCTATTGTCATCCTCTCCATGTACAGTCATATCCTTGTTCCTCTCGGTTGTTGACAACGTTGACAACACAAGAGGGAGGCGCACTACGCACGGCAAGAGAACCAAGGCCACAAGGCGGAGGACGATGGTGAGGCCTCGGACGGAACAAACAGGAGCCGTGGAAGATGCGCCGGTCCAGTCGCATGCAGAGGGGAGTACGAGGGTTGACTGGTTCGGGTGCGGGTGCATGTTGGGGCTGATGTCGCCGGAGAATAACCTGACATGTGGGAGAATAGAGGGAGGGAATGGCGAACGTTGTAGGGTACGTACGGTAGGACGGCAGAGGTGCAGTCAACCATGGGAGGTGGGAGCAGGCGAAGCCGATGGGGTGGTTTGGTTTGGGCGGCTGGAGGAAGAAGAAGACAAGAGATGGAAGATACACGACAAATGTTGGATGTCAATCCAACAGCTGGTAGGCAGAATCGTTTGTTTACTGGCTAGTAAGTCGACACCACCTTGGATAGGCTATTTCCTCGCGGGTCCCAAATGCCAAAATCCAAATCTGTCACGGTCATGCAGCCTTTCCTATGAAAATTTACAGCCCATTTGATGTGCTAGTTCAAAATAAGTTTGTGGGTGCTAGTGGGGGCTAATCACTTGGCTTCTGTAATGCACAGTGAGCTCAAGCAGCCGGCGAGAGTGATGTTATTTCCCTTGGTTGGGATTTGTTACAATATTTCACTCTAAATTAAACGAATGGCAAGCCATTTGCCTTGTTTCAAGAAAATATGACAGCCGCAGCCGAGTTCAAAAGGGCAAGACATCTAACTCTAGCTTACAAAGTATACAAAAGCACAAGGGTTAATTATTCACCAGGTTTACAAAAAAACCCAGGTTCAAAAGGGTAACTGTCGTGGTTCTAAGTCTGACAGTAGTGTGTGTGGGGGGGGGGTACTAAGGATAGGCAAGATCCTAGCTATGGAGTAGTTGTGCACACAAGAGTTTTACGAATTCAGGCCCTTCTCGGAGGAAGTAACAACCCTACGTCTCGGTGCCCGGAGGCGGTCGGCTGGATTATAGGTGTGAGAGTTACAGGGGTGCGAACCCTTCTGCCAGTGGAGAGCGGTGGCTTATATAGAAGATGCCAAGACCCCAACCAGCCCACGTAGCGGAGGGTTTAAAGTACATTAAGGCCAGGCGTTACTGGTAACGCCTTACATAAAGTGTCATCATGACCATAAAGACTACTTAATTACAGACCGTTTGGATACAGAGTAGATCTTGAACTCCTGGTGGTCGAGTGAGTCTTCATGGTCGAGTGTCTTCTAGTCCGTCGAGTGGAGTCCCTCTAGGTTGATTGGAATACGGCTTCTTCTAAAGATGTCCTGGGGGAGGGTACCTTGGACAGGTCCATGACCCTACCCCAGGTATATGACTTCATCATTAGCCCCCGAATGGATCGAGGTTTGAGTGAGGAAGGAGTTGATAATCTTTCCGACCTGTTTTCTGGTGTTGTAAATGTGTCTTACTCTGGACCAATGGCTTTTAAGTGAGGGTGTCAACTTTTCTTTCAGTCTCCTTGATCCATTCTTTATGTCTGTCGAGTGAACTTTATAAACTTGGAGATTCCGAGCGACGGATTGCAGGAGATCTTCCGTCTGACAAGTTGCCCTACGGTTAGCGGATTCAGTGGGATCCAAATTTCGAGAAGCGCGCGAAGCGGAGAAGGCCGCAGTACTCGGATGTGATAAGGCAGAGACGCCTCGATTCCCATGCTGCTTTTTTCGCCACGTATCGCTCGCGCGACTGTTTCGGGATTTGACAAGATTGCCTGGGCCTACTAGTCAGCCACTCGGAAGCGACTCCATATAAGGAACCGGGCGGAGGTTTTTGAACAGTGCTCCCTTATTTTCCCCTCCCCCGTCTTTAGATTCATCCGCTGGGCTTGCCATTTGTTCAGCACCGCTGCTCCGTTCCGGCCTCGTCGGCGACAATGGTGAAAGAGAAGACGGCGGCTTTGGAGCGGGCGAAGAAGGCGACGGCGAAGGCGAAGGGGAGAGCGACCAGTCGGGGCGGATCCTCGTCGCGGTCCCGCCTGCCGCAAGGTTGGATCCAGGGGGATTGGATCCGCTCGACTATCACCTAGAAGGATCTCGATGACCTGGCCAACGAAGGGCTGATCGAGCATGGGGCGGCGAGGCTTCCGGGGACGGAGTGGCAGCTGCAGCCTCAGGAGGGTGAGTGTGTCCTCTTAGCGACTCATGTCGATCGTGGGTTTTCTCTGCCACCGCATCTTTTCTTTCGGGGGTTCCTGAACTTCTTCGAGGCTCAGCTCCACCACTCCACACCTAATTCCATTGCCTATCTCGCTGCTTTCGTGTCTTTGTGCGAAAACTTCTTGGATTGTCGGCCGCACTGGGGCCTTTTCAAACACATATTCACTTGTCGCTCTCAGACGGTTAAAAAGGCTAATCCGAATGATGAGAGAACCCAAGTAATCCAGATGTGTGGGGGTCTTGGGGTCCAGATGAGGAGTAAGAGTGCTTTTCCAGCTATGACCCTTCCTGAGTCAGTTAGAGGGTGGCAGTCGACCTGGTTCTACTGCCAAGACCGGTCGATGCCAGGGCAGTCGACTGGGCTCCCTCCGTTCACCATGAGTCGAGTGAACAAGCCGTCTTCTCTGAAAGTAATTCCGGAGGAGAAGGCTCAGGTTAAAATGTTGATGGAGCGTGTATTCCAACTCATTCGTGATGGTGTGACTGGCATGGATCTTATGGAGGTTTTCCTTCGACGGCGCATCCAGCCACTCCAATACCGAGGCCACCCGATGTGGTTGTACTCTAGTACTGAAGACACCACTCGGGTCCACCCAGAGGAGGTCGACGACATCACGCTGGATAGGTGGATGACGACCATCACAGGAAACAAGGACAACCCCCATGGGGCCAGGAGGATCCCGCCACTCGACCAATCTTATGAACCAGACAAGGTATGACTACTTATCTTCGACTGTAATCATGTTTCGTCCATTTTGCTTTGCTGCGGCTCAGTCGATCGACTTTTGTCTTGTTTTTTGTCTTTCAGGCTACCACCAAGTTGTATTCGATGCCCAACGGGCACAAGCACAGACCGAGGAGGAGGAGGGAAGTGGAGGTGAAAGTCAAGAGGAGTGGGAATCGGATGGCGACGAGGGTGATGAAGATGCTGGCTCCGATGAGGAGGAAGAGGAGCAAGAGGAGGAGGAAGTAGCGCCTTCCCATTCTGAAAGAAGGTCCAAGCTTGCCCATGACCCTGTAGTCGAGCGCGGCAAGGGGGCCGCGCCTGTTGTGCAATCGGCCAAGCGTCCTCGGATGACCTCTCCGGCGCCGACTGAGAAAACGCCGAAGCAATCTCGAGTGGTGCCGTCGAAGCCGACGAAAGCTTTGCCGAAGATGAAGATGGTGATTCCGACTATTTCTGGGTAATGACATAACTTGTGTCCTCTTGTTTCTCATGGATTTATTCTTGGTCGATTCGTTAGCTGACCGACTGATTTCTGAAACTACAGTGCTGCTACTTCTGATACCTCGGCCAGACCTGAAGATCAAGAAATGGAGGATGTCATCACTTCCAACCCTGGTATGACCTTTGAAGTTTTGTTTTCAGTCGGTGGGATCTTCGTTTTTAACTTTGACTCTTTTCTGCAGCTCCATCTAATATCATCATTGATCTTCCTGATGATGATGAAGACGAGGAACCACTGAGGCAGAGGAGGAATAGGAGAGCGTCTGCTGGCAAGGCAGCTCAGGTCGTATCAGCACCTGAGACGTTGGTTGCGGAGGGAGACAACGTCACTCGGCCTACCGTATCCTTTGCGGTGCCGCTGATGAGTGCTCGCCTTTCGTCGTCGAGTGCCGGTCAGCCTTCACTTTTCTCTACCCACCACGTCCCTGAAGACCAAGCAAGCGCTGCAAAAGAAGCCATACGCCAGGCGGGGGTTATGATGGAGCAAGTGAAGCCGATCCGAGATGCCAGTCAAGCAGCTTATGACGCCAATTCAGCCCTTTAGAGCAATGTTCGGGTTGGTTGGTCACTGCCTGTTCTGTTAGGATATGGTATCTGAAAAACTTTTCTTTCTGAAAATCTTAGTATCTATCGTATGCCCACTGGGTGTTCCACTGGGTGTTTCGATTGAGATTCTGGATTGGTGGGGGCACGCTGAGTGCACCCACTAGGTGTAGTCCCCAAGGCTATGGTCGACTGCTGGCAATGGACCATAGTCTTTATGTCTTGAGTTTTTTTACTGTCTTCACTCGATCTGGCCGAATGGAATCATAAACCGGTGGGGGCACGTTGAGTGCACCCAGTGGGTGTAGTCCCCGAGACTGTGGTCGACTGCTGGCAGTCGACTATGGTCTGAAGAACACACTCTCTCTTTCTTTTTTGGTCGACTGACCGACTCTGAGTCTAGCTGATAGAACTAGTGGGGGCACGCTGAGTACACCCACTGGGTGTAGTGCCCGAGTCAACATTTGAATGTTTAGATTCAGCTGTAGTCTTAGAAATACTATGATTTTTCTCTTAGTCACTCGGAAGTGACCTATCTTTGACGTCTGTCGATTGATTTTTTGCAGAAATCTTGCGAGCTTTCAGCTCGTTATACTGATTTGGAGAACAAGCATATCCAACTCGAACTTGATCTAAAACTTGTCCAGGAGAACTTCACGAAGGCAAAGGAGGAGGCAAAAGGTATGTTTGGTGAGAATCTTGACGACTGCCTTTACTTCTTGTCCATCCCCGAGTCTGATCTTACTATGATTTTACAGATAAACTGAGGGATTATCTGAAGAAGAAGGATCTTGACCTCACTGAGGCGCAGAAAGCAGCTTCCGAGAAGATCAGGCTCGCAGAAGAAAAGTTGGCTTCGATAAGCAAACTTGAAGAGGAAAACACTAATCTGAAAGCTGCTCTCGACGTGGCCAACCAGGAGGTCACTCGACTGAAGAATGACAAGATGGTCTTGAGTGACAAAGCTAGCGAACTGGTGGGAAAGAAGAATGATCTGGAGGCTTATCTGGGAGGACTCGCCAAGAAGCTATTCCTCATGCTTGAAGGTAACCCTCTGTATCTGACAGGCTTTTTAATTTTGGCCTCGCCACCAAACTGCTGCCTTAACTTTGGGTTTGTGTCTACAGAGTTCTTCCAGAACTTTGAGGAGGAGATTGGTCGACTGGAGACGAGCCTGGACCCTATCAACTCTCCTGTGAAGGATGAAACTACCATGAACGTGCTCCGACTCGAGTCTCGCGTTGCTACCATTGTTGACTATCTTGCAAGGCTGAAGGTTGCGACGTCACGCATCGACACGGCGCTCTGGCCAGGAGAAGCACTTCAGAATGACCTTGAGTCCCTGATGACTCGACTGAACGAAGTTCCAAGTCGAGTGCAAGAATGGAAGAAGTCTTCTGCCAGGTGCGGTGCTGACGTTGCTCTACCTCTGGTCCGTGTTCACTGCAAGGATGCGCGAGAGGACAAGCTGACAGCTCTCAAGGTGGCCAATACCAAGAAGCATGACTTCCGATCCTTCATGGAGACCTTCATCGCTGCTGCCACTCGGATCGCAGATGGAATCGACCTGGATGAGTTCGTTTCGCCTTCCAGCCCTCCTCAGGAGGGGTAAAAAACTTCTATGCTTGATGCTTTAAATTTCCCTCGGAATGCCGAGTGGTTTTTGTAACCGACAAACTTTATCAGGCTTGGTGCTTGAGCACTTATGGATCCGTAAGACGTTATCTGCACTTAAGTTTGCCGTCGAATATGTTTGCTTCTGCCTTCGAATGATCATCATCATTTGCTTGAAATATATACTAGTGTTTGTAATGCTCTTTTGCAGGTCGGTATGAAGCACAATTTGCAATCGACTTGTACTCGTCATGCTTAGGTGAGCACTGGGCTGCAGCTAAGCCTCCAAGTGGGAGGCTTGCTCACCACTCGGTAGGATTTTAAGAACTTAGGCGAGCACTGGGCTGCAGCTAAGCCCCCGAGTGGGAGGTTTGCTCTCCACTCGGTAGGATTTCAGAAACTTAGGCGAGCATTGGGCTGCAGCTAAGCCCCTGAGTGGGAGGTTTGCTCTCCACTCGGTAGGATTTCAGAAACTTAGGCGAGCACTGGGCTGCAGCTAAGCCCCCGAGTGGGAGGTTTGCTCATCACTCGGTAGGATTTCAGAAAC
>NC_041393.1:562228854-562275819 GCF_002162155.2 Triticum dicoccoides | reverse complement strand
TCACCACTCGGTAGGATTTCAGAAACTTAGGCGAGCACTGGGCTGCAGCTAAGCCCCCGAGTGGGAGGTTTGCTCACCACTCGGTAGGATTTTTGAGAAAACTTAGGCGAGCACTCGGCTGCAGCTAAGCCTCCGAGTGGGAGGTTTGCTCTCCACTCGGTAGGATTTCAGAAACTTAGGCGAGCACTGGGCTGCAGCTAAGCCCCCGGGTGGGAGGTTTGCTCACCACTCGGTAGGATTTTATGATGTACCCCCGAAGGAGAAGATAGCAGTCGACCTGCGCTTCGTCCTCCTTGCGGAGCGCATGTTGTATTTGTGGCGTAGCTCAGAAGGAGAAGGCAGGAGTCGACCCACGCCTCATCCTCCTTGCGGAGCACACGTTGTATTTGTGGCGTAGCTCGGAAGGAGAAGGCAGGAGTCGACTCGCGCCTCGTCTTCCTTGCGGAGCGCACGTTGTATTTTATACTTAGGCGAACACTAGGTTGCAGCTAAGCCCCCGAGTGGAAGGCTGGCTTACCACTCGGTAGGATTTTCAAAAACTTAGGCGAGCACTGGGCTGCAGCTAAGCCCCCGAGTGGAAGGCTGGCTTACCACTCGGTAGGATTTTCAAAAACTTAGGCGAGCACTGGGTGCAGCTAAGCCTCCGAGTGGAAGGCTGGCTTACCACTCGGTAGGATTTTCAAAAACTTAGGCGAGCACTGGGCTGCAGCTAAGCCCCCGAGTGGGAGGTTTGCTCTCCACTCCATAGGATTTTGTTTAAACTTAGGCGAAACGGATTCACAGCTAAGCCTCCGAGTGGAAGGCTGGCTTACCACTCGGTAGGATTTTCTTTTACAAACTTAGGCGAAACGGATTCGCAGCTAAGCCACCCACTGGGGGACTGTTTTATGTGGACGAAGGTAACAACAATCACTGGGAAAATTATAAAACTCTTGTCTTTGATAAATAAATTACAGAAGTACTTTTATTACAACTCATCCGAGTGAATACTTAAGTATAAAAGGGGCGGAGCAGATCCGCATTCCAAGCTCATGGCTCATCAATCTGGCGATCGATGTTGTACAGACGGTATGCTCCGTTGTGGAGAACTTTGGTAACAATGAAGGGGCCTTCCCAAGTAGGGGCGAGTTTGTGTGGCTTTTGTTGGTCCACTCGGAGGACCAAGTCTCCTTCATGGAAGGCTCAGCTCTTCACATTTCTGGCGTAGAATCAACGCAAGTCTTGCTGATAGATGGTCGATCGGATCATGGCCATCTCTCTTTCTTCTTCTAGAAGGTCGACTGCATCCTGCCGGGCTTGTTCTGCTTCAGCTTCAGAGTAGAGCTCGACTCGCGGCGCATTGTGAAGCAGGTCACTTGGCAGGACCGCCTCAGCTTAGTAGATCAGAAAGAATGGAGTCCTCCCAGTCGACCGATTTGGAGTAGTCCTCAATCCCCAAAGAACTGATGGAAGTTCGTCGACCCACGTGCCTGCTGCGTGCTTGAGGTCGCGCATCAACCGGGGTTTCAGTCCTTTGAGAATTAGGCCGTTTGCTCTTTCTGCTTGTCCATTCGACTGGGGATGGGCGACTGAAGCGTAGTCGACTCATGTGCCTTGGGAAGCACAGAAAGCTTTGAATTGATCGGAGTTGAAGTTTGACCCATTATCAGTGATGATGCTATGCGGAACTCCTTATCTGAATATTAATTCTCTGATGAAGCTGATGGCAGTGCTAGCATCAAGATTTTTAATGGGCTTGGCCTCGATCCACTTGGTGAACTTGTCGACTGCCACCAGTACATGGGTGAAGCCGCTCCTGCCAGTTCTCAGTGGTCCAACCATATCTAACCCCCAAACAGCGAAAGGCCAGACGATTGGGATGGTCTTCAAGGCTGAGGAAGGTTTGTGTGACATGTTGGAGTAGAACTGACAGCCTTCACACTTGTCAACTACCTCTTTTGCCATTTCATTTGCTTTGGGCCAGTAAAAACCTGCTCGGTATGCTTTAGCCACAATGGTCCGAGAGGACGCATGATGGCCACAGGTCCCCGAGTGGATGTCGTTGAGAATCATTCGACCCTCTTTCGGTGTTATGCATTTCTGGCTGACTCCAGTCACGCTTTCCCTGTACAACTGTCCCCTCATGACGGTAAAGGCTTTGGATCGACGGACGACCTCTCGAGCCTCTTCTTCATTCTCTGGGAGCTCTTTCCTTAGAATATACGCGACATAGGGCACTGTCCAGTCGGTTGTAATAACCAGAACTTCCATGATTAAGTCGACCACAGCTGGGACCTCGACTTCAGTCGGATCTGTGGCGCTTTTTGGCTGCGGGGCTTCTTTAGTGAAAGGATCTTCTTGTACTGACGGCGTGTGAACATGCTCCAAAAACACGCCACTCGGGATGGCTTCTCTTTTGGAACCTATCTTCGCCAAGTCATCGGCTGCTTGATTTTTCAGCCGGGGGACGTGATGGAGCTCTAATCCCTCAAATTTCTTTTCCAGCTTTCTGACTGCATTGCAGTAACCAGTCATGGCTGGGCTTCTGACATCCCACTCCTTCATCACTTGGTTGACCACTAAATCCGAGTCACCGTAGACCATGAGGCGACGGACGCCGAGTGAAATGGCCATACGCAACCCATACAAGAGCGCTTCGTATTCTGCTTCATTGTTGGAGGAATCAAAGTGAATCTGGAGTACATATCTGAGCTTATCTCCTCGGGGGGAAACCAACACTACCCAGGCACCGGAACCATTCAACATTTTAGAGCCATCGAAGAACATAGTCCAGTGCTCTGAGTGAACTTGAGTCGGTAACTGCTGTTCAGTCCACTCGGCAAGGAAATCTGCTATTGCTTGGGACTTGATAGCTTTCTTTGCCTCAAATCTGATATCCATGGGAAGAAGCTCAATCGCCCATTTTGCCACTCGGCCAGTTGCATCTCTGTTGTGCAGAATCTCTGATAAGGGGGCATCGCTGACGACTGTGATGGTATGGTCAGAGAAGTAGTGAGCAACTTTCTTTGTGGTCATATAGATCCCATATACAAGCTTCTGATAATGAGGGTATCTTTGCTTTTATGGGGTTAGGACTTCAGAAATGTAATATACTGGGCGCTGAACTTTGAAGGCTTTCCCTTCTTCTTCCTGCTCGACCGTAAGTACAGTACTGACGACTTGTCCTGTGGCTGCAATGTAAAGCAGCAAAGGCTCTTTGCTGATCGGGGTAGCAAGCACCCACTGGGTCTTTGCTGATCGGGGCAGCAAGCACCGGCTGGGTGGAAAGCAGGGTTTTTAACTCTGCAAACGCTGCGTCAGCTTCAGGAGTCCACTCGAACTTGTCTGACTTCTTCATCAGTCGGTAAAGAGGCAATGCCTTCTCACCGAGACGAGAGATGAATCGACTTAAAGCGGCCAAGCAACCAGTAAGCTTCTGAACATCGTGCACACGCACAGGTCGTTTCATTCGGAGTATAGTGCCCACTTTCTCTGGGTTTGCATCGATTCCTCGTTCGGAAATGAGAAAACCGAGTAACTTTCCACCAGGAACTCCGAATGTGCACTTGGATGGGTTAAGCTTGATATCATAGCTCCTGAGGTTGGCAAATGTTTCAGCGAGGTCAGTCAGCAGGTCGGAACCTTTTCGTGACTTGACCACAATGTCATCCATGTACGCTTCCACACTCCGACTGATTTGAGTGAGCAAACACTTCTGAATCATCCTCATGAACGTGGCTCCGGCATTCTTGAGGCCGAATGGCATGGTGACATAACAGAAGCACCCGAATGGGGTGATGAAAGCTGTTTTGATCTCATCGGCCCAAACAGATGGATCTGATGGTACCCGGAATAGCGTCTAAGCAAGACAGTCGCTCACATCCCACAGTCGAGTCGACTATTTGGTCGATGCGGGGAAGAGGAAAATGATCTTTTGGGCAGGCCCGATTGATATGTTTAAAATCAATGCACATGCGAAGTGAGTTGTCCTTTTTGGGGACCATGACAACATTGGCGAGCCACTCGGAGTGGTAAATCTCTCAGACAAACTCTGCTGCTAAGAGCCGAGCCACCTCTTCGCCAATAGCCTTCCTTTCCTGGACGACGGACCGTCGCAGATGTTCCTTGACAGGTTTTGCCTTTGAATCGACTCGCAGATGATGCTCAGCTAGCCCCCTGGGTACACCCGGCATGTCAGAAGGTTTCCATGCAAAGATGTACCAGTTCTCACGGAGGAACTGGATGAGCGCTTCTTCCTATTTGGGGTCGAGTGTTGTGGAGATATGAGTTGGAGCAGCGCTGGGGTCGGTCGGGTGAATGTGAACTGGTTTTGTCTCACCAGACGACTTGAACGCTGATTCCGTGGTGGGATTTTTGGCTCGCAACAAATCACTCGGGTCTACGTTCCTCTGGTGTTGCTGCCACTCTTCTGCCACCATCTGAGCATCGACGATCTTTGAGCCTTTCTGGAAGCACTCTTCTGCCTTCTTGCGATTACCAGTAACAGTGATCACGCCTTTAGGGCCAGGCATCTTTAATTTGAGGTACACGTAACATGGTCGAGCCATGAAACGTGCATAAGCTGGCCTGCCCAAAATAGCATGGTAGGCACTCTGGAAATCTATAACCTCAAATGTCAGCTTCTCTTTGCGGAAGTTCTTGGAATCACCAAAAACCACATCAAGAGCAATCTGACCGAGTGACACGGCCTTCTTGCCCGGAATGACTCCATAGAAACTCATGTTGCTTGTGCTGAGTCTGGACATTGGAATGCCCATCCCTTTCAGCGTCTCAGTGTATAGTATATTCAAACTACTACCACCATCCATCAACACTTTAGTCAGTCGAGTGCCCTCAACGACTGGGTCGACCACCAGAGCTTGCCTCCCATGGGTGGCTATGTGCGTCGGGTGATCAGACTGGTCGAATGTGATGGCTGTCTGAGACCACTTCAGATAATTGGGTGTTGCTGGAGCAACCATATTCACCTCTCGGTTTATAACTTTCAGTCGACTTTTGCTCTCAACGTCAACAAAAATCACCAGAGTAGAATTGACCTGAGGGTATTCCTCGTCACTATCTCCCTTATCCTCAGCTTTGTCTGACTCCTTTTCCTTGTCCTTGGGCTGTTTCCCTTGGAACTGCTGTATCAGAAGTCGACACTGTCGAGTGGTATGCTTCGGGTAAATGAAATTACCCTCTTCATCCTTCTTCGTGTGGATGTGACACGGCAAATCCATCACGTCATTTCCTTCTTTATCATTTACATTTTTGGGGTTCCAAGGCCCCTTGGGCTTTCCTTTGAATTTTCCTTGAGTCACGGCCAGGGCTTCTCCAGGAGCAGCTGGCCCAGCTTTCTGCTTTTGCTTCCGACCGGAGTTCCCTCCTCCGGTTTCTTGGGTGACTGACTTATGCTTGCCGCTCCGGAGCCGATCCTCTTCCTCACCATTGGCATATTTGGTGGCTATTTCCATCATTCGACTCAGAGACATGTCTCCGGTTCGACTGAATTTCAGGCTTAGCTCTCTGTACTTTACGCCTTCCTTGAAGGCGCGGACTGCGTGGTGATCAGATACATTCTCCACTGTGTGATGCAACGTGATCCATCTCTGGATGTAATCTCTCAGAGTCTCATTCGACTTTTGCACACATGATTGCAACTCTGTCAGTCCTGCTGGTCGCTTGCACGTTCCTTCGAACGTTCTGACAAACACTCGGGAGAGATCCTCCCATGTGTAAATGCTGCTGGGTGTCAACTGATTCAGCCATGCTCTGGCTGACCCTTCCAACATAAGAGGCAGATGCTTCATGGTCACCTCGTCATTCCCGCCGCCGATCAGGACAGCCACTCGGTAGTCCTCAAGCCAAGTATCAGGCTTAGACTCACTGTTGAACTTACTGACTCTAGTCGCCAACCTGAAGTTGGGAGGAATCACTGCGGCTCGGATGGCTCTGCTGAAACACTCTGGTCCGGAGACATGCACTCGGCTACTGGTGGGTACATCTCTGTCGTTGCCCTCTCTGTGAGCTCTGTTCCGGTCGACCAGACCTTGAACGATGATGGATCTCACATCAAAGCCTGGTTCTCTGTGGTCGACTGGGATTCTTCGCCCACCACTGTGCTGGCGTCTATCATCCTGCTGTCGAGGCACATAAGATCCACCCCTTGGGGGAGGAGGAGGCACTCGACATCGATCGTTGCGATCGAATTGGTGATTGTACTGCTCATGGTTCATGTACTGATCATGTCGGTCACCATGCCCTTCACGCCTCGGGGGCGATCTGGGGCTATGAGCCGACTAGACCGTATTCGCTGCCACGGATCTGCTGTGAATCCTGTTCCGCGACTGCAATACAGCTGAATTCTGATCTCCCGCTGCCCGGAGCAAATCTCTGACCTGCATCAAGCCTCTGCCAGCTTCTGACTGGGAAGGCTGAATTGATTCTACTATACGGGCTGCAGCTGATAGATTCTGAATCGGAGTTTGATATACCTGAGTCGGAGGTGGAAAGAGCTGGCGTCGACTGGAGTCTGGAATTCGTTGCCGCGCGCACTCGTCGAGTGCCCGCTGAAGGTTCTCCAGTCGAGTGCGCTCGTCCAGGTTGGCCAAGTGCGCGTCCTCCAAGGCGCGAGCCTCAGGGGTTTCTCCAACGATCGGAGTGTGAAGGGCATCCATGTTCCGGCGGTGCAGCTCTTCCCTCTGCTGCGAATTGAGGGGCTCGGGGAGGTATTCCTCATGGACGTGCGACGGATCGCCTCCGCCGTTGCCTCCCTCGGCACCGGGAAAGCCGGGGGGAACGTGCGGTCCATTGACCATCAGGATATCCGCCGTTGGATCGCTGCTGTCACACGCGGATGCAGTAGAGAGATTCGTCGGGCTCGATTGCCGCGACTTGGGCGGTGGTCGACTGGCGAGCCACCGCATGCCCCACCCACCGCTGAAGCCTCGATCGACCGAAGCGCTTACGCCGGCGGGAAGCTGGGAGGGAGGATGACACAAAAACCGGCCGATATTGGGTCGACGGTTGCCGCAGAAGGACACCGCGGACGCACGCTCGAAAGTGCGTAGCTCCGCGGACTAGGAGCGCGTCAACGTCGAGTGGAGCCTCCTGCAGCCAGGCAGAGTCGTCGGCGATGAACGTGAGTGCGCCGAGATGGATCTCGCGGCCCTCAACCAAAACTTCACCTGAAACCATGATGATGGGAATCGGAAAAATTGCAACTTCTCCAATAAGTCCTAAGACACCGGCCCCACGGTGGGCGCCAACTGTCGTGGTTCTAAGTCTGACAGTAGTGTAGGGGGGTACTAAGGAGAGGCAAGATCCTAGCTATGGAGTAGTTGTGCACACAAGAGTTTTACGAGTTCAGGCCCTTCTCGGAGGAAGTAACAACCCTACGTCTCAGTGCCCAGAGGCGGTCGACTGGATTATATGTGTGAGAGTTACAGGGGTGCGAACCCTTCTGCCAGTGGAGGGGGGTGGCTTATATAGAAGATGCCAAGACCCCAGCCAGCCCACGTAGTGGAGGGTTTAAAGTACATTAAGGCCAAGCATTACTGGTAACGCCTTACATAAAGTGTCAGCATGACCATAAAGACTACTTAATTACAGACCGTTTTGATACAGAGTAGATCTAGAACTCCTGGTGGTCGAGTGAGTCTTCATGGTCGAGTGTCTTCTAGTCCGTCGAGTGGAGTCCCTCTAGGTCGACTGGAAGACGGCTTCTTCTAAAGATGTCCTAGGGGAGGCTACCTTGTACATGTCCATGACCCTACCCCAGGTATATGACTTCATCAGCAACAACATCTAACTCCAGCACTATTTTCGACAGTCACAGTCAAATGGATCGGTCAGGTCCATAGAATGAACATCCTGGGTCGTAAAATTTACTGGATTATGACCACAATATGTTGTAAACAGAAGCCCGACACGTTCAGAAGCTCTTTTGCCCACCTGAAACTCCTTTTTTTGATCTTCGACATACCCATCCGTCAAAACCATGCTGCTGATAAACTTAAGCCTGATGGACAATAGTAACCTCGCATTCAGTAGGAAGAATGTGACAAATCTAGTGTTTGCACGGTTGGCTACATATCGTTCTAGCGTTATTGTCTTCAATCGAATCTCATGAGAAGTGAGAATATCCCGATGCTTACGAATCCACCGATTAGTTATAACTTTCTTACCCCGTCAATAGACATGAAGATTGAAAATAGTTAAGGTCTAAAAAGAGAGTGTCGAAAGAGCAACAACTGAACAGTTAATTCTAGTACACTATATGCGGGCTTCCAATGTGCGTGAAATTATCTCCTTTATATACAACTTCTCTAGACATGGAAAGCATTGCAGCAAGCCAATAATCTTGTTCAGATCAAAACTATTCATTTGGATATATAAGATCTTGACAGAATCCAGCACCATTGATAGGCCATCCATGGAGAAACTCTTCATTGAGCATAGAACTTAATATTAGTACAAAATGTGTACTCCAAGATGATATATAACTTATGCGCAGAAATTTAAAATGTAGCTTATGGTTACAAGTGTAGATAATAATATAAAGTATCTAAAGAACTGTGGAGCCAAACACCATATTGAAATGAGCACAGAGATCATGTATTACACCCAAGGTCTCCAGTTTAGGCGCAGAGAGGACAGTTATTTGCAACGGTGAATAACTAGAATCAAGGATCAACCATTGAAGTGAAGTGGCATCTTGGATGATGAGCTACCTTCCGTCAAAAGAAATTCCAATTCTTACAAGGTTAGGCGACTTTATTTGGAGACAAACAATTCTAACTATGAAAACAAGTACCAAGCACTCCAGGGCAGGGAAACTGGAGTGGATGATGTTGTGCAATAAGGCCTCCGATATACGAACCCGCATAAGTGAAAGTTTCTTGAGAAATGGGAGTCGAAGGTTTAGTACCAGATTGTCTGGTAGGTAGCACAAAGAAAAGGTGGTGGTGTGGAGAGAGGAGGAAAACCGCGAGATGGACATCGGTGCTAAGGGCACAAGTACATGGCGTTCCTTATGCGGTATACCAGGGGAATAGTAGAACTCAAGCAGCTGTAGTTCTATGAATTCAGGGGATTTCAGCCAGCCGTCCATGGTGCATGGCATGTTATGCTTGCTCAGATAGCATGATGGGATGCAGAGGCTTTGAACGGAGCCCTAGTGGGAGGAGATGATGGCTCTGGGGATTTCAAAATCATTGAAGAGAGATAGCTGACGACATTCGAGATTAAGGGGCACGGCGCGCCATAGAGGGTGACACCGAATTGAGATGACTTGGGTGCGGCAGCAATCCTTGGTGGGGAGAAGCGAGATGATCTCCCCAAGGACGGTGTCCGGGAGATCGCCGATGCGGTCCACCCGAGATTCTACGGGTTCCTGGGATCCGGTGGGGGCGGGGTCGCCGCTTCTCCTTGCGCTGCCGGGTGCGGGATCTACAATAGGCGTCGCCGCTGGCAGGAGCCTCATCTTCTTGGTGCTGGGGGTCAGACGACTCCATTTTCCTCGAGGGCGTCGCGTCGCGCTCACGGATTTGAGCAGAGTAACGAATGACGAGCCTAGTTGTAGTGCGAGTGAAGAAGAAGGGGAGCTGGGGTTTTTCTGTAGTAGTGAGGAAGAAGGGGAGCTGGGGTTTTCTGTAGGAGTGAGGTGAGGAATTTGGGGGTACGAGTGGAGCGAGCTTGATGTGAGGTGGGTGGGAGTGATGAGGAAGAAAAGAACCCAGGTTTTTTTGGGGGGCGGTGTGCTGGGAGTGGGTAGCGCCTCTCATTCAGTAAATATATCGGCTTTTGAATTGATTTTACTATTTACTAGGGTGGATGGGCTGTTTTGTCTTTGGCCCAGAGAAACAATTACTACTAGTACAGTGGAAACACTCTATAGCTACCCAGAAAAAAATTACTACTAGTACAGTGGATACAATAACGCTTCTGGCTCCTCCTAGGTCATTGAAATGTCTCCCACTACTGAATGTCGTTATACTTTTGTTCACCGACATGCGGGCCATGCAGCATGCGGGACCAAATGCCATCCACCAAATTAGAAGGCGGTATGCAGGCAGAGAGTCACCCCGATCGTAGCGCGATAGTAACGAGTCGTTGTATCACAAAACCCCACCTCCCCGCAGTCTAAGTTTGACGGACGAAGCAACCATCATTTCTCTTTTCGCCGAATCCCCTTCTCCCTCACTGTCTTCAAGAAAGGCAACACTCGCATCTGCCACTGTTCTTCTCTCCCAACGAAGGGAAGGTAAGCAGATCCGTGATGTTGGTATATTTTCGTTCAGAGAAAAAAAAGAACTTTTGCAAAGCAAAACCGATCCTCACTCTCTTTTTTGTTTCATTGTCATTGCATTGTGTTTTCCTTTCAGTGGTCTCCTAGTATTCGTTAGTTTCATGATGGACCAAGGAGAACCAAGCAAAGATCTGCCGATATTGGAGTAGACGCGGGAGGCTGATCCCCACGAGACAGAGAGCTCCAAGAAGATGGAGGCAGCCACCGAGCCGACCCCAGATACGCTCACGGCCACTACTACGATGGTCAACGCCCCGTTTGAGGATACAACCCCCATGGCACTGCAGGAGCAGTTTTCCCCCTTCGAGGATGTGTCCCCCCCTGCTGAGCTGCCCAAGGTGATTTTCTTCTTTGCTGATCTCGATTGTAGTTTTTCATCTAAGTATGTGGTGATGAGTAATGCAAAATTTTATGAGCTTCGATGCCATGCTATACATAGTGGTTTAAATAACTTGTGTTTCTTAATACTGGAAAGTAATTCAGAATTTGTTTTTGTTTCAATTAGAGCCCCGATGGAGACAAGGATTGTGTGGTTGTACATGTCACTCGCTATGAGGCAGATGACCTGAATATACGCACTGGTAAAACATAGTTCTTAGGCTGTTGGATACTGGAAGCCATTTGCGTTTATACCAATGAAGAGTTGTATTCCAGCCTCACTGTTGTCAGGCATGTTTTCCAGGGTGTACTGAAGCACAAGAAGTTCAAAGCTACTCCTTCGTTTGTGAGGCATACTGTTGTTGTCAAGCTTACGCAGGAAGATGACGTGGCATGCCTCCACAAACAAGTTTATGAGTGGCAAGGCCACAAGGTTGTCTTCATGAAGGTTCATGGGATTGAGCTGCTGCCGGACGTCCTCGATGATGTTCATGGCAAGGTCCGTCTTATGTCCAGCCCAAATTAGGTCGAGGCATGAAATAGTTTCCCCAGCTAGTGTTTAATAGTAGTTTGGTTTGTGTCTAATTATTCGAACCTTGCTTGTTATCGAGCCCTTTGGGGCTAGTACTCTGTTTGAATCTGTCTATGGGAGTTGCTGCTACTTTTGTGTGCCCGTGAATCATGTGAGAACCATCGTAATTTTTGCTGAAACATATGCGTCCTCACTAGTTTTTTCATGAATATGGCATGGTAAGACATAAGTAGTCAAGGTTTATCATACGAGCAGTGTGTGTTTGATGAAATAGAGTACTTGTTCGAGAACTGTGCGCTGACGTATACATAAGTACTTGTAAACATTGTTGGTGATACCCCACTTGTAAGCAGTTGTGATAAACACGACACATTGGCTCAGCTCGCTTCAACACTAGGCTATCGACCAGCTAACAATCAACAATCTGTTATCTGACATATAAGCAACTATGTATCTTGTGACAGTGGTTCATGCAGTTAACTGAGGCCACAATGTAAATTCCAAACGTTCACACGCTAGTCCAGCGTTCATGTGGAACACTCACATTAAACTCGGCTTCATAAAAAACTTGAAAAGCATAAGTTAAGCAATTTTATACATCTCAATTATTCATAGAACATAACAAACATATACTAGTTCACAACAAAAGATAAAGTTGTGAGAAGGTTTACAAATCAGGAAAAACAAGCAAGGTTTCTCTAAGAAAAGGGCCTCCCGACAGGCTTAAATTTCTTGGAGTTCACTCTCATTTTTTCTTGTTTCCACCATCCAGGGTTAGGTTTTCTCATTCCAGAATAACCAATTATAATTGTGGTCTCAGCTGGAATGATGAACTGAACCATGCAGTGTATTGACCAGCTGAAATTCTTGTGCATTCCACTAAATTTAAGCACCGCTATTTGCAGAAATAAGCACACCACAATACCTCTTGTCTGTGCACCTATCCAAAAAACCGTTGTGCAACCATGCCAACTAGTCCTCGGTCCATGGATGAACTAGTAGAAAGTGCATTCTGGACTAGAATGCAGTTGTTTTCGCTTGTCCCTGCACTGCAATCAGGAAGTAAAACGTATGAATCATCTTCTTTTAGATTGCGTTGTTCATTCTACCTAGTTACTACCAATGTAGGAATACCTGGAACACTAGTGGTTAGGGGACGACAGCTAGGAATAGCCATCTCATTTTGTGCAGTTGTACTAAAACTAAGGTGTGTACTTTTGATTGCGTAGACAAGAAACGATATGGAGACATACATCCCTGTTTGCGTAAATATGAAATACGGTTATTTAAATAGTGACAGATATTTGCAGTGGCATATGATTAACAACAGCATCTATTGTGTTATAATTGGCACTAGATTGACAGTATGAAAGTGCCCTTAAGTAAGTAGCGTCACATCACATCAACACTGCCACTAGATTAACATGCATAACAATAGCATTAGTATTACTGTCATGAGAGTAGCACATGGTCAGTAAATGTGCAATCAAATTTGTGCAGTTCCACTGGGATGAAGCAATGTTAGCGGTGTGAGATTTAAGTGTAACTGCAAAAAGACAATTCATGGTAAATAAAGCAAGACGGAAGCACTTCATAAAATGGTGGTGGCATTGCTTCAATTTATCGATGGCACTAGACCATTGCTTATAGTGACATTAGGTGGCATTGCTTAATGCTTCATGTGATTTTACATTAACGGTAGCGATAGGGGCGTAGGGATAGTAGGGGCATAATGTGGTGAGGCAGATGTGGTTGCCGAGAGCGGCAAACACTCAGGCAACATGTCTGCATTTGTCCCATTTTTTATCTCCTCGGCGACATTTTCCTATGTGAGCACAGGAAATCTAGACCTACTCATTCTCATTTGCGCTGTCCCCCAGCACCCGTCACTTTCTTTCCTTTTCAACCAAGATATAGGCCCACTTTCCCCCACCCTTCGCCATCCACCATGATTTCTTCGTCTTTTCAACCAAGAGACCGGTTGGGTAGCCAGTATCTACTACTTTCCCCTGTTTCCTCTTAGAACCAAGTCCTAGATTCATGCTACAACTTTCCCACTTTCTTCCCTGTTTGAACCAACTCTTAGAGTCGACTGTATGAACTAGCTTCACCTCTAATAATATTAATAGTCTAGGTGGATTTGGAACAGCGGACAGAAGTAGAAAAAGATCCACACGAAGCCAAGTGTGGAGCTGGGGTAGTAGAGCAAGGCATGTTTCGAAGGAATATATACCTGAGGGTCGTCGGCATGTGGCAAAGACAGTGTTGGGAGGCCGCATCTTGGCCACAATACCGCAGGGAGGAAGAAGGGGTCGGAGGCCCTCCCGAGCCGATGCTCTCCCGGAGAGAACGACACGGCCGCCGATCGAGACGTGCGGGCAGTCGTTGGTCTCCTCCCTCGCTGCTGATGACAGAGCGAACGATGCACCTACACCCCTGTCCCGGTCGAGGTTGTCCGGCTGGATTTGTGACTAGCCGTGAGCTGAGAGAGAGTGTGGCCACCTATGTCTTGCTTAGATCTGGAGAGCATGAGAGAGTGAACGAGAGGAACCCTAGTAAAGCAAGCGCTAAGGCTCCTGCTTATATATATAGTGGAGTGATTTTGTTGTACCAGCTTCAAAAAATGCGCTCCTACGTGTACTCGCGAGTGGATGTGAGAGAACTAGTGTGTGCATGCACCGCCACAAGAGTAATAGTATAAGTGTGTGACGTGTGAGCTAAAATAAAATGTGCGCGACGTCTTCTGTTTTTTAGAAGTTCTGAGGGTAGGGTGTGAAGAGCACATATGTGTGAGACGTCTACCTGCAGATAGACGGTGGGTGCGAGAGGACTCGGGAGAGTCGTGACTCGTGAGGATGTGTGTGCGTGAGAGAGAGGGGGGCACGTATCAATGCAATGCATGTGTCCGTAAATCATTCTCCAACAAACATTCGCCACAAGACTTTTCCTGACGAACGCTGTAAGAACCGTTAGATCGGCATCTGACAGTGTCAGTTTTGCCATGTCATTTAACAGGACATCCACTCCTCCTACACACAAATCTTCCACGTGAGTGTTAGCAACTGCCGTATGCTCCCTCCGTTCCAAAATGCAGTGCATATAGCTTTATTGAAAATTCGAACCTCGCAAACTTTTACCAAGTTTTCGTGTACCAAATTGCACATGTAGAATACCCTGTATATATCATTTCATTCATCTTCAAGAGGTAACTATAAAGATGGGGGAGGAGTATACAAATAAAGACCATCATATCACCTGCAGCAATTTCCACCATCCTTTGGTATGGAGGAATATCATAGGAAATCTATATGATATGATTTTTATAGGATTTTTTCCTTTAGACACAATTGGTTCATAGGAATAGATTCATATACTCCACATTTCAAAGGAAATAAACATGATATCATTTCTATAGCTTTAGAGCCACTTGGTTCATATGAATGGATTCCTATACTCCCATAATTTCAAAGGAAAATAAACATTAGCATATATTCACTAGAAAAGTTCCTATGATATGAACCAAATTACATCTCTTTTCTAATCCCTCCTCATAGGAATTGAGATACATGTCATCTCTAGATTCAATAGAAAAGTTCCTATGATGTGAACCAAATGACATCTCTTTTCCAATCCCTACTCATAGGAATTGAGATACTCCATGTCATCTCTTTCCCTACAACTTCCATACATCTTCTAATCCTAAATAGCTAGTACAACCCACTAGTAGCTTTTTTCCAAGACATGCAACTATGTCACAAGAACTATATAGTGTGTGAATAACTTTGAAAGATGGTCGCTAGATGAAGCTAATCCGATAGTGTAGAGATGGCAAATCTGAGCACTACTGGTCGTTGGATATCATCAACATTCCACCAGATCTGCCACATGTACAATTTAGAAGACTCCATGGTTGAACTTAAGCATAATGCACAAACCTCAAAACACAAGCACTTCTCCTTTGTTCTAGAATCTTCCGTATCATAATTGAATTTTTTTCTAAATGAATTACCATTATTTGTTTTTTTACTTTATGCTTTACAATCACAACCCCATGAATCTTAACATTTTTATAGAACTAATTGATTTTGAATGAGATGAACTATAAGAACTAAACGAACATCTACATCATGCATATATGACTCAAAGCTTTACATGTTATAGTGTGTATTTATTCATAATTTGGTTTCAAAATCTCATGCGTTCAATGCATGTGTACCTACTAGTTTTTAGTAGTGTAGCAAATTTCACGCGGCCCGGGGTATATCAAAATGCAGGGCCCATGCATCATTGCCTTTCGGTCGAACCTACGTCCACAATTTCTTGTATGTACTATATCTCCACTGGTCCCTGAACCCAAAATGTTGCCTCGTTCCTGTAAAACCAAGCGGCCCACACATATTTAAGGTGTCGACTCGAACTCAATCCCTCTCCCGTTTACTATGACTTGGCCCCGGACGTGGTAGTACTCCTACAAACCCTACCGCTGCACTCATCATCGGTTTTCTTCAAGAGGACGAGGGAGAAGCCGATTTGTAGTGGAGGCGCTTTAAAAAAAGGATATGTAGTGGAGACCCCTACCCTAGGGTGCCCTAGGTAGCTGCCGCATGCATCATTGTTTTCTATTTTCTTTATCCTCTTGTTCCCTAGAGTGAAATGATGGTTGCTTCGTCCGTCCAGCTTAATGCGGGAAAGGTGGGGCTTTGTGATTTGACCCCTCATCGCTCATTTTCTACTACTACGTCGCTATGATCGAGGTGCCTCCAATTCCAACCGCTGCTCCGAACTGTAATTTGGTCCATTGCACGTGGAACAAGATGGTGGATGAGCCACATGTCAGCCAAAGGGGTCCTGTTAAGTGTGTCGCCATTTCGTGTGCGGACCGACCCTGCTTGAGATTGCTACGCCAACACGACAGGAGCAGCCTACCACTTGGTTTTGCTCCTTGATGAATCCCGACTATATTGATCTAAAAATATACGTACTGAACTAACCTCTCTGTCTCGTTTTTTAGGAGTCTCGATTTATAGGGCATGCACGTAGTTCTAGGTCATCCATTTGACTAACTAAATATGAGTTACTATGTCACAAAAAGTATATCATTGGATTCTTAAGCGGATGTAGTTTCTAAACATATAGTATTTAAAAGTCGAGGGCGAGGCTTTTCATGTGCGGTAGGCGGGGCAGTTCCGCCTAGTCGGTTCGACAGAGACTCGAGAAGATGAGGGAGTAGGCTGCTGCAAACGTAGGGCAATGTGATTTGACAGCGAGTTACTGCTGGACCGGTGGGGCCCGTGATTTAACTTGCCATTATCATTTTAACTGTGGCGCTACAACTGGCCTGAGTCTCCCGATTTCTGACCACCTCCATATAGGTGCCTCTCCCAATGCTCCACCATATATGTAGAGGCTGGCTCTTGCATGAGAGCCCACTTCTCCACTTTATCCTTGCCTCTTTCCTCCACATATGCAAAAATGCCATGTAAAGCGGGCTTATAGACCACTATTGTACTTACTTGCTCCTACAGGTGCTAAGCTTGCCACATAGGCATAAAGTCTGATGTGGCAAGTTAATTAAGAAGAAGGAGACTATTTTGGTGACCCAAGGAAGAAACGGTGCTAAGCGCGTGTACCTAGGTGAAAAGACAATTTTGAGTCTATAACTAATTAAATGAAGAAAAATTAGCAACAAAAAACTAAGCACCTATGCATTGGGGACTTGATTGCTAAGCCATTTAATGCCCTTAGCACCTCATCTAAGCAGCATTTCATTGGAAGAGGTCACTCCTTGGCAAATGCAATAAATACTACGAAGAAAGAGATATACAGAAGTAAAAAAACACACTTATAGCCAACCTTATAGCTAACCTTGTTGTAGTATGAGTGACTAAGTGATGACTATGTATTACATGCCAACATCCGATAGCCTAACGCATCATGTTAAATATCCAAGGGCGTGACCGTGCGAGCGACGCGATGGTCGTGCTAGGCGTAACCATGATACAGGCAGCTGGCAGCCCTTGGATCTAAGATCGAACGATGGCATGCTAAGTTGCTGAAAATTTGAAGAATAACCCTCCAGGATAGGATATTCACCCATAGGTCAAGAACCACGCCATGCAACCGTTCAATCTCAGATCCAAGGGCTCTCAGAGGCCCGTATCATGGGAGAATGGAAACCCACTACCCTGCCGTTCGCACGCTCGCAGTTCGCTCCTACTCGTTGCCGCACGTCCTTTAATATTACAGCGGTTTGCTCCTAAGTCGTCCCGTCCTTTCACATTACGACAGTTCCACTAATCCTAACCCTCCTCCCAAATCCATGGCGTCCCAAATCTCCATGATCGGCGGTGTGTACAAGGTTAGAACCATCACCGGCGATGAGTTCGAAGTCATCTACACCCGTTCTTCCGCGATGGTGAAAGGATGCCTTGCTCGCTTCAGACGCATGTTTGAAAACTCAAATGATGAGTGGGTCGCTGGGCTAGATGTTGAGTACACCATAGTCCTGGGACGAGAGAAGGATCTAAAGGAGGAAGAGAGGAAGAAGCCCGCCATGATCCAGGTTTGCGTGCATGACTTATGCTTGGTCTACCACATATGCCATGCCGACGTTGAATGCCAGGATTTTAAGAACTTCCTCAAGAGCGACCTAGTCAAATTCGTTATTGTAGACTTTACGAACGAGGAAAGAGTCCTGGGTCGGATAGGCCTTGTTGTAGGCAACCCCTTCGACCTCCAGAAGAATCGGCTGCTGCCCTCCAGTGGTCAGCCTTCAATGCTGACCCTGGCAGGAGCCATGGTTCATCCTTCATATGGTAAACTGGAGAAACCTCATTACACGTTTCATCGTCATGCATGGCAGCGAAATGTACTAGATATAGACCACATCCACTACACTGTAATGGATGGCTACCTTTGTTTCAATATCTACAAGGGTTGGATGAAGAGCAAGAGCCAAGTGAGCGGTTCAAGCAAAGAAGTATCAACCAAGAGGAAGAGGGACAAGGACGAAGTCGAGGACGTGGACAAGGACTCCGAGTAAGGTGGCAGTGTCGTTGCTCATGGTGGTTCTAATGCAGTGTCTACCGGATTAGTTGCATAGTTTAATTTTAGGTGTGCTTAGTTTAATTTGAGCGGTGTGTTGTGCTGAGCCCCCAGCAGAACTATGTTATGTTTCTTCCCGTTACTTTAGCTCTTCAGTACGTACATACTAGTATTTCTTTAATACTAGAATTTAGCACCCCATTTAAGCACATACTAGCTTTTTTAATAGTACTATATGCCTAATTTGGCGATGAGCGCTCTCTATATGTACCACCTTTTTTTTAATTTCAAGTTTTGCTCCATGGCGCAATCCATCGATACTACTACTGTACAAAAGTACTCCCTCCGTCTAGGTGAGTAAGTCATCTTAGGTTGTGCACCATGACCAAGGAGAAGGGGAAAACGAGAGAACTTAATGTTTATTTGCTAATTAATAGCATTGCATGCAATGAACTAACCACTACATGGCATGTTTGATAGTCTCAAGTCATTAAAAGTATGCACACCCAACATCTCTTATTGGTTGATATGTCAAGAAACAAGAAATGAGGTAGAAGTTAATGCATCGCGCCTAAGTGTTTTGGGATTATTTGGTTTTCGTAAGATGACTAACACACCTAGACAGAGGGAGTATACATTTTTTAAAAGGCTAGAGTATTGTTCATCACATATACAACCAGTTAAATTCTCAACCAAAAACGACGTGCATGCCATGTAAACCGATACGGAGGAAGTATAGTAAAAATGAGGTGATTTTACCGAGCGATCGACGGGGGAGCATGGCCTGTCATGCGGTCCCACATGTCATGATGTACCAAGGCGATGCGCGTGTCCCTCTTGAGGCAGAAGCAATACTATGTGGTTTGAGATAATGGCGAACCGAAGTGTGAAATAATGGCTGCTTCGTCCGTCTGGGAAGGTGCGGCATTGTGATTTGACGTCTCATTGCTCATTACTACTACTGGGGCGGTACGACTGGGGTGCGTCCCCCCTGCTGTTCTGCACTGTTATTTGGTGCTTGACACGTCGACCTGGTTGCTATATGTTCCACAAGTTGGCGACAGGAAGTACAGAATTCATGAAAGGGAGCGTCGACGGAGGAGTACAAGACACGGCTTCGGTTTTTGCTGCTTCGCGCGATCCATCGATTCAAACCCAAACTAAAAAAAGGCGAGGACGGGTCTTTTCCCGCACGACATGCAGGGGAGTTTGGCATAGTCTGTTCGAGGCAAGGAGGCAGGAAGGGAAACGAGCAAATAAAGGTTGAGCGACTTACTTTTGGGAAAATCTGATTTTACGGAGTACGTACGCACTAGGGTTTATAGGGCTCATCTAAAAAACATTCGTTTTTCCATTTGATAAGTCTCAGTTCTACTACTAGTAGTAGTACCATCACATGTTGGATTTCGAGGTGCGTTAGATCACCCGATGCAAGCAGTGTCAAGAGAAAACTCACCAACGCATGTAGAAGTTCATGGAAATTTAGTGGTCATTCATGCATTCGTTCTAATTAATGCCTCGGAAAACATAACTTCTTGAGAAAAACGAGCGTACTAATTACTTGTGCAAACTACGAAATTAATTCGACCACTCACTGTCTACCTTGGTTGGAGAGATTTTGAAATTGAGCCATAAACTGGAAAGGAGGGAGTAGTAACTTTTGTCTCGAATACTATTTGTGGGCTTGTATGGATGCAAAATGTATTTTTTTATAGTGGCCTTGTATAAGTAAATGGAGGGAGTACTAAAGGACATATATATTCCAAACAATATGATAATATCTCTAACCAAGGTAGTAGGGATGAGGAGTAAACGGAGGGAGTAGTAAAATTTTCTCCTCGTCCTGCGAGCCACCACGCGCGTGGGCGAGGGAGCGGGCGTAAGGCGTACAGTAGTAGTAGTACTACTACTACTACTAGTAAGCAAGCTTCACCTCATCCTGCGAGCCACCGCGCCCATGGGTGGGGGAGACGGCGTACTAAGCAAGCTTCTCCTCGTTCTGCGAGTTGACGGGACACATCAAAAGTATGCCAGTGTATAGAGCTTTGCCTCTAAGGTAGGCCCCACATGGTTTGCCTCTTTTTTTTAACATAACGCATCAAGTGGCAATTTGTTTGTTCACCCGTGGTAGACAATCCTCCCTCCACCAAGTGGACAACCAGTACACGTGTCAAATTACCACGTGGGCTACCTTTTCGTACAGAAATGAGCTCCACCGTGTACCCGCGCGGGTGTGGTTGGGAAAGAGACAGGAGTACGTGCACCGTGCGTGCACCTCTTCTCTTTGTGCACGTCCCCCACCTACGTGGGTGTGTGTGAGAGAGATACAAACCTAGACATAATGCGCCGTCCAATCCCCATGCCTCCGCCCAGTCCGACCACCAGTCACCACCATGCCCCACTCCTCCTCACCTTATCTCTCATCTTTCTCCCTCCATTTTTATATAGAAGGCCACTATCAAAATTACAATTTGCAGATATACAAGGCCCCTAACATTAATCGATGCAATATTAATGGTGTTTGCCTCGTAGTACTAGCAAAGGAGGACATTAATTATCCCTTGCATGCATGCGGGAGTGTGAGCATTGGCTTGATGTGCATGAAAGAGAAGAATACACATTAATTTGCATGGCAAACAAGGAAACAAGGTGACTTGCAACATTGACTTAGAAGACATTAATTTTTTCCTTGGTACCTGTAATATTGGTATGTGGCCTTGTATACAAAAATGGAGTCCGATAAAATTCTCGAGATACCATTTATCCGATAAAATTCTCGAGATATCATTAGTGTTTACAAAATGGGATTACTCCTGCATGGGTCAATCACAATAGGTGTTTTGTAAAAAAATGCATCTTGATGTTCCATGCAATGCGCGGGCATCTTGCTAGTCCATGAAAATAACACATGGAAAAATTCCACAGCGAACGAGGGATTTGAATCTGTTGGGAGGGGCTGTTTGGATCTTGCCCAGGGTAGCCAAAATATTGACGACACTTTTGTCCACCGGTGCCTTTGCCACCAATGAACGAGGAATGGCTCGGGTGCTCATGCATCCTCCAGCATGGACGTTGGAGACGAGCTCGCACAATTTGTGTTTTTTTGTCCCACCACGCCACCCGAGCCGCCCGTAGACCGACCGGCGACCCACAAGTTACGCCATCCAACCATAGCCGCACACATTATGACAACAACTTAACCAACTGGCCGAAATTCACGCAAACACGGCGATATTTCATATAAACAACGATGGAAATCATATAAAACACCGGATTTTCATACAAACATGACGAATTTCATTACATTCAAATGAACTACGCGGTGCTAGTTCTGGACAGCACAGGTATATAATACCTGGCCTAAATGGTCGCTCGCCGGTCGATTTGTGTTCCTCATGTCCGGCAGCACGATCACCGAACTGCCGGGAACCCCGAAGGTATATGCTTCAGCGCAAAGGACGGCTCGCTTCCCCACTGCCCAACTGATATCATTGGCTGATGCCAAAGATGATGGTGGAAGGGGGGCCTCCCCACTTCCGTGGAGCCCATGCGGGGTCGATGAAGGTCCTCGCAACAAAAGGATCCGGCAAGACACCTGCTGTGTACGTCGGCGTCGCCTCCGCGGTGGCCTTCATGGGACCCAAGCGGCGGCAGCCTCCCGTGTTCTACTTCTCCTCGATGATGGCGGCAGACGCGGAGGCGTTGGCACCGACTCATTGATCTCCGCCCACCCGGCTTCTATCGCTGCTTGCATGGCGCGGCCGCCGGCATGGGAGTCACGGCCACAGAAACGGGAGACACGGTACGAGGCGGCGGCGTGGACGGCATCAACGACTCCCGTGCGCTGCTCCTCGTCGACCTGGCCTGGAGCGGCGAGTTGCTGAACCGCGCGCCGTCTTGGGGCGGCAACTGGCTCCATCGGGCAAGGGGAGGGAGATGGATCAGCGAGCTGCATAGCTCGTATCCGGCGGGCTACCCAGCTGGCTTGGATGCGGAATAACTACTCTTCGTAAGCCATTGTAAGAGTGGACAAAATGGTGAAGGAGGAGATAGGGGAGCGGCGGAGGTGCGCGATTCTTGGCTGGCGTTTGGTCTCGTTTAAATAGGAGATTAAATAGACAGCAGACGGGAGGAGCTCGGCCGGCTTGCGTTTAATGCCGGCCCAGTCATGAACGGACGTGTGTCCAGAGTGGGTTTCTCGGCTTCCACACGGGCGGGTTTCATGGAGGCATTTGAATGCGGCAAGGACGCGTGTTCAGCCGGGCGTGCAGCGAGTGGCGCCCTCGACTCTGACGTAGGATACAACGCCGTTCTTCCACTGATGTGTGGGCTCTTTGGGTACATCGCCTGCATGTTAGTGACCCAATGCAGGCAGCGCACAGCAGAGGAACCTTTTGTGGTCCAGGGTGGTCAGAAGCGGGCATTTCATAAACCGATGATTGTTCATTGAGTGTGACGTCATCTTTTTCATGTAGATAAGCCTACTATGTTGACAGCCGGTTCGATACGTTGTGATTCATAAAGACCACTACAAACATCAATGTTCTGCATATCACAGATAAGATTGATTAATACCCGTAACAATCCATGTCCGTAACAAAGGGTGCATGCACGTATAGGTTGAGCGTGTGTCTTGCGTTGTGTGCTATGTGCATGCAAGCATGCGAGTGTTGCGTGCGTGCAAGGGTACGTTTCACTGTTGCATGCATGTGTGCATACATGCATGTGTTCGTGAGTGCATGTGTAAGTGTCAGTGTTGCACGCCTGCATGCGTGCGTGTGTTCATTATGTGTACGTGTCAGTGTTGCAAGCCTACATGCGTGTATGTCTTGTGTGTGTGCTTGTGTACGTGCAGGGTGAGGCTACATGTCATTCGATTGACTTTTTCATCTTTGGTCATTAGATTTTCCAGTCATTGGATACAAAATCAAGGGCCTGCAGTTTATCATCAAACTCCACCCCCCCGAGCCGCCAGCCACCAACGGCCGAACCGCCAGCCCCTGCCACCCGCGGCCGGCCCGTGCCGCCCCACTCGCCCCGAAACCACTCCCCACCGCCAATCTGCCGCCGCACCGGCCATCCCTCTAGGCCCCCCGCGCCAAGCTTTTTCTCCGGCGATCCCCACCCCACCGCCCAATCAACGCCCCCCCACCGCCGGCGACTGCCAACCAGAGGTCTCACGACTTCGAATACCCACCGACCACTAATTTATTACCATTTCTGTCCTTCATATACACGCTAACGGGTGGGGCCTATGGTAATGTGCGCTGCTGAATGTGGACCGTTTAACTGGTCAATTGATTGTGTCATCAACAAATTACGGAGCTGTATGGTGAGCCAGTGACCATATGATCACCCTAAAATGTACTCCCTCCGTTCCCAAATATTTGTCTTTCTAGACATTTCAAATGGTTATAACATACAGATATATGTAGACATATTTTAGAGCCTAGATTCGCTTATTTTTCTTTGTATGTAGTCATTTGTTGTAATCTCTAGAAAGACAAATATTTAGGAACGGAGGGAGTATTTTATTAACACGGTACATACTCAAACTACCATTTCTTTCTTTCATATACAGGCTGACAGGTGGGCCCCATGGTTACGCGCCCCGATGGTGCAACACTAGTTGCGCCACGTGGAACGTTTGACTGGTCAATTGATTGTGTCATCAACAAAATACAGAGTTGTACGGGTAAGCTAGTGACCATATAATCATGACATGTATTTTTTAAACATGGTACAGACGCAAGGACTCATATATACGCGCAAGCACTCACCGCTATAAGCGCACACAGACAGACCCTACCCCTATGAGCACCTTCGAGAGAGTGAGCCAACATATGATCTTGAGATTTTATGAAGTCACCATAGATGCCTCGTAGTCGAGTGGAATGTCTCCTCCCACTGAACGCACATCGTCGGAAAATACTGAAATTAACACAAGATAAATGCGAGCACACTTTAACCCCGGTGGGCTCGAGAAACCACTGTCCTCCTAACCATCAACCACATATTGGTTAGCACGACAAAATGTATGTGGTGACCATGATGAGATTATTCTGAAGTCCAGTGACCATATCGTGCTTTCGCTTCAAATAAAATGACCATAAGTGTCGTCAACAAAATACAGAGCACGCATCAAATGCAAAGTCCGTCAGTGTCATCAAAAAAATATGGAGACGTATCGTGAGCTAGATACCGTATGATCACCACGAGAATGTATACGGTGACCGTAATGAGCATATTCTGAAGTCTAGTGATTGTATAGTGCTTTAGCTTGAAATAAATTAACCGTCACGCATGAATGTGTCGTGGGTATGCACACTTTTAGAGGGTCGAGAGATAGTTTGTGTGCCTACGTGAAAGTGGTGTAGAAAGAGGGGGTGTCCAGTGGAGACAAAGAGAGATATGCCCTTCATTTCTCTTTCCCGTGACTAATATTTTAGGAGAATATATAAACATTCACAATGCAGAACAAATATTTTTGGATGCACCATGCAATTAACTTTCATGTATAACATTGTACGATTGTATATGCTTATTTTCTTAGTGGCCGATTGCGTGTGTCGTGTGGTGGGCACATCATTTCTAGTTATGGTGGGTTAACATGAGGACTCATGGGTCGGTTCCATCCTGTGCCACATATAGGTTGGACCGAGAAGCGTTTTATGAAGACCCACGTGGAGGACTCGGCGTACAACACGAAGCTACCAGAGTCGCAGAGGACTCTATCCCCACTGGTGATAAGCCAACTATATATGATTTGTAACCCTAGGCCCCCAATATGTTTTAGAACCTTGCGGGCTAGTTCGTCGATAGTATAAACACACACACAATGCCTGGTATTCATGTGTACTTTGTACACACCCCTATCACTAATATAAAGTACTAGGAGTAGGCTTTTTCCTCAACTGCAAGGGTCTGAACTAGGGTAAAACTTTGCCTCGTATTACCATCTAGCCTAACAGTCAGGGATATCCTACCGAATGATATGATGGAATCATATCTGCCAACTACTAAGAGAGAGGTGTGCCTGGGGGGGGATGTGTGCGAGAGAGGCCTAAAGATAATGTGTGTGCGGGAGACACGTAGGCACATATATGTGCGTATAGAGGGCTAGTAGAGACCGTGTGTGTGTATATATGCATGTGAGAGAAATAGTGTTTTCCAACTGAGATTAGTGAAAAGAGTGGTACATAGTAGTTAGAAAAAGAGAGAGAGAGATACAGAGGGAGCATGTGCGTGAGACACCCCGAGAGAGATTGTGAGCATGTGTGAAAGAGAAATGCCGATGCATATAAAGTGTGTCCACTTATGCGTTAGATAGAGAGATATATAGCGCGTTTGTGAGAACGGGCCGAGGCATAGTGCATCTACTTGTAAAATGCGGTTCTACGCATTAAATTAAAATATAAATGGCATTATTATTTTTGGATGAGATCATGAATTTTGCAAATTGCGTATGGACGAAAATCGGTCTATCAAACACACATACTCTATTGAATTCTAGCATGTGCATGTGTTTATTTCATATTATCGATCCATAGAGTGAGAGCGGTTTGAAATATAGGTAATGGATGCTTTTGCAATTCATATATAAACATTAATTAGTGCACTCCCTGTTGTTAGTGTGAAGCACTTTATACATTTGTCACTTGCATGGATACATTCCAAATTGCTAGCTACGAAATAGAATACATGTCGAATTCAACATAAAGGGGGTTTCAAAGATTCGAATTCATAGGAAGTGCATTCATCTATTTGAACCCAAGATAATGGCATTTGTAAATCAGATGTAAAAGGGGGCATCAATCTTTGTTGTGTGTTTGAACATGCTATATATATTCATACACATGTCTAACATTTTTTTGCAACCAAGGAGATTATATCTGGAACCATGCATGAACTGAAGTAAGTTGCATATTTTTTAATATATACTCGTGTACAATGTATATTCAAATGTACCCCCTCCATTCCAGAATAATCGTAGCTTTAGGATTTTTAAGAGTAAATATTTGTGAAGTTTGACAAATCCTGAAGGTACAATTCAAGAGAACCGAAAACGTTAATGCTTCTGCTCCCAAATATTGAACGAAGCGCCAAATAGGCCTCTGGTCACCCAAAACCGCGCGAGACTAATGTTTGCTGGTAGGAAATTACTGTCCTGACTCTGGCCCATGTAGCCTATCGGCCCGATGTCCAAAGGTCTAAACCGGGGTAGGTTTGTAACTTCACCAAGACGCCAGTCTCAACCGTCTCCGAGAAGCATTCATACGCCGTGGGCGCCTAAACACCCATGCGCTCGGTCGAAATCTATCCCGCCCACATTTGGGACACATGAGATTACTGTCCTACCCCCAACCCGCAATATGTCCAAAATTTTAGATGGGGGCAAAGTTTGTAACTTTCCCCAAATTTCAAACAAGCGAGTCTCAAACCAAAACATTGTTCACCCTTAGTTCCCTGCCTCCCTCTGTTTCCCCATTCATACTCCGTGGGCGCCAAAACGCCCTCTCCACCAGCCGCGAAACCCCAGCCTCCTCTGTCCTCCACCCCATAGCGCCCAATCCACCACTGCCCTCCTCCGTCACGCTGGAGCCGGTACCCCGACATCGTCATCCAACGCAACCGCAACCGCAACACCCTCAAGGACTTAGCAGCTGAAGCCAAGGCAGAGCTGCCTCCACGATGCTGACGCCAACGTGCGTCATACCAGAACCACTCTGACCACGTTGTCCTGCGCCTCACTGCCGCCGCTCCACTATCGCAACTGTCCACCGCACTGGAGCTGTTCCCGCTACGCCGTTGATCGCCGCCTCGGATCTGGTTCCCCGCCGCCGATAGACGGCCACCGCACCACACTCAACAACTTGGCCATGGGTTCGTCCAAGGCTCCACCATCCTCCACAACTTCTTGTTTCCAGCGAACCACAAGAAGATCATTGGAAAAACAGAAGGAGGACATAGCACTGCCAGCAGAAAGAGGCACTCCTCTTCCCTTATTCATGCAAATCTTACATCTCTGCTCACACCGTATTCATCCCATGAAAAAAACTAGTTGAGAGCTTCTTACTGCATCTTATTCATGATACTAAATGCACAAGGTTTCCTCCCTTTACTATTTCACCTTTCCTAGAGGTCAGTAGCCCACCTGGATTTCAATTCAGGGTCAGTCAAACCGCAGTTAAAAGAAGCAACACTCGCTTAGACGCGCGGAGCACCTAGTCCGCCTGTTCGCCGGGGAAGCGGTGCATCGGTGTGTATCATAGGGGTGTGGGGCGCAGGAGCTACTTGCGCCCGATCTGGAGGTCGACGGGGCTTGAATGGATGGCTGGGGGGCAGTGCCAAGCACGGCGGTGCGGTGAGGTCGAGGGTACTGGGCCGGTGGTCGCTGGCGTTTCGAGGAAGATCGTCAACACTGACTGGCTGGAGGTAGATGAAGGCGATCTGCCCGTTCTTTGTACATCAGACGGTGCATAAAAAATGGAATGACCTATTTGTTTCCAGTCGACTATTATTTTCATAGAATCCTGTAGTAATTTAGTGTGCCATGCATGTTGTAGAGCTATCATATGTCTCCCGTCATTTATTTCTCACCGACCTGCTATCTGCTACCTTTACACTGTACTAATTGTGCACACACTTCACCCATACTCACACTATTGTTTTTTATGCATGGGTATTTCAGACTCTGACACAGTGTTGATGAATGCAGAAAAGAAAAGACATAAGTCGCTCCAGTGTAATTCGAAGATAAGCACTAAGCGTTTCAATGCTCTAAAGGGTGCAGTGTCAGCAGTTGGAGACAATAAACGTAGCTCTGCAGTTGATGATCTCAATTGCCACACACAACCATCACAGGTGCTTGCTTTAACTTCGCGCTGTCAAATGTGGTTGCATGTTGCATATGGTGTCTAGCTTGTATTGCTTCCAATTTGGTTAAATTGCATCTGCTTACTTTACACATTATACCTTTGATAATGACATGCCTTCCTGTTTTTGATACATACTACATATGTCTATTAACCATGTTCGTACATCAAACTAATGCTCTTTTGTATCCCTCGTCAATCACTTATGATGAGATAGTCACCCCAGTGGGTTACTATGAGACGCCCTACTCGTTTAAAGAGTGCAGTGTCATCCTCCCCACATGATTCTCAAGAAATAGAAAGGCTAAATGAAGATAGTCAACGTAGCTCTCTAGTTGATGACCGCAATTCCCCCACACCACCATCGCAGGTGCTTGCTCTTACTTGGTAGTGTGATATGTGGTTGCATGTTGCATATGGTGTCTACCTTGTAATGCTTTTAATTAGGGTAAATTGCATCTGCTTAGTTAACACATTATACCTGTGAATATGACATGCCTTCCAGTTTTTGGTACATATACGTCTTTCTATTAACCATGTTCTTACATCAAACTACTTTTCTCGTGTATCCCTCATCAATCACTTCTGACGATACACCTTCAAGTTGACAGTGTAATATTGGTTGCATCTTGCATATCATTTCAAACATGTATTGCCTCTAATTTGTTGAAGTGCCATTTATAATGAGACACATCTAACTTGGTACAGTGATTTTGGTTGGATCTTTCATATGGTGTCTAGATTGCATTGCTTCCAATTTGTTGAAATGCCTTCTGCTTAGCATTTTTCATACATATTCCATCCTCCTACAATGTGGTTGCCATACATAAAAGTTGTGTTCGTCAGTATCATGCATCAACGAATTTGGAAGTGCGAATTTCATTCCTTTTTCTTATGTGTTTACTTGACAAGGAAAAATCTGAAAGGACGAAGGCACGGAATGATGGTGGTCCTCTGGAGCAACCGAAACAGATGATCTCTGCAGACTTTCCTGCTACTCGTACTGCAGTGCTAGTTCCAAATCTCATCTCCCCTACTCCACAACCCAAGGTGCTTGCTCTAACATAGCAGTGTGATATCTGGTTGCATGTTGCATATGGTGCCTAGCTTGTATTGCTCCTAATTTGTTAAATTGCATCTCCTTAGCTTACACATTATACATGTGAATATGACATGCCTTCCTGTTTTTGGTACATACTACATCTGCCTACCACACCATGTTCTTACATCAAACTATTGTTCTTGTGTATCCTGCATCTATCGCTTAAGATGAGACAGTCTCGCCCGCGGGTTAATATGAGACGCGCTACTCTTGTAAAGACTGCAATTTCATCCTCTCCACATGATTCTCAAGAAACAACAAGCCTAAATGAAGATATTGAACGTAGCTCTGTACTTGAAGACCACACTTCCCCTACACCACCATCACAGGTGCTTCTCTAACTTCTCAGTGTGATATGTGGTTGCATGTTGTATACGGTGTATAGCTTGTAATGCTTCTAATTAGGGTAAATTGCATCTGCTTAGTTTACACATTATACCTGTGAATATGACATGCCTTCCTATTTTTGGTACACACTACATCTATGTGTTAACCTTGTTCTTACATGAAACTACCTCTCTTCTGTATCCTGAATCAATCACTTACGATGAGTCACCTTTATTCGTTGCATATTGCATATTATTTCTAGCATGTTGCCATGTATTGCTTCTAATTTGGTCAAATACATTTGTTAGGGCACCATTTTAATTTGGCAGAGTGATATTGGTTTCATCTTTCATATGGTTTCTAGCTTGCATTGATTCTAAGAAGTTCAAGCACCTTGTGCTTAGTTTACACTTTATACATCATACATGTCAATATGTCACGCCGTCCTGTTTTTCATACATATTCCATCCTCCTATCATGCGGCTGCCTTACATGAAAGTAGTGTTCATCAGTATCATGCATCAATGAGTTCTGAAGAGCAAATTTTATTCCTTTTTCTTCTGGGTTTGACTTGACAAGGCAAAATCAAGAAAGAGGAAGAAAAAGAGTAAGGAAGGCGATGATGGTGGTTCTCTGCAGCAATGTAACGGAGTATCTGTACGGATTCTCCTCATACTGATAGTGCATTACAAGGTCCAAGTCTCCGCTCCCCTACTCCACCATCCAAGGTGCTTGCTCTAACTTGGCAGTGTGATATCTGGTTGCATGTTGCATATGGTGTCTAGCTTGTATTGCTCCTAATTAGTGTAAACTGCATCTGCTTAGCTTACACATGATACGTGTGAATATGACATGCTTTCCTATTTTTGGTACATACTATATATGTCTATCACACCATGTTCTTACATGAAACTACTCTTCTTGTGTATCCTGCATCAGTCACTTATGATGGGACACCTTTAAGTTGGCAGTGTGATATTGTCTTGCGTCTTGAATATGATTTCTAGCATGTATTGCTTCTAGTTTGATGAACGCCACCTATGACGAGACAGTTTTAACTTGGCAGAGTGATATTGATTGGACCTTCCATATGGTGTCTAGTTTGCAGTGCTTCTAATTTGTTGAAGTGCCTTCTGCTTAGTTACCACATCATAGGTGTGAATATGTCAAGCCGTCCATTTTTTCGTACATATTCCATCCTCGTATCATGAATTTGCCTTTCATCAGAGTAGTGTTTGTCAGTATCATGCATGAATGAGTTCTAAGAGCGAATTATATTCCTTATTCTTGTCGGTTTGACCTCACAATGCAAAATCAATAAAGCTGAAGGAAATTGGCAAGGCATTGGATGATGGTGGTCCTTCCGAGCAACTGAAATAGAGGTTCTCTACAGATTCTACTCCGCCATCCTCCCAACAAGATTTGCAAGATAACGCAAGGCTAGACAATCAACATAGCTGTGTAGATGATGAGCACATCTCCCCTACTCCACCATCACAGGTGCTTGATCTAACTTGGCACTATTATATGTGGTTGCATGTTGCGTATGATGTCTATCTTGTATTGCTTCTAACTTTGTTGAATTGCATTTACTTACTTTACACATAATGCCTGTGAATATGAGATGTGTTCCTATTTCTAGAACATACTATATCTGATCACACGATGTTCTTACATCAGACTACTGTTCTTGCATATCCCACATCAGTCACTTATGATAAGGCACCTTTAAGTCGCCACTATGATAATGGTTGTGTCTTCTATATGATTTCTAGCATGTACTGCTTCTAATTTGTTGAAACGTCATACAGTTTGAACTTGGCAGAGTGATATTGGTTGCATCTTTCATATGGTGTCTAGCTTGCAGTGCTTCTAATTTGTTGAAATGCCTTCTACTTAGTTACCACATCATAGGTGTGGATATGTCACACCATCCTATTTTTCATACATATTTCATACATATGTTTGCCTTTCATCCGAGTAGTGTTCATCAGTATCATGCATGAATGAGTTCTGAAGAGCGAATTTTATTCCTTTTTCTTATCGGTTTGACTTCACAATGCAAAATCATTATAGCTGAAGGAAATTAGTCCGACAATGGATGATGGTGGTCCTTCGGAGCAACTCAAACAGGGGGTCTCTACAGATTCTACTCCGCCATCCTCCCAACAAGATTTGCAAGGCAACACAAGGCTGGACAATCAACATAGCTGTGTAGATGATGAGCACATCTCCCCTACTCCACCATCACAGGTGCTTGCTCTAACTTGGCACTATTATATGTGGTTGCATGTTGCATATGATGTCTAGCTTGTATTGCTTCTAACTTTGTTGAATTGCATCTGCTTACTTTACACATAATGCCTGTGAATATGACACTTGTTCCTGTTTCTAGAACATACATGTACATGATGAGCACATCTCCCCTACTCCACCATCACAGGTGCTTGCTCTAACTTGGAACTATTATATGTGGTTTCGTTTTTTGTATGATGTCTAGTTTGTATTGCTTCTGATTATGTTGAATTGCATCTACGTAGCTTACAACTTATACCTGCAACGATCACTTACCCATAAGACACATTTAACTTGGGACTGTGATGTAGGTTGCATCTTGCATTGTCTTCTAGCTTGTACTGCTTCTAATTTCTTGAAATGGCACTTATGACGAGACACTTTTTACCTGATAGAGTGATATTGGTTGCATGTTCATATGGTGCCTAGCTTTCATTTCTTCTAATTTTGTTGAAATGTCTTCCGCTTACTGTTTTTTCATACATATTCCATCCTCCTATTGTACATGTGAATATGAAACGCTGTCTTTTTTTGTATATGTTCCATCCTCCTATCATGCGATTGCCTTACATCAAAGTAGTGTTCGCCTGTATCATGCATCAACTAGTTATGCAGAGCTAATTTTATTCATCTTCTTGTGGTTTTGACTTCATAAGGCAATATCAGAAAATAGGAAGGAAAAGAGTAAGTTAGGGGATGTTGGTGGTCCTCCGCACCGACGCAAACAGAGACTCTCTAGATTTGCCACTACTACTGCTAATGAAGTTGAAGTGCCAAGTCTACATGATGAGTTCATCTCCCGTACTCCACCATCGCAGGTGCTTGATCTAAGTTGAAAGTGTGATAATTGGTTTCATGTTGCATATGTTGTCTAGCCCGTATTTCTTCTATTTTGATTAAGTTGCACCTGCTGAGTTTATACGTTATACACGTGCATATGACATGGCTTTCTGTGTCTAGAATAGACTGCATCTATGTATCATACCATGTTCTTACATCAAAGTACTGCTGTTGTGTATCTCGCATCAGTCACTCATGATTGGACGCTTTTAACATGGCAGTTTGATAGTGGTTGCATCTTGCATTGATTCTATGTTGTACTGCTTCTAATTTTTTGAATTGCCACTTATGACAAGACAATTTTAACTTGGCAGATTAATATTGGTTGCATCTTTCATATGGTGTCTAGCTTGCATTACTTCTATTTTCTTGAAAATCCTTCTGCTTAGTTTACACATTGTAGCTGTGAATATGTCATGCCGTCCTGTTTTTCTTACATATTCCATCCTCATACGGTTGTCTTAGATCAAAGTATTGCTTGTCTATATCATGTATCAATGAGTTCTGAAGAGCGATTTTATTCTTTTGTGTTGTGGGTACAGCTTGACATGGCAAAGTCAAAAAAGAGCAAGGAAAATAATATAGTAGGGAGTGGTATTACTAGTCGGGTGAAACAGAAAAGGATCTGCTATCGAGATTCTGCTGGTACTTATAGTGCAGTAGAAGGTCCAAGTCCACCGGCTAAATCTACAAACACAGTATCACCTACTCCACCAGCTTCAGCATCCGCTTCAACTGTACCAGCATCTCAACGAGTTACTCATTCGTTTGCTCCGGAACTGGCCAGTTCCCTAGTTGCCTTCACACCTAACACAACTTCTGAAGCACTACTGACACAACATGACTTGGCAAGATCAGATGAACCTGATGAGCATCAACACCAAGACGGTACCTTACCGAGTCAAGTTGCAGTTGCATGCTCCTTTATATGTACTCTCACAGTTTGATGTACACTAACACTTTCCATATTGGTTGTTCAACTAGCACCATGGCGCAAGTGGACACAGACATCAGGGATAATGCTTGATAGATTAACAAAATCTAAAGGAGGAAGAATGGAGATCCATTTTGAGGCAGGTTTAAAAAGGCCACGTGATGCTACAGAGTCAGCCAAGTTAGTATCAGAGGCAGCCGTTGCCGTTAGGTGTCATGTGCGTATCCTCCCAAGGTGGATCCAGTATAGGAATGAGAAAGATAATACCCAGTTTAACACCTTCCTTGACCATTTATCTGCAAGTAATGTTATTCATCGCAATTAGTAATATTGTCTTGCTCTGTCCCATACTTGCTAGCTTCCTCCTAATACGACTCACATTCTTTTTTCAATGGATGAGGTTCAAGTTGGATCCGAAAGATGATGCAACTAAACAAGCATGCACTCATATTTTTCAGTCTGCTCTGCGACAGTATCGGTACCACCTTAGAAAATCTCACTTTGAAGGCAAGGCTAACAAAGAAATCGCCCAAACATCTCAAGTGGAATATATTACAGATGAAGATTGGACAGCCCTCATTAAACACTGGTCTGATCCAAAGTATCAGGTAGGCTATATGTATTTGATTAGACCACATATTGAACTTGTATTTATGTATGTGCCTTACAAGTGTATCTTCTTCTAGGCTAACTGTATGAAGAACAAAACCAATCGTTCTAAAGTGAAATTCCAACAGACAACATGATCTCGTAGCTATATTGCATAGTGCGAGGCTCTTGTAAATAGCTGCTACTTCCTTCTTTTTTCTGTGCCATATTATCGTATCTATATTGACTTGTTCCAAATACAGAGGAAAGCCCGTGTGGACCAAAAAGAACCTGAACTGAATGCAATGCAAATCTTCAAGGATTGCCACACCAGCAAGATGAAGGGCATGAGCACACTAGTTCAAGCCGATGTTGTAAGTCCTTACTCCTCCTGCCTTTGAACTGATTGGTACTGTGATGTGTTCATTTAACTACTTGGTTTGCAGCCAATGTCAGTTACTCTATTCACTTTTATACACAGTTGTCTTAACGTATCATTTCACCTTACATGATTTAAAAGAGATGAAGGATATTCTTTTAGTCTTGATTTGTAATCTAGTTGTTATGTTCACGTGCACACACAATGATAAAATAGCTTGTTTGTTTTATATCTGTTTGCCCACGATATGAATGATGTCATACTATGTTCATCCTACTTTAAACCATGTCTCTTTATCCTTAGATGTCAACGAATGTGAGGAAATATAAAATACAGTAGGCATGCTACATGGACATATGTTCCGAAAGTGATTTTGTTATGTAGTTGGCACTACAATACATGCTAATGTATTACAGTAGTTCACCAAAATAAGTTATGTATAAACATGTAACCTACTTTGTTTGTTTTTGTCTCATTAGTAACTTATCTGGTGCACTAATATACAAGTTCAAACTTTCAGGAAGCTAAGGAACAAATGATTGAACAACCACAACCACCTGAGGGTGACGAGGCTACCACAGGCACAATGTCACCTCTTGCTGCAGTGCGTCAATATCTCTCCACTAACAGTGCAAAAGGCACCTTCCTGGGTAATTCTGGGTTGGTTGTCAAGGTAACCTCGTCCAAATCACCTATTGAACAAAATCTTCCTGCTAGACAGAGTGATATATCTGTGCTCTAGACACAAGTCCAATCCCTAATGGACGTAGTTTGGGAAAAAAGAATAGTGTTTGACAAATGTCGTCAAGATGTGAATGGTTTTGAAACCAGACTATCAGACATTCACTTCGTTGTTCAAGAGCAATGGCGGAAAAAAGGTGAAGATCGTGTTGCTCCATCAGATTCTACAGCCTGAAACATTAGCACTCAGGTCAAATGATTTGTGCTTCTATACATCTGATGGTGCTTTTATCTGCAAGGACTGTAAACTTTATGCCACCATGCCTTTTGTTGTATGGTTGGAATTTATTTTGTTGTGATACAACATTTATGATGCTGCCAAAGGCTCCAGTAATTATGACATTATTTTTGTATAGTGTAGGTTTATCTTAGTAATGTATTTGGCTGAAAGCTTTGTAGGAGCCCAACATACCAACATTCGTCGGGCCCATTCCAATTGGACTAAAAACGATTATGGGCCGAAATTTGCATGTAGCCCACTAAAAATATCTGGGCCTAAATCAGCATAAGCTTTCATATTTTTCTGGTAGGCCTGTGCCCATAGTGGGCCTTCAACAGGCATAAACATAATTTGGGCCCTCAGTAACAATAGGCCGTTTACAGGTGTAAATATCTCGAGCCCATAAAAAACATGGGCCTTTACTAAACCGACAATAAGATTGGGCCCTGATTGTGCCAAATAACCCACTGGTCTTAGCAGGCTGAAATGGTGGCCCATTTACGATGCGGATCTTTGACAGGCCGAAATTCGGAAGAGCCGTAAATGCGCCGACCTAATACACGGGCCTTTAACAGGCCAGAACTTCGGTCAGGCTAGATTATCGTAATTTTTATATGGGCCGTTAATAGGCCCAATGTGACGTTGGGCCACCTATGGCCCATGGTTTTCGTCCGACGTTAACAAGCCGAAAGTGGCCCAAATCTATAGTGGGCCTCTAACACGTCGAATGTCATACATGGCCGAATATGACCCAAATCCTTCACGGTCATTTATGGGCCGAGAGTTTCAATGGCCTGTAAATGGGCCCAAATGAAGCAAGACCTTGAACAGGTCGGAAATACACCGGGCCGTAATTCGGCCCAAATACTTAGCGGACTATTAATGGATGAGAAGTGACCATGGGCCACGATGATGACAAGTTTAGGACAAGCCGTTGACGGGCTGATTTAACACTAGCCGTACGGGCCTTAACAGAGAATGTTGGGCCTTTAGCTGGGCCAGCCCATTATGGTCTGCAAAATCCTGTGGGCCTTTAGCTGGGCGGGCCCATTGTGGTCCGCTAAATCTTGTGGGCCTTTATCTAGGCCGGCCCATTATGGTCTGCAAAATCTTGTGGGCCTTTAGCTGAGCCGGCCCATTATGGTCCGCTAAATCTTATGGGCCTTCAGTTGGGCTGGCCCATTTAAACTTTATGGGCCACTTTTGGGCCCGTCCACGTGTCAACATATCATAGGCCCATCTCGACCGTTGGATGAGTGACACCTGTGCCAACGCGGAGCTGACGCATGGTTCCGTCAGCCAATGAGAATTTTACACGTGGGAAATTGGCATTGGTCGTGGCTGTTTTTATGGGATCCAAAACCGGACCCAATAGCTTAATGGCGCTTAACGGCGCCCCGTTATGGTGGATGCCACGTGTTAGTCACCCTTGACGAAAGCACTTCTATGATGCACGGTTTATCGTCATGGAAGTGGACACTTCTGTGATGATAATTTTGGTAATGTCATGGAACACTTATACGATAGCACAAGTATGACTATCTTGATTTTGTCATAAAATTGTCATGGATGTACATGCATGACAAAAAACGCGACCTACTGTGACAAACACGTGTCATCAAGGAAGTGTATTTTTTTGTAGTGTCTTCATCCTAGCATAATCGGAACTAGTCACTTCACGTACTCCATATTCTTCTTTAGAGGAGGAGGCTCCTATTGTGCAAAGACAAGAGGACAACTAAATGCTAGCAACCCTGTTTGCTCGAAAAAAAGGAAAGGAAATATTTAAAACAGCACAGACGAAGCACTTCTCAATGACAATACCACTTTTTCATAACAGTGTCTAAATAGTAGCACAACACCAATAGAGATGACAAAGCTCAATCATATGGATGAAATCAGTGGGCGAGTACCAACCTTTGTCAGGAGGCTTATTGTGTAGAGCATACAGATGAAGCACTTCTCCGGAACCATTTGTTGCTATCTACTGTGGTGGCCAGGCTTACTATATACTCCTCGATTAGTTTAATGTTTCCAACATCTTCTTGTGCAGTTCCACTAAAATATATGGTATCTTCAAAGAAGATCCCTGTTTGCACAAGTAGAGATAATTACGTATTAATTAAGAGTGGCATCACATCAGTGGCAAAACAATTGCTTGTTCCAGCCATAGAAATAAATTAAGATGCAAAACTATATCATTACTTGTGTCATCACAGTTCCAGTGCTTCATTACAGCACCGGATGTTGATTTTTGTTTTTCTTCTGCTTGTTCTTCCCCTTCATCACTTGGTTCAATAACAGACAAGCTTCGCCTTCAATGTAAGATTTGGCATGTCAATTAGGGAGGACAAGTATAGCACTAAACAATAACATTAATTTTCTGATGAAAGTGGCAAAATACAGGCCAACAGTTGTGAAGTATCCTTATCTTACCTCAATGGGATATTACACTGCACATACAGATTGGAAGTATTGTCTCCATTTGTGCAGTTCACTAAAATCAAGCAACATTACCGTACAAGTAGCAAAACATATGAAAGCACACTGCAGAATCATGTGAAAGAAGGCTAGTACTTACCTCTCATGACGTGGAATTCAAACAACTCACAAGAAGAAGATATGAACCAAATTTGCCAACACGGATAGGAAGTAAGATCTCCTCTTGTGCAGTTCCACTAAGATCAAGCAATCAAGAAACATTGTCGGTGTGACATTTTGGTTGAACTGCACAAAATACTCATAAAACAAAAGTGTTTTGTGCAGTGCAACAAAAGGTCACAATGGCAACGAGGTCAAGTAGATAACCCTGTTTACACAGAGGTGCAAAGGAAACAATTAGTGGTCAATAACGGTGGATGACACAGAAGCCAACAAAAAGAAGCATCTACCTTATCTAAATGGGAAAGAAAGCAAGACAGTAGCATTTCTCAAACGGTGGCATTGATTAATATTAACAAAGAGATTATATTAACAATAAAATTCATTAAACATGTAATTTGCTTTTAACTGTGGCATTGCATCAATTTTCCAGCGACATTATTAGAGGGTGTTTGTTTACAGGGACATTTTGGTGTAGGGACTAAAAAACTCCATGTCAGTCCCATCTAAACCAAATAGGAGGGACTTTTAGGGACTAAAAGTGGGCATTTGGGACTAAAGAAAGAAGACCCAGAGGGAGAGTCTTTTTGGGACTTTTTCCAACAGTTTCCCCTGCCATGCATCGCACCTTGTCTCTATTAGTTCATTACTAGGGGTAACATGGTCTTTTAGCATGTCATTTAATAACCTCTAGTCCATGTTTAGTCCCTGGAACCAAGCAGGTAGGGACTAGGGAGTTTTTAACCAAATAGGTCCTTAGATTAACAACAGCTAAAGAGTTACATGGGACAGTCGACGCACCAGCACCATGTGCATCTATCGATGTACTGGGGTGATGCACAGTCTGCTGCAACAAAGAACAAACAACCAAGGAGCATTTTTGTGTTGGTCCCAGTTTTGTTATCTTTAGACACCTTTCCCTATGTGAGCGCAACAAATCTAGTCCCGCTCAAACTCTACAGCCTTGTCCCCCAAAACAAAAGATCAGTTCATTACAGATGTGCGTACTTCATTTGTCATTGTTTTCCCTTTTCGACCAATGTAGGTGCTGGATAGCCAGTCTGTACTAGTACTTTCCCCCTTCCTTCCCTCTTTGAACCACGCCCTAGATTTATGCTATACAACTTTCCCCCCTACTTTCCCCCATTCCTTTCCTCTTTGAACCACGTCTTAGATTCATGCGATACAACTTTCCCCACTACTTTCCCCCTTCCTTTCCTTTTTGAACCACGTCCTAGATTCATGATATACAACTTTTCCCACGACCTTCCCCCATTCCTTTCCTCTTTGAACCACGTCCTTAATTCAAGGTATACAACTTTCCCCACTACTTTCCTGTTTGATCCAACACCTAGATTCAAGTGCAGACGCGGAAAAAGCCCACATGCAGCTAGAGCAATGCATGTGGAATAAGTAAATTATACCTTAAGGTTCTTGGGGTGTGGTTCAATGGGCGACCGGAGGCCGTTCGGCCCACACTATGTACGGCGGCAAAGAAGAAGGGGTCGGAGGCCCTCCCGCGCTAGCGCTGGGTGGAAGTGAACAGCTGCGTCGGTAGTGAATTCCCTCCCTCGCTGATGGCGACAGCGTTAAGCCTTCGTCCCTTCCCGGCGGACGGATCCTGTTGGCTCTTTGACCAGCAGTGAGGGGGGAGAGAGAGGCCAACAAAGTCTTGTTTAGATCTAGAGAGGGTGAGAGAGTGTGAAGAGAGCAACTACAAGCGTCGAGGCTCCAGTGTGTATATATATACTAGAGAGAGAGAAAGATCGTATAGCTCCGTATCCATCCATTTTGACCAGTCAAAGAATCCTCTTGGCACGAATTATGCTCAGGTCTAGTTATCGAACCCGAGACCTCAAGTTTGATGAGCGAACGGGCTAACCAGCTACACAACCCTCCTGTTATCTTCAACGATAGGAAAATAACCTTTTGTACATTCCTGCATTCGTGTGACAAGCATGCTGTTTTTTGTGTGTGGGAGTCATTGGGATTTAAGTCATAATCGTGTCATATGGCTTTGGTGGTAAGACTATCCGAAGTGGTGCAGAAATAATGCAGCCTTAGTCACCTTACCTCTCTCCATGTAGTACGTTGGGTCCCACCAGTCAAAGGGTGAAACAAACAAATTAATAAGAAAAAATAAAAGCGCCAGCGGTGTATCTTACCTCACACATCTCGCTACTGCTCGGGAACACTGTCCAATTGATCCCTTTGTTCGCTCACGTACTATTTTAAGTGAATCCTTATTATAACATGCACACAATTTTGGGAACTTGTATTCGACCTAAGTCAGTGTGCCACCATATCTCGTACTACTCCCTCCGTCTAGGTGTAATAAGTCACGTTAGAAGGTGCAGCGGGACCAATGTGCAAGCAGATTGGAGGAGAAGAAGAAACTTGACCGGTCATTCCTCGAATCAAAGCCCTGATTTCTGTCTCTAAACGCAAAAATTAATCCAAACAACTAAGAGATGCCATTTTAGCTACCATGCAGGGCCACGTATTAACTCGCATGCAAGCTGACTTTGATTTCTTGACTGATGAACACGTAGTTGCGCTCCATGCATTGGGTTTCCGGGGGAGATAACAAGGCAGAGTAAGGAGCGTTTGGTTATATTGCTTAGGCTGGTCATAGTGGTGAGTAACTTGGACTAGTAACATGCATATGTTACTAATCTATGTTACTACTACGCGAAGTTTGCCGTTGGAAGTGAGCCGATCTGGCTCTCCTGAGCTAGGAAGGTTTCTCTAGCCCACCAAGCTAGCTGGCCCACAAAAGCTAACATATTTTAACAGTTCCAAATGCCTAACCTTGCCCGGCTATGCTATAAGCTGTTCTTGCTAAGGATCCAAACGCTCCCTAAGTAACAACACTCGCTAGCAACAAGGCCAGGAGGGGATTGAGATGCGAAGTTAATGGACGACGCCTAAACATTTTGGGAATATCTGATTTCCATAAGATGACTTAACACCTAGACGGAGGGAGTACTACTCCTCGGTCTAGGTTTGATGGAATATTCGTCACCTCTTCTCTTCTTGTACGTACTCCATTTGTATCTCACTTCCTGTGGCTTCGCACTCGCATGATTTTCCTATTCTATGAACATGTGTGTGTGTGTGTGTGTGTGTGTCTGTGCGCGCGTGTATGTGTGTTTAACAACATGTGTGTGTTAGAGAGACCGACAGATCGACCTACTCCTACAAAGAGATGGTGTGTAGTGTACGATTTTAGCCGCGTGAGTCGGTGCATCCTCTCATTTCCGGGCGTCCGTCAGGGACAGGCGGACAGCTGCCACGCCCGCTCCTGACCAACCTGGCCCACCCAAAGCCCCTCCATCGCCCGCGCACGCTTGACCGCTCCAAAGAATTGGTGCCGCATTCATGCCCGGGCAGAGTGGACGTGACCTCTCACTGGCGCCTGCGTTGAAGGGAGAAGCGGATTCAAGAGTGATGGTTGCTTTGTCCCTCCAACTTACTGCCGGGTCTATGTGATTTGACGGCTCATTGGTCATTATTACTGAGGTGGTAGGACTGCTGGATGTCCCACGCTTTCGGCGAAAGGAGGTACTACTAGATTACAATTTTCTCCATTCTTACAGAGGAGGAGTGCAAGAGTAGTGAAAACACGCAGGCTTAGTGATTACATGGCCCACCTCACACTATCACCATATTTTCTGGACACTGTGCGACACCTAACTCTTTACATAGTACTCCCTCCGTTCCTAAATATAAGTCTTTGTAGAGATTCCACTACGTGGACTACATACGGAACAAAATGAATGAATCTACACTTAAAATGCATCTATATACATCCGTATGTGGTTCATGGTGAAATCTCTACAAAGACTTATATTTAGGAATGGAGGAAGTACTAGTATAGTATGTAGTGTAATTTATCAGCGAGATAGTACAATGCTATGAAGCTTCCAGCTTCTGTTACATGTATCTTGCGTCCAAGGTTGCCCGTTGCAACATTTCATCAAATACAAAGGAGACTAACATGCATGCTATTGCATCTCAATGATTGATAGGTCATAGCAAATATGTACCCTCCATTCCAAAATAAGTGTCTCAACTTTATGCAAACTTTAGTACAAAGTTGTACTACTACTAAAGTTGACACTTATTTTGGAACAGAGGCAGATAAAGAAAAAATGACCTATGCAGTCCCTAGCCCTTGAACCGTAAACCCTAACCAGGCTTTAATTTGCTGGCAACGTTCGAACTTCCCAAGAAATGAAGTTTGCAACCTTTTGACCATCAGATCACTTTGTGCAGTTTCACCAAAATCGAGATGAGCATCCCTGTGGCAAAGAAATTGAAGAAGTGTGATTAGAATAAGATTACTGGGACTAATTGATGAGACATAAAATCATCACAAATACAGTACGTAGAAGCCAGTAGAGGTATGTGCGGGGCAAAGAAGTAGAGAAATATCCACATGGAGTGATGTGGGCAGCTGGAGTAGTGGTGCAAGCCGGCTGTAAAGGGAGTTGTACCTGAGGGATGTCGGGACGTAGCTCAACCTTGAGGAGGGCGGCGGGAGGTGGCAAATGCCCATGTCGCGGTAGTGAGCAAGGGATGAAGGCAACCTCACCGGCTTTGTGAGAGAGAACGGCGAGGACCCTTGATCGGGACGTGCCGACAGTTGGTTTTCGCCGTCGGCAACGGCGACCGCATCTACACTTAGCATCCACCATGTTCGCCGGGATGTTAGAGATGTGGCCACAGTCATTTTTTGCGAGAGAGTGTGAAGAGAGAAACCCCAGCAAGCAACCATGTAGGCTGGCTCGTCCTAGAAAAAGTCCAACAAACAGGGAGGGACTTTTTAAGGAGTAGGGACTTTTTAGTTGGGACTAGAAAAAGTCCTAGGACTTATGAACCAAACAGGGCCTCAATATGGACTACATACGGAGCAAAATGGGTGAATCTACACTAAAATACGTCTATATACATCAGTGTTTGGAGTATGTACTAGTAGTTCATATTGAAATCTACTAAAGGACATATATATTCCAAACAATATGATAATCTCTCTAACCAAGGTAGTAGGGATGAGGAGTAAACGGAGGGAGTAGTAAAAATTTCTCCTCGTCCTGCGAGCCACCGCGCGCGTGGGCGAGGGAGCGGGCGTAAGGCGTACAATACTACTACTACTAAGCAAGCTTCACCTCATCCTGCAAGCCACCGAGCTCGTGGGCGGGGGAGACGGCGTACTAAGCAAGCTTCTCCTCATTCTGTGAGTTGATGGGACACATCAAAAGTACTCAAGTGTATAGACCTTGCCTCTAAGGTAGGCCCCACATGGTTTGCCTCTTTTTTAACATAACGCGTCAAGTCGCAATTTGTTTGTTCACCCGTGGTAGACGATCCTCCCTCCACCAAGTGGACAACCAGTACACCTGTCAAATTACCACGTGGGCTGCCTTTTCGTACAGAAATGAGCTCCACCGTGTACCCGTGCGGGTGTGGTTGGGAAAGAGACGGGAGTACGTGCGCCGTGCATGCACCTCTTCTTTCCGTGCACGTCCCCCACGTACGTGTGTGTGAGAGAGAGATACAAACCTAGACAGATGGCGTATGTGTTCGTGAGTGTTTTTTGTTTTGGGGGGGTTGATTTCGTGAATGTATTTGTGGGAATATGTAATGATGACATCTCAAACAAAATTTTGCATGCAATGTGTGTGAAATGGAGGCGTATCCGTATCTTATATAGAGGGCCGGGCGATCCACGAGAAGAGAGGGAGGGGTCATAGATATCGATAGTGTCGAAGAGACGATCCAGTGGGTGGGTGCAAGATCGATGAAGAGAGCCATCGAAATTGTGAGTGTGTGCAAGTCAAGGATATAAGGCGACTGACCTACCGGAACGTCAAAGGGCACATGTCAAGTTTGTGTGTGGCAGGGAGACATGACTAGAGCAGTTGATGTATCGGTGTGTGTGTGGGGGGGAGGGGGGTGGCGGAAGGGTAGGTAGAGGCCTAACTATAGAGGTAGAACGACCCGTATATGTGTTGAGAAGGAGAGACCCAGCTATGTCTTGAGGGAGATCGGTCGACATCCATACATAACTGAAGGACGGGAAATAGGATGGGACAGAGAGAGAGAGAGGAGAGAGAGAGGGAGGGAGAGGGGTAGAGTGCCGGATGGGTGATGGAGTTGCTTCTCGAAGATGGTGGGAGAGGCCTAGTAGAAAAACTGAAGGTGGAACTGCAATATTATCAATAAGAGTGGGGATGTGTTTCTGTGTGTGCCTGTGCGTGATAGATCTGTTGGGACGCATCCATGGATGATGAAGGGGAACCATGTGTTTGGTAAGCAAACCTAACTAGATCGATAGATCAATTGTTGTTTGTCGGAGGAAGAGAGAGACATAACTAATGAGGTAGATCAATCGACGCGTGGGGGAAAACGACTTATAAGGACCTAGCTAGCTATATGTATAGTGGGAGATCGGCCGGTGTACGTCCATTTGTTAGAGGCAAATAAGGCCCAGCGAGACGGATACACAGAGAGAATGGAGCTAGGAAGTGGTGCGAGAGGCCCAGCTACTAGCTAGATAGGGGGAGGAGTGTGCGGTTGTGAGATCGATGAAAAGAGGGGCGAGAGTTTACACGTGTGTGGGACCGTATGAGAGACACGAGGCAAGGACACATAAAGGAGGAGATTGAAGGTGCGTGTGTATGTTGTAGGCAGACATCGCTGGAGAGGTTTATCGATCGGTGTGTGTCGGAAAGGAGTTGTGGAGACTATGGGAGAACGGCCTAAATAAAAAAATGAATGTGCGTGATGGATAGAATGCTGAGGGAGGGGAGGGCGAGGAGGGCGTGTGCATGCACGAGAGAAAGTTAGTGGTAGCTACAAAGGTCAGAGGATTGTGTGGGTGTAAGAGACTAACAAAGATCACAATTTGATATGAAAGTGGATTCATATATTTGAATAGGAAATCATAGTGTTTTCAACATATGCATGCATGAATATAGCGGTGATACACGTGTTGTGGTTTTGCACATGTTATACCATAATGTGATAATGCATGGCGTTTGCAACTCACAGCTAAATGCCGAACAATCTAAACCATACTATACATTGAACAATCTCACATTTTATTTGAATTTGTGATAATGTGTGGCGTTTGCAGCTTACAACTAAATATCGAACAATCTAAACAATACTATGTATCGAACATTCTCACAATTTATTTGAATTTGTCGTAATGTGTGGTGTTTGCAACTCACATCTAAATACTTGTAGGCGTAACACATTATACATATGAGACATGGTTTAGATTATTAAGATCTAGCTAGAGCTTGAAATGTACTATGATTTGAAATCAACAAAAAGTGGATTCAAAAAATCGAGTTCGAGTTCATATAGTACACATAGTTCATATGTAACTCGAGACTAATCATGTGGTGTGCTGTGAAGATAATACACAAACGATGGTTTAACTTGACAATAATGATGATTGTAGATCTTATTAAAATAGAGAAATGAGTTCAAATGCTTTGACTTCACAACAATCATTATTGTAGATCTTATTCAAATAGAGAAATGAATTCAAATTTAGCTCATATTGAAGCGGTAGTATATATGTTTGGAATGCACTAAAACGTTCATTTGAGTAGTAGGTTGCATGCATTATACACGTAGCGAAATATTTTAATTTAAGATAACATGAATTCAAAATTTTGAATGACATTTGTAGTGCGAATTGATTTGGTACAGTACACATTAGGCTTGTCCGGAAATTTCAACCCGCGCCTTGTTAGCTCGAAATATTTAAGATATATCTATGTCTCATTGTGCTCCGACAACACCCTCCATCTCAACCCGCGCCTTTTCATTCCAAAATTACAACGCGCGCAAAAACTCCCAGCTCCCGTGAAATCTTGACACATGAAATGCCCGTGATACCCCTGAACCGAAAGAATCGCCTCAAATCGGTGGGGGTACTTTCGTAACTTACCCCACATTTCAGACAAGCGCGTCCCTAAGCCATGGTTCCCCACTCCCATCCCATCCGCCCACCCATTCGTACATGGAGGCCACGAAAACCCGTGAAGCCCCACACCCTCCTCCGTCCGCCACCCAGCCGGGGCCACTTCACCGATGACGTCATCAACAGTAACACCTCTACTTCCCTCATCCACCATACCGGATGAGGATCCGTCGTCGATCTCATCATCCCGCTGGTTAAGACACCCCGTCCTCCACCTCCAATGAGCTGGCTCGAAGTTCCCCTCATCTTTCGTGCCACCTCCATTCCCACACCGCCGTCTTCACCTGCACCACCGGAAGAGCAGCATCATCACCGTTTCCTCGGATGAAAATGTGGCCTAATCGGCGCCACCAAAGAGGTTGTACACTAGTCGCTGCATTTTCTTCTTGATTCGATCTCACGGTGATGCCGGCGCTCGGTCCCGAGCCGACACGACGCGGCTCCATCCGCGGCGGCGTCGCTAGCCACTTCCTCCACATCAGTAGGAGCTGCTGCTGCTTTAGCTCTCGCTCGCGCTGCTGCTCTGCTCTTGCTCTCGGCCCCCTACCTGGTTTGCTCTTGCTATTGCTCTTGCTCGCGCTACTGCTCTCGCTCGTGCTCTTCCTTGCGATGCTGCTCCGATTTAGCTACACTTCAGCCGACTGAATCGACTTTTGGGTTAGTCGGTTTTCAGGGGGTGTGGGGGCTCGCTAGAGTTAAGGAAGAACCAGCTTCAACGGGTAGGGGGGCTCGCTAGAGAGGTACCCCACTGTCTATCTTAGGGTTCAGGGTGGGGGCGGTGGTCGCCGGCGGTGGCGTGGGGATCGTCGGAGAAAAATC
>NC_041393.1:562142750-562228661 GCF_002162155.2 Triticum dicoccoides | reverse complement strand
ATGGGGGGGGGCTAGAAGGATGGCCGGGAGGCAGCGGACCGGCGGTGGGGAGTGTTTTCGGGGCGGGCGGGGCGGCGCACCGCTAGTCGCGGGTGGCGGGGGTGGCTGTTTGGCCGGTGGTGGCTGGTGGCTTAGGGGATGGAGGTTGAAGATGAACTGCAGGCCCTTGATTTCGTATCTAACGCCTGCAAAATCGACTGACCAAAGATGAAAAAGTCAGTCGACTAACATGTAGCCTCACCTCAGTTTTGACAGTAAAATTCAGTTTCGACAGGAAAATTCAGTTTCGACAGTTAAGTTTAGTTTCGACAGTTAAATTCAGTTTTGACAGTTAAGTTCAGAGATGAGCAGTAGATGTATTTTACATCTAGCACTTTGTGGCTATGTATTTTACATCATCTATTGGAACGTTGTCTCTCTTGTCCTACTTCAACCTCGGCGTCGTACAACTCACCGGAGCCGCTCCAACGACGAAACCCTCCATCACAGCGAAGCAGTACCTCAGGCTCCATCTCTAGACGCCTAAGATCTTCTTACCCTCCTCCGACAGTCAAGTCAGCCGGAGCATCCTCACCGGCCAACCCAATCACGCTGAGATCGACATGGCTCCGCCAAAGAGGTTGTACACTTGATGCATCTCTTTTTTACTCTACATGTTATATATATTGTCCACTGAGCACATGTAGTAATGTGAAATACGATTATTTTATCCTACTATATGACAAGTAGTGAGGTACCAGGCAACTTAGCTATCCGTGATGGACTCTCTTGAACGCCATCATTATTTATCTCTGCGGGTTTGAGTTGTGCATTTGTTGATGGGCCTGGGCATTGAGCTAGTAGGGGAGTGGCCTGGGTCCAAAGTAATAGAAGTAGCACAAAAACATTTTTTTAGTGTAGGCTTTTCCTTGGTCAAGCCTGCCTACTAGAATCGCCAGCTTGAAAGGAAAAGTGAATGGAAAACATAGGAATTGGAAAGTTTCCTATGGTACTACTTTTCATGAATTTGGTGCAAAGGAATGGAGCAAAGGAAAATTGTAGGATTTGTTCCTTTAGTGTCTCCTTGAAAGAAAAACCGTAGGAATTCTAATTTCCACTTGTCCTCCTTTTCATATTCCTATTCATGAAGCACAAGACTAAGAGATAGTAGCATAATAGCATTATAACCGTACATTTTCTTGTGGTTTGACTTAATCTCACCATGCTTTTTTGCATCCTGTGATCTTCCAATTCTTGTGAATCAAACACCCAGATTGGCAAAAATCATGTGTTTTTAAATTCTCTGTTTTGCACGTGCATTCCTATCCTATTCCTATCTATTTCCTATCCCTGCATTGTTAGAATCCTCAAATTCAAACAAGCCCTTACACAATTACTTCTGTTACAGATATGTGTCAAAGAAAACCTTGTGTGGTTGGTCCTGCTCCTGCAGCGTTATGTTCCACCCTAGCTCAGCTGCTCCAACGACGGAAGGGTTCACCACAGCAGGGATCCACTCTCCAAACTGTCTTTCGCTGCCTCAGATCTTCTTCCCCGCCACCGGCAGCCACGACAACTGCATTACCATCATCCACTGAGCAGATAACATTGAGGACTACACGGGTCCGCAAGAGAGGTCGCACTCTTTCGTGTCTGCTTACATTATGCATCGCTTAATATGATTACATGCTACATTATCGTCATGTTCACCTATTAGACTTTGAGTCAGGTCCAAACTAATGCTGAAACTTGAGTTTTTAAATGGTTGTGGGGTACATATTGGGGCAGCAATCAGTACTATTTGTCTACTATCTGGTTAATCTCGGGTGTCTACTATGAGTTTCATGTTGGGTGCAAACAAACATTGAAGGAACCATTATCTGTATTTTTTAACTAAAGCTATTATCTGACTGCTATCATTAGTTTTGGGTCTATCCACAGTTTTCTACCATCACTCTGGATTTGTGCATGCACTCCTTACATAATCTCACTATGTTTTATTCCTATGCATGCCAGTTATTATACATAATGGAACTGATCATGTAGAGCAAAAGAGACGAGCCTTGCATGGCAATAAAATTTCATGCAGACGTCGCTCGATGGTGGGCGCAAAGGCAGCCCCCCTCCACCCATTTAGGATCGTAATCAAGAGAAAGATAACTGTTCTGAGGGGGATTCAGAAGAAGAAGACCACTCCTATTTACCCCATGAGGTCTTCGCTCTAACTTGGCATGCTGATGTTGGTAATATCATGCATATGGTGCCTTGCATTGCTTACTGGATACATCAAAGATGTCATGTACTTAGTTTAGACAAGCTTTGTGTCAATGACATCTGTTTAGTTTCTTTATCGTATATGTGAATCATTCAATGCCATATGTTTAGTTTCTTTATCATATATGTGAATCATGCAATGCCATCTTGTTTAGCCAGACATCATATATGTGAATTTTGCAATGCCACCCTGGTTAGCTAGTCATCTTATATGTGAATTATATCATGCCATCATTTTTTTTATTACGTGTTAAATTTGTCAACAATTTTAGTACATTCAATTACTCTTCCTGTACATCAGCCATTCGGCACGGTCATGGAAAAATCTAAAGTGGAAACAAGGTCTTCAGAGCAGACAATGCTATCTGACGAAGCGCGTGTCTTGCTGGTTACAGATAGCTCCTCAGAGGAGGATTCAGAGACAGATGACTAGTCCTATCCCCCCCCCCCCCGAGGTGCATGCTCTAACTTGGTAGGGTTATGTTGCTCATATCGTGTGTATGGTATCTTGCATTGCTATGTCATTTGCTTAGTTTAGACATGCTTTGTGTAAATGCCACTTGTTTAGTGTCTAATTACCATATATGTGAATTATGCAATGCCATCTTGTTGCAAGACATTATATATGTGAATTATGCAATGTTATCTTGTTGCAAGGCATTATATATGTGAATTATGCAATGCCATGTTGTTTAGCCAAGCGTCATATATGTGAATTATATCATGTCGTCCTTTTTTGTATTTCTCATTGATTTTGTCGACAATGTTTGTATATTCAACTGATCTTCCTGTGCATCAGCCATTTGAATTGGTGATGGAGAAATCTGGAGTGAAAACAAGGTCTTCAGAGCAGACAATGCTACCTGCTGAAGCAGATATCTTGCTGGTTACAGATAGCTCTTCAAAGGGGGATTCAGAGGCAGATGACTAGTCCTATTATCCCCCTGAGGTGTATGCTCAAACTTGGCAGGGTTATATTACTCATATCATGCATATGTTGTATTGCAATGCTTAGTTTTTACATCATATACACACTATTGAATGCCATCTCCTTAGTTGACACATCATATATGCGATTGCCGTCTGCTCACTTCCTTAGTATATAAATCAAATATTTGAATTACATCGTGCCATGATGTTTACATTGACATCATGTATCTGAATTATGGCATGCCAACCCATTTTCTAAAGACATAATATAGTTATATCATCTCATCTTGTTTACATAGTCATCATATTTTAAATTATGTCATTCTATCCGTGAATCATATCATGCCATCATGTTTCCATCGACGACATGTTTGTGATTTATGGCATGCCAACCACTTTAATAGACACATCGTATAGTTATATCATGTCATCCTGTTTACATAGTCATCATATTTTGAAGTATGTCATTCTATCCTGTTTAGTTAGCCATCATACATGTGAAATTGTGTCATGATATCCTATTTAATTAGCCATCATATATGTGAAATTATGTCCTTCTATTCTGTTTGGTTAGACAACATAAATGTGAATTATTTCATACCCTATTTTCTTCCCTGCTATCCATTGCACCTGTCTATCCTACATTCAATTACTTTTCTTCTTTATCAACCATTTTAATTGGAGGGGGTGATGGCAGTATCTATGGGGGTAAAAACATGGTCTTCAGAAAAGATCGTGCTACCTGTCGATGCAGATAGAACCACGGTTGTACTTGCCCAAGAACCAACCCCACCACACATAACCCAGACTCACGCAGATTGTACCCCTACCCAGTTGGATAGAGAATCGGCTACACCCCTTCTAACCCCAACCCCAGCAGATAGTAACCTAGTTCCCGTTGACACAGCACTGTCTCCACCACAAAGCACCCAAACACGAGCAGTTAGTAAGGCAATTGCAGTGCCCAAAGCACGAGGACCACCAGTCCAAACCCCAAGTCAACGCTTAAAGCAGAAGAAGAATTATTCTAAGGTCAGATTTCGTAGCTATGGTCAATACTACTTTGCTCTTGCATCACTGTATTTACTCATACCAACTAATTTCAAATTTGAAGGATGCAATTGAAACTCCAATGGCGCAACAGATATGTTTTAAACCTGTTTCTTTAACGTGTTTGCTGTTGTAACTTGCTCTATGTTGATTTCTGTTTTAAATGAATAAACAGTTATGTTCTCATGCCATGCACATTACAAGTGTTGTTATTATTGTGTAGTTTCCCACACTTATATTCTGTCTATGCTTCTTTGTCTTAAATAGATATGATTCAAACTGTATCTACCTTGATTTGGCAACATAAACAAGAATGATATAGACCATACAGTGACCATACTACATAGATATATGTTTGTTTCATGTTGTTATCCTGTCCACCTTACTACTGAACTGGTTTACCAAAATGAGTTTCATATACTACATTGTAAACCTGTGATGTGTTTGTTTGTTTCTCTTTTAGAATGCGGACAAAATATTGGAGAAGAGTACCCCGTTATGCAATGGTAAAGGAAGTAATGCAGATAAGGTTCAAGATAGTGAGACATCCCTGTTGGTCTCCAAGAAAGCTGATAAAAACTATATTGAAGACACTAAGACAACCCCAAAGTCCTATCTTGATGTAGTGTTCGAGTTACTGGCTGCTACTGCTGGCACCATCTCTTCGAACTCGTTGCCTGAATCAGTTTAGCTTCTTGAGTCCCAACTTCAAGTTGAAAGACATCGATCAGATGTTATGCGACAGGAAGCCAAAGGACCGAGGAAGTCCCTGCAGAATTCATATGCATACTTTCTGGTGCAACACCAAGTGCTGGAGGATTTAAGCGCCAAACAAGAGAAAGTTAATAAGCTTGCTAAGCATCTTGCCAGCATTAGGGGTACCCAGGATATTGTTTCTTGAGCTCTTCTGAAGTGGTTTTAGTTCTGGACTTGTTTTGGTGCGGCGTTTATATGCTGCTTTGTTCCCTATATTTGCACTGGTGGCGAACTTTGATGCCCAATGGATGTAATATGTGTAATAGCCGTGATAGCCTAGCGTAAGTTGCTTGCTTATTTATTTCCTTATTGTCTTGTTTATTTATTTGCTTGTAGTCAGTGCAGTTCTTTTTCCGCGGTTTGCTAGTGGCCGCAAAAACCTATTTTTTAAAACTAGGCCACAATAACCAAGGGCTACATATTTACTGTAGTTACCATGGCCCTCCTATGGACCATAGAAACAATGGGCCTTCTACGGGTCGTAGAAACAATGGGCCTTATATGGGTCATAGACACAATGGTCCTTCTACGGTCGTATCATCAATGGGCCTTCTACGGGCCGTATGATCGGTTGGCCAAACATGGGCCAATAACAGACCACATTATGGCCGTAAACGGGCTAGAGTTGGAATCGTCCGTTCATGGGCTGACCATAACGGCCCGTCGTTAATCGGCCGTATTTGATGACGCTATGGAAACGGCCCAACGTATTAACGGGCCACAAAGGGGCCGACTGTAACCTCGGGATGAATTTGGCCCACAAGCAGAAAATGACAGTAACGAGCCGTAAGTAAACGAATGCTGGAAATGAGCCCAAGAGTAAATGGGCCCTGAGAAGGCCGAAAGATAACATGGGCTGGAAACAGCCCAATGGAATAACGGGCTGTTAATGGGTATAAAGTGATACAATGTTCATTACGGGCCAGTTTCACCATGGGTCGTTAATGGGTATAAAGTGATATACTATTCATTATGGGCCAGTTCCACCACGGGTCGTTAATGGGCCAGGAGTTACAAAGGGCCTCATATGGGCCGAAAGACGTCATGGGCCATACATGGGCCAGAAGTTAAAATGGGCTGGAATCATATTCGACGGCCCATATGACGCTACTAGGCCTAATTCGGATAGGTCGTAACGGGCCCTGGGTTAGCGGGTTGTAAATGGGCTATATGCGAACAAGCTGTTAATAGGCTTTCCATGGGCCGACCCGCCACCTTTTGACCAAGTCAAACGGGCCGGCCTTTTCACAGGAATGGGCCTCTGTTGGGCCGTGCCACGTGTCGACATATCATAGGTGCCTTCTGTCCAATGAGTGGATGACATCTGTCCCAACGGTGAGCGACACATGTTTCCTCCAGCCAAATGATGATTTTACACGCGGAAAATCCCCATTGGTCAGGGTTGTTAACGGCTTATCGGATCCAAAACCGGACCCAGTAGCTTAACGCCGTTCCGTTACGGTGGATGCCACGTGTCGGTCACCCTTGACGAAAGCACTTCTATGACGAGCGATTTATCGTCATGGAAGTGGACACTTCAGTGATGATAATTTTGGTACTGTCATGGAACACTTCTACGATAGCACAGGTATGACTATCTTGATTCTATCATAAAATCGTCATGGATGTACATGCATGACAGAAAACGTGACCTACTGTGACGAACATGTATCATCACGGAAGTGTATTTTTTTGTAGTGTCATCTTAGGAATTTAAATAGTGCCTTATCATGTTTTGTACTAAACATCAAGGTTAAGTTGTTTAGACATGCATGAAACTAGTACAAATGGATAGATTGGATTTTTCTGATCATTTTTCATATATAAATTATTACATTTGGAGTTATGGTTGAAATTCTATGAATTTTTGAAGTTTTGGACATTTTCTGATATTTATAAATCATTTCTGATTTATTTAAAATCCCAGAAAATGTGTACTGCGTCAGCACTACGTCACTGTGACGTCAGCAGGTCAACTGACCCGGTCCAGGTCAAACCTGACCAGTGGGGTCCACCGGTCAGTGACAGAGTGCTGCCTAGGGTGAATGACAGGTGGGGTCGGGTCAACAGCCACGTCAGCGAGGTCAATGCTGACGTGTGGGTCCATTATGGTTAGGTTAAAACTTAACAGGCTTTACCCCGTGGTTGATTAGGGCGGTGGGGCTAGTCTATCAGTGGCACATGGCGGGATTAACGCGGTAATTAGCCTCGGGTTAATGACGCAATGTCATCTTGTCGGAGTTGAACACCCACGAGCACACCCGGCGACGGATGCTCATCGGAATTGAGCTACTGCAACCATTTGCCTCGCCGTGTGCTTCTACGGGTTCCTCGGGTTCGTGCGCATCCAAAGGAGCAAGCGAGAGGATCTGGGGTGAGCTGTGGCACCGACGGTGGCGAGCGAGGCGGCGACCGGAGTTCGGGAGCTGATGGGTTCGGGGCTGTGGTGCACCAGGGAAGGAGCTGAGGGTCTAAGTGGCATCCGCGGGCCACCAGAAGCACGTTGGTGACACGGGTTCGAGCGGAGGGGCTCGGGTCGAGGAAGTTAGGCGGCCATGGCGGACGACGGTGCTCGGGCAGGTGGGCGAGGGGGCTACGGCACGGAAACGAGAAAAATGAAGGAGGGAAAACGGTCAGGGCCTCACAGAGATCTCGATGGCGTCGTCAGCAAGCTCAGGGACGCGCTTGAGTCGATGAACGATGGTGGCGATCTCCGGCGACTGAATCTTGAAGACGGAGTCGAGGCGGTCGATTTGGGGCGTCCGAGCGCTCGGGGATCGCTCAAGGCGGCGTAACTGATGGTGGCGGAGCTTGCAGATGACACGGGCAGGCGAGAGGAGCACAGTGGGCGTGGCTACGGTGAGCGGCAGTGACGAGCACGCTCGAGTGAGCTCGCGGAAGAGGCTAGAGGGCGAGGGAGAGAGTAGAGAGTGAGGGAGAGGAGAGAGGGGTCACGGGGCGTCCCCGTGGCATCGCTAGAAGGGCCGGGGGGAAGCAGGTAGGGAGGAGGCCACGGTGATCGCGCGTGTGTCAACACGGCTCTGCCTACTGGCAGAGGTGGAAGAAGACCTCAGCGCCCCTGGTGGGCTGGGCCGATTCTATTGGGCCACCAGGTAAGTGGGCTTCATGTAAGTTTCTGCTTCTTTTAATTTTTGTTCTGTTTTCCTTTATTTATTGATTTTGCCACTGTTTTTTAAATTCCAACAAATGTAAAAACAGTGACAACATTCCTCTAAATATTTTTATATTGCACAATGGGATTATCTAGAGGCACATAATTATTTTAGAGTTATCTGAAATTATATTCAATATATTAAGAATATAAAACCAAATCTAAATACAATATTGATTTAAATTCAATGCCCAAAATAATTCCTTAAAAATTTTCATTATTTTTGGTTTGGACCAAAGGCCTTGCCAAAAATACCAAATATCAATAAAGATCATTTTGGTTTCATTGAATGCAAATTTTAGTTGAACCTAGTTTGATTCAAGTGGTGCTAGTGTTTGAACATCCCCATTTCAGGTTTAAGAGAAATTTAAACATGATGGCACTCATGAGGCTAGCCTAGTGCATTGCCAGAAGCTAGGGATGTGACACTCTACATGAAAATGATGCACATCAATGTTGTCATTCCATTCACACGATCGATTCTCAATTTTATAGACTAGAAATCTTTTAATTTTGTGCTAATGTTTGAAGATTTTGGAACAAATTTCTAGTAAAATCTTCACACTTGGTGGATTGTTTAAAATTTCCTTTAACCACTAGATTTATCTTGCAGTTTCACATGACTTTTGTGTTGCACATTTTCTCGATGATAGTAGACGATAGATCTCTATCTTCACTTTTGTGTTGCACATTTTCTCGATATAGTAGACGAGTGGATCTTCATCTCCCACGTGAACTATACATATGCATATGTGTGGTCCGTTTTAATGTCACTCTCTAATCTTTTTAACCTAGTCCTTTCTAATTGTTCCTCTTGGCCTCCTCTCTCGTGTCCTGCTCACTCATTGCTAGCGTCGTTTCTCTTGGCCTTCTTGTTGGGGAACGTAGCAATAATTCAAAATTTTCCTACGTATCACCAAGATAAAACTAGGAGATTCTATCAACAAGAGAGAAAGAGGATGTGCATCTTCATACCTTTGAAGATCGCTAAGCGGAAGCGTTACAAGAACGCATATGATGGAGTCGCACTCGCGGCGATTCAAATCGTGGAAGATTCGATCTAACGCCGAACGGACAGCGCCTCCGTGTTTAACACACGTATAGCCCGGGGACGTCTCCTCCTTCTTGATCTAGCAAGGGAAGAGTAGAAGTTGAGGGAGAGCTCTGGTAGCATGACGGCGTGGTGGTGGAGCTTGTAGTTCTCCGGCAGGGCTTCTCCAAGCACTACGAAGGAGGAGGAGGTGTTGGAGAGGGGGAGGGTTGCGCCAGGGGAAGGGTGCAGCAGCCCTCCCACCTCCCCACTATTTATAGGGGCAAGGGAGAGGGGGGGCGGCCCCCTCCAGATGGATCTAGAGGAAGGGCAGCGGCCAGGGGGGAGGCTTGCCCCCCAAGCCAAGGGGAGCGCCCCCTTTAGGGTTTCCCCCAAACCCTAGGCGCATGGATAACCAACAGCGGGATCTAGATACCCATGTTGGTTCCCACATGTTCCACGATGATCTCATCGGATGAACCACGATGTCGGGGATTCAATCAATCCTGTATACAATTCCCTTTGTCAACTAGTATGTTACTTGCCCGAGATTCGATCGTCGGTATCCCAATACCTCGTTCAATCTCGTCACTGGCAAGTCTCTTTACTCATTCCGTAATGCATGATCCCGTGACTAACTCCTTAGTCACATTGAGCTCATTATGATGATGCATTACCGAGTGGGCCCAGACATACCTCTCCGTCATACGGAGTGACAAATCCCAGTCTCGATTTGTGCCAACTCAACGGACACTTTCGGAGATACCTGTAGTGCACCTTTATAGCCACCCAGTTATGTTGTGACATTTGGTACACCCAAATAATTCCTACGGTGTCCTGGAGGTGCACAATCTCATGGTCTAAGGAAATGATACTTGACATTAGAAAAGCTCTTAGCAAACGAACTACACGATCTTGTGCTATGCTTAGGATTGGGTCTTGTCCATCACATCATTCTCCTAATGATGTGATCCCGTTATCAATGACGTCTAATGTGCATGGTCAGGAAACCATAACAATCTATTGATTAACGAGCTAGTCAACTAGAGGCTCACTAGGGACATATTGTGGTCTATATATTCACACATGTATTACACTTTCCAGTTAATACAATTATAGCATGAACAACAGACAATTATCATGAATAAGGAAATATAATAATAACCATTTTATTTTTTCCTCTAGGGCATATTTCCAACAGTCTCCCACTTGCACTAGAGTCAATATCTAGTTACATTGTGATGAATTGAACACCCATAGAGTTCTGGTGTTGATCATGTATTTCTCGTGGAAGTGGTTTAGTCAACGGATCTGTGACATTCAGATCCGTATGCACTTTACAAATATCTATGTCTCCATCTTGAACATTTTCATGAATGGAGTTGAAGCGACGCTTGATATGCCTGGTCTTCTTATGAAACCTGGGCTCCTTGGCAAGGCCAATAGCTCCAGTGTTGTCACAGAAGAGAGTCATTGGGCCTAACGCATTGGGAATAACTCCTAGGTCGGTAATGAACTCCTTCATCTAGATTGCTTCATGTGCAGCCTCCGAGGCTGCCATGTACTCTGCTTCACATGTAGATCCCACCATGACGCTTTGCTTGCAACTGCACCAGCTGACTGCCCCAGCATTCAAAATATACATGTATCCGGTTTGTGACTTGGAATCATCCAGATCTGTGTCGAAGCTAGCATCGCCGTAACCCTTTACGACGAGCTCTTCGTCACCTCCATAAACGAGAAACATATCCTTAGTCCTTTTCAGGTACTTCAGGATATTCTTGACCGCTGTCCGATGTTCCATGCCGGGATTACTTTGGTACCTTCCCACCAAACTTATGACAAGGTTTACATCAGGTCTGGTACACGGCATGGCATACATAATAGACCCTATGGCTGAGGCATAGGGGATGACACTCATCTTTTCTCTATCTTCTGCCGAGGTCGGGCATTGAACCGTGCTCAATTTCACACCTTGCAAAACAGGCAAGAACCCCTTCTTGGACTAATCCATATTGAACTTCTTCAATATCTTATCAAGGTATGCGCTTTGTGAAAGACCGATGAGGCGTCTCGATCTATCTCTATAGATCTTGATGCCTAATATGTAAGCAGCTTCTCCAAGGTCCTTCATTGAAAAACACTTATTCAAGTAGGCCTTTATGCTTTCCAAAAGTTCTATATCATTTCCCATCAATAGTATGTCATCCACATATAATATGAGAAATGCTACAAAGCTCCCACTCACTTTCTTGTAAACACAGGCTTCTCCATAAGTCTGCATAAACCCAAACACTTTGATCATTTCATCAAAGCGAATGTTCCAACTCCGAGATGCTTGCACCAGCCCATAGATGGAGCGCTGGAGCTTGCACACCTTGTCAGCATTCTTAAGACCGACAAAACCTTCCGGCTGCATCAGGAAACCGTTAAGGAATGTCATTTTGATGTCCATTTGCCATATCTCATAATCATAGAATGCGGCAACTGCTAACATGATTCGAGCGGACTTCAGCTTCGCTACAGGTGAGAAGGTCTCATCATAGTCAATCCCTTGAACTTGTCGATAACCCTTAGCGACAATCTGAGCCTTATAGACGGTCACATTACCATCTACGTCAGTCTTCTTCTTAAAGATCCATTTATGTTCTATGGCTTGCCGATCATCAGGCAAGTCTGTCAAAGTCCATACTTTGTTTTCATACATGGATCCTATCTCGCATTTCATGGCTTCAAGCCATTTGTTGGAATCTGGGTCCGCCATCGCTTCTTCATAGTTAGAAGGTTCACCGTTGTCCAACATCATGATTTCCAGGACAGGATTGCCGTACCACTCTGGTGCGGAACGTGCCCTTGTGGACCTACGAAGTTCAGTCGCAACTTGATCTGAAGTTCCATGATCATCATCATTAACTTCCTCTCTAGTCGGTGTAGGCACCATAGAAAGATCTTCCTGAGTTGTGCTACTTTCTGGTTCAAGAGGTAGGACTTCATCAAGTTCTACTTTCCTCCCACTTACTTCTTTTAAGCGAAGCTCTTTATCCAGAAAGTATTTGTTCTTGGCAACAAAGATCTTGCCTTCGGATATGAGGTAGAAGGTATACCCAATGGTTTCCTTAGGGTATCCTACGAAGACGCATTTTTCCGACTTGGGTTCGAGCTTTTCAGGTTGAAGTTTCTTGACATAAGCATCGCATCCCCAAACTTTCAGAAATGACAGCTTAGGTTTCTTCCCAAACCATAATTCATACGGTGTCGTCTCAACAGATTTAGATGGTGCCCTATTTAAAGTGAATGCGGCTGTCTCTAAAGCATAACCCCAAAATGATAGCGGTAATCGGTAAGAGACATCATAGATCGCGCCATATCCAATAGAGTGTGATTACGATGTTCGGACACACCATTACGCTGAGGTGTTCCAGGCGGCGTGAGTTGTGAAACAATTCCACATTTCCTTAAGTGCGTACCAAACTCGTGACTCAAATATTCTCCTCCTCGATCTGATCGTAAGAACTTTATTTTCCTGTCACATTGATTCTCCACCTCACTCTGAAATTCGTTGAACTTTTCAAAGGTCTCAGACTTGTGTTTCATTAAGTAGACATACCCATATCTACTTAAGTCATCAGTGAGGGTGAGAACATAATGATAGCCACCGCGAGCTTCAACGCTCATTGGATCATGCACATCAGTATGTATTATTTCCAACAAGTTGGTTGCTCACTCCATTGTTCCGGAGAACGGAGTCTTGGTCATCTTTCCCATGAGGCATGGTTCACACATGTCAAATGATTCATAATCAAGAGACTCCAAAAGTCCATCTGCATGGAGTTTCTTCATGCATTTGACACCATTGTGACCAAGGTGGCAGTGCCACAAGTATGTGGGACTATCATTATTAACCTTACATCTTTTGGTATTCACACTATGAATATGTGTAACATCACGTTCGAGATTCAATAAGAATAAACCATTGAACAGCGGGGCATGACCATAAAACATATCTCTCATATAAAGAGAACAACCATTATTCTTGGATTTAAATGAGTAGCCATCTCACATTAAACGAGATATGCTACGTCTTGAGCTTGCATTGGTTTTCCTTGAAGAGGAAAGGGTGATGCAGCAATAGTAGCATAAGTATTTCCCTCAGTTTTTGAGAACCAAGGTATCAATCCAGTAGGAGGCTCCTCACAAGTCCCACGCACCTACACAAACAAACAAGAACTCGCAACCAACGGAATAAAGGGGTTGTCAATCCCTTCATGGCCACTTGCGAAAGTGAGATCTGATAGAGATAATATGATAAGATAAATATATTTTTGGTATTTTATAATATAGATTGGAAAAGTAAAGATGCAAATAAAAGTAAATAGCAAGCTTATATGATAAGAGATAGACCCGAGGGCCATAGGTTTCACTAGTGGCTTCTCTAAAGATAGCATAATTATTACAGTGGGTGAACAAATTACTGTCAAGCAATTGATAGAAAAGCGAATAATTATAAGATTATCTAGGCATGATCATATATATAGGCATCACGTCCGTGACAAGTAGACCGACTCCTGCCTGCATCTACTACTATTACTCCACACATCGACCGCTATCCAGCATGCATCTAGAGTATTAAGTTCATAAAGAATGGAGTAACGCATTAAGAAAGATGACATGATGTAGAGGGATAAACTCATGCAATATGATATAAACCCCATCTTTTTATCCTCTATGGCAACAATACAATACGTGCCTTGCTACCCCTGCTATCACTGGGAAAGGACACCGCAAGATTGAACCCAAAGCTAAGCACTTCTCCCATTGCAAGAAAGATCAATCTAGTAGGCCAAACCAAACTGATAATTCGAAGAGACTTGCAAAGATAACTTAATCACACATAAAAGAATTCAGAGGAGATTCAAATATTTCTCATAGATAAACTTGATCATAAACCCACAATTCATCGGATCTCGAAAAACACACCGCAAAAAGAGTTACATCGAATAGATCTCCAAGAAGATCAAGGAGAACATGGTATTGAGATCCAAAGAGAGAGAAGAAGCCATCTAGCTAATAACTATGGACCCGAAGGTCTATGGTAAACTACTCACAACTCATCGGATGATGTAGAAGCCCTCCATGGTCGATTCCCCCTCCGACGGAGCACCGGCAAAGGCTCCAAGATGGGATCTCGCGGATACAGAAGGTTACGGTGGTGGAAATAGTTTTTCATGGTCTCCCCTGATGTTTCCGGGGTACATGGGTATATATAGGAGGAAGAAGTACGTCGGTGGACGCCGGAGGGGCCCACAAGATAGGGGCGCGCCCAGTAGGGGGGGCGCCCTCCACCCTCATGGCCTCCTCGATTGTTTCTTGACTTGCACTCCAAGTCCTCTGGATTACGTTTGTTCCAAAAAGATCGCTCCCGAAGGTTTCATTCCGTTTGGACTCCGTTTGATATTCCTTTTCTTTGAAACACTGAAATAGGCAAAAAAACAGCAATACGGGCTGGGCCTCCGATTAGTAGGTTAGTCCCAAAAATGATATAAAAGTGTAAAGTAAAGCCCATAAACATCCAAAATAGGTAATATAATAGCATGGAACAATAAAAAATTATAGATACGTTGGAGACGTATCAAGATCCAGATACAATGTTCATGCTCAAAGCTGGCACTAAATAACAATTATTGAGGTTTAAAACTAATCACGTAGGTAAATGTAGAGGTAGCGTGCCAACGGTGATCACATCGACCTTGGAACCATTCCCGACGCGCATCGTCACCTCGTCCTTCGCTAGTCTCTGCTTATTCCACAACTCCTGTTTTGAGTTACAAATATGAGCAACCGCACCGGTATCAAATACCTAGGAGCTACTACGAGTACTGGTAAGGTACACATCAATAACATGTATATCACATATACCTTTGGTGTTGCCGGCCTTCTTATCCTCAAAGTACTTGGGGCAGTTCCGCTTCTAGTGACCATTTCCCTTGCAATAAAAGCACTGAGTCTCGGGCTTGGGTCCATTGTTTGGCTTCTTCCCGGTAACTGATTTACCGGGCGCAGCAACTCCCTTGCCTTCCTTCTTGAAGTTCTTTTTACCCTTGCCTTTCTTGAAACTAGTGGTCTTATTCACCATCAACACTTGATGTTCCTTTTTGATTTCCACCTCCGCTGATTTCAGCATTGAATATAACTCAGGAATGGACTTCTCCATCCCTTGCATATTGTAGTTCATCACAAAGCTCTTGTAGCTAGGTGGGAGCGACTGGAGTATCCTGTCAATGACTGAGTCATCTGGAAGATTAACTCCGAGCTGAGACAAACAATTGTGCAACCCAGACATGGTGAGTATATGCTCACTTACAGAACTGTTTTCCTCCATCTTACAACTGTAGAACTTGTCGGAGACTTCATATCTCTCGACTCGGGCATGAGCTTGGAAAACCATTTTTAGCTCTTGGAACATCGCATATGCTCTGTGCTACTCAAAACGCTTTTGGAGCCCCGGTTCTAAGTTGTAATGCATGCCGCACTGAACCAAGGAGTAATCATCACTACGCGACTGCCAGGCATTCATAACGTCTTGAATTATTGAGAAATGGGTGCTTCACCTAGCGGTGCTTCAAGGACATATGCTTTCTTGGCAGCTATGAGGATGATCCTCAAGTTTCGGACCCAGTCCATATAGTTGCTACCATCATCTTTCAGCTTGGTTTTCTCTAGAAACGCGTTGAAGTTTAGGGCAACATTAGCATGGGCCATATGATCTACAAGACATATTGTAAAGATATTTTAGACTATGTTCATGATAATTAAGTTCATCTAATCAAATTATTTAATGAACTCCCACTTAGATAGACATCCCTCTAGTCATCTAAGTGATACATGATCCGAGCCAACTAGGCCGTGTCCGATCATCACGTGAGACGGACTAGTCGTCATCGGTGAACATCTCCATGTTGATCGTATATACTATACGACTCATGTTCGACCTTTCGGTCTCCTGTGTTCCGAGGCCACGTCTATACATGCTAGGCTCGTCAAGTCAACCTAAGTGTTTTGCATGTGTAAATCTGGCTTACACCCGTCGTATGTGAACATTAGAATCTATCACACCCGATCATCACGTGGTGCTTCGAAACAACGAACTTTCGCAACGGTGCACAGTTAGGGGGAACACTTCCTTGAAATTTTTAATGAGTGATCATCTTATTTATGCTATCGTCGTTCTAAGCAAATAAGATGTAAACATGACAAACATCACATGCAAATCATAAAGTGACATGATATGGCCAATATCATCTTGCGCATTTGATCTCCATCTTTGAGGCGCGACATGATCACCTTCGTCACCGGCATGACACCATGATCTCCATCATCTTGTTTACATGAATTTGTCTCGCCAACTATTACTTCTACTACTATGGATAATAGTTAGCAATAAAGTAAAGTAATTACGTGGCGTTTTTCAATGACACACAGGTCATACAATAAATTAAGACAACTCCTATGGCTCCTGCCGGTTGTCATACTCATCGACATGCAAGTCGTGATTCCTATTACAAGAACATGATCAATCTCATACATCACATATATCATTCATCACATTCTTTTGGCCATATCACATCACATAGCATACCCTGCAAAAACAAGTTAGACGTCCTCTAATTGTTGTTGCATGTTTTACGTGGCTGCTATGGGTTTCTAGCAAGAACGTTTCTTACCTACGCAAAAGCCACAATGGTGACATGCCAATTTCTATTTACCCTTCATAAGGACCCTTTTCATCGAATCCGATCTGACCAAAGTGGGAGAGACAGACACCCGCTAGCCACCTTATGCAACAAGTGCATGTCAGCCGGTGGAACCTGTCTCACGTAAGCGTACATGTAAGGTCGGTTCGGGCCGCTTCATCCCACAATACCGCCGAAACAAGATAGGATTAGTAACGGTAAGAAAATTTAACAAACCAATGCCCACAACTACTTGTGTTCTACTCATGCATAGAATCTATGCATAGACCTAGCTCATGATGCCACTGTTGGGGAACATAGCAATAATTCCAAAATTTCCTACGTATCACCAAGATCAATCTAGGAGATTCTATCAACAAGAGAGAGAGAGAGAGAGGGAGAGGATGTGCATCTTCATACCTTTGAAGATCGCTAAGCGGAAGCGTTACTAGAACGCGGATGATGGAGTCGTACTCACGGCGAATCAAATCGCGGAAGATTCGATCTAACACCGAACGGACGGCGCCTCCGCATTCAACATACGTACAGCCCGGGGACGTATCCTCCTTCTTGATCCATACAGGGAAGAGGAGAAGTTGAGGGAGAGCTCCGGCAGCACAACGGCCTGGTGGTGGAGCTTGCAGTTCTACGGCAGGGCTTCGCCAAGCACTATGGAGGAGGAGGAGGTGTTGGAGAGGGGGATGGCTGCGCCAGGGGAAGGATGCCACAGCCCTCCCACGTCCCCACTATTTATAGGGGCAAGGGAGAGGGGGACGGCCCCCTCCAGATGGATCTAGAGGGGGGGCGACGGCCAAGGGGGGAGGCTTGCCCCCCAAGCCAAGGGGGGTGCCCCCTTTAGGGTTTCCCCCAAACCCTAGGCGCATGGGCCCTACGGGGAGTTGCCGCCCAGCCCACCTAGGGGCTGGTTCCCCTCGATATTCAGCCCATAGGACCCTCCGGGGCAGGTGGACCCTCCCGGTGAACCCCCGGAACCCCTTTGGTGGTCCCGGTACAATACCAGTAAACCCCCGAACTTTTCTGGCGACCGAAGAAGGACTTCCCATATATAAATCTTCATCTCCGGACCATTCGGTAACTCCTCGTGATGTCTGGGATCTCATCCGGGACTCCGAACAACATTCGGTAACCACATACTATTTCCCATAACAATTCTAGCGTCACCGAACCTTAAGTGTGTAGACCCTACGGGTTTGGGAATCATGTAGACATGACCGAGAAATCTCTCCTGTCAATAACCAATAGTGGGATCTGGATACCCATGTTGGTTCCCACATGTTCCACGATGATCTCATCGGATGAACCACGATGTTGGGGATTCAATCAATCCCGTATACAATTCCCTTTCTCAACCGGTATGTTACTTGCCGAGATTCGATCGTCGGTATCCCAATACCTTGTTCAATCTCGTCACTCGCAAGTGTAAGGGCATATTTATCCCTAAGGTGTTTTGGTGATTGATGACAATGCTCTTGCGGACTAATCGTGTGCGTTGAGTTTTTCAGAGAGTCATCCTTTGGCACGAGATGATTCCCTCCCCTCGGAGTGTTATTCAAGATGGTGCAGCTCTTTCGGTTCTATGTTGGTGGTCTAGTTTCGTAGGAGTCACCGTACTATCAAGAGGCGGTCCGCTTTGGTAAGGCTAGGGTGGAATCAACATGTACACATCCTTCTCACACCCTCTGATACTTTCCACTTCAATGGAGAGCTCATTCCCCTTCTTTTGAGCATCGTTTGGACCCAGCGGTAGTACCGCGGGCCACAGCGGTAGTACCTCCCAAGTGTTACAAGCGGTAGTATCGCTCCACAGCGGTAGTACCGCTTGAAGCCCTCACCCGTAGTAACGCTGCGGCTCCATGCTCCTACCGCCTCGAGTCGAGGGTTCTTTTTCTCGTGTTGGGTTTTGCGGCACTAGTTGTGGTAGTAGAGGCGGTAGTACCGCTCGTAGCGGTAGTACCGCCCTTACCTCCACGGTAGTACCGCTCTGGGTCCAGATCCTTCGCTCCCCTCTTCTGCGCGGCAGTACCGCAAGGTGGGATGGTAGTACCTCTGGGCTCAGCAGTAGTACTGCCCACCCCAGCGGTAGTACCGCTCTCTGCGGGGCTGCTTTGGGGGGTAACGGTTAGATTGTCCCCCCCACTATATAAGGGGGTCTTCTTCCCCAAAGTTGACCTACCTCTTCCCCGAAAAGCTCCATTGTTTCTCCAAGCTCCATTTTCACCTGATCTCTCTCCCTAGCCAATCAAACTTGTTGATTTGCTCGGGATTGGTTCAGAAGGCCCCGATCTACACTTCCACCAAGAGAAATTTGATTCCCCCACTAATCCCTAGCGGATCTTGTTACTCTTGGGTGTTTGAGCACCCTGGACGGTTGAGGTCACCGCAGAGCCATAGTCCATTGTGGTGAAGCTTCATGGTGTCGTTGGGAGCCTCCAATTAAGTTGTGGAGATAGCCCCAACCTTGTTTGTAAAGGTTCGGTCGCCGCCTTCAAGGGCACCAATAGTGGAATCACGGCATCTCGCATTGTGTGAGGGCGTGAGGAGAATACGGTGCCCCTAGTGGCTTGTTGGGAAGCATTGTGCCTCCACACCGCTCTAACAGAGACGTACTTCCGTTCAAAAGGAAGGAACTTCGGTAGCACATCCTCGTCTCCACTCTTGGTTATCTCGTGCCTTTACTTGTGCAAGCTTATTTTTGTTGTATCCCTTGCTCGCTTGTGCACTTGTTGATTATTGCATCATATAGGTTGCTCACCTAGTTGCATATCTAGACAACGTACTTTGTTGCAAAGTTTAATTTGGTAAAGAAAAGCTAAAAATTGTTAGTTGCCTATTCACCCCCCTCCTCTAGTCAACTATATCGATCCTTTCAATTGGTATTAGAGACTCATCTCTTTATTAAGGACTTTGCCGTCTGAAGAGTATGGTTGGCATCGTAGACGGTGGGGAGGAGCACTCCGGTGTGAATCCGAGCTCGTCTACGGCCGATGGTGGAACCGCGGTCTCTCATGAGGAATTTAATGTGGCTTTGGACACATTGAAAACCTCCATGACGACCGAGGTTGAAAGCATGTTTAATAAATTCTTAGAAGGACTTAAACTATCTACCTCGCCTATGAAAGTGGGTGACCCCACTAACAAGGTGACGGATGCTAACTCCGACAAGGGGGAACCTAATAGTGAAAAGGGTCCTTCTACTAGTGGTCGAAATGGCACCGACATATTTGCCCATGTGGAACCTCCAACTTATGGAGGACCGATTCCCTCTACTGATTTAAATCATGTCGGCCCTCCTCCTAAGATTGTGAAAAATGAGGACTTTGATTCTTGGGTGTATCGCTTCAAGCATCATTTAAATCATGTGAATACTAATCTTTGGAGAATCATTGAAGAAGGTTTCTATCCACATGACCGAAGCAACTTCACCACTAGAGAATCCGTGGATAATCAATTCAATGAGAATGCTCTCTTCATCATCCAAGATGCTATTCTTCCCGAAGATCTCCCTCATCTTCGACCCCACGTCATGGCCAAAGACGCATGGCATTGCGTTCTGTCTCTCTATCGGGGAAGCGCAAGCATTCAACGCTCCAACTATTAAGTGGTGCAAGATGAAGCCGGTGAGTTTGCAATGAAAGAAGATGAAGAACCTCATGAGCTCTTTCGGAGAGTAACCAAACTCGCGGTCTCACTCCAAGATCATGGGAGCAAGGACACAGATGACAATTGGATCGAGCCCAAGTTCCTCAAGGCCATGATGCCCTACAACAAGGCCATGTCCTCCGTCATCCGTCAAATACCGGACTTACACTCCATGACCTCAAGTGAAGTGTTGGATGAGTTCATTGCAATGAGCATCTTGGACAAGACCGCCGACAACGCGGTGCTCCATTCTCAAAGAACAAAGAAGTCCAACCTTGCCTTGAAGGCCAAGGTCACTGTGGAAGAAAAGGAAGAAGAGGAAGATGAGGAGGGCAATCCCGAGGATACAAAGTATGATTATCATGAGCACATGGCTCTTGCTTCAAGGCAATTTTGGAGCAAGAAGAACACAAGGCCCAATTTCAACAAGAACAATTCAAGTGGGTTCAAGGGCAAGCAACGAGCTTGTTACAATTGTGGCAATGTGAGTCACTTTTTTGTGGACTGTCCTTACGAGAAGCGGGAAGACAATGGTGGCAAGCTCATTCGAAAAGACAAAGCCAAGTTCTTCTCCAACAAGAACAGCTTCACCAAAAAGACTCCTACTCGAGGGTTAGTGGTCCAAGAAGAATACCATGAGGATGATGATGATGATGATGATGGAGAAGCAATGGCCATGGCCTCCGTTGCCATTGCCACAACTCCCCGGGTGTGTCTCTTCGATTCACCCAACGAGAACATCACCGCCAAGTGCCTCATGGCTAAAGCCACTAACAAGGTAACCCCCAACATCAGAATCACCATCATTACTAATCCCATTGATGAGAGTGAGGAGTCTAATGAGGAAGTGAATGAGTTTGAGTCTTTTATGAGTAAGCTCAAGGGCAAATCCAAGAAGCCTTTTGTTGGTCTCTTGGAACAACTTGGTGAAGCCAATGACATGATCGAGGCTCATGAAGAAACCATCTCTAAGATGGAAGGTCATAGTCGTGACTATGCCGATGAGATATCGGATCTCTCTAATGCTCTTTAGGAAGAGCGTGGGCATCGTTTGGCTCTTGAGGAGTCACACAATGATGACCATGCTAAGTTAAAGAAATATCTTGATCATGCTCTTGTTGTGTCTCCTGTGTTAACTTCGAGAAGGCTAAACTTGGCGTTGACCATGCTATACTCAAGGGGGAGTTTGATTTACTTGACAAGGCCCACAAGGTCTTGAAGGGTGCTCATGCTAGCCTCAAGGAGTCTCATGCTCAACTCCAAGTTAAGTTAACCAAAGAAAAGGCCACCTTTCCTCATATGGTAATAATTGATAATGCAAATGCCACTAACCCGTGTTGTGAGCATGTGCATCTTGTGGAGGAGAATGCCAAGTTAAAGGAGCAACTTGAGAAAGGCCTTGTGACATGCATACAAGGTGAGAAGAACCTCAACGACCTTTTGAGCAATCAAAAGGAAGTTGTGGTCAAGGAGGGAGTTGGGTTCGCACCCAAGTCCATGAACAAGAAGAAGAACGACAAGACCAAACGACCTCCTCCTCTCAAGCAAACTTTTGTGAAGGAGGGAGAGGGTGCTCCTAAGGAGAAGAAGAACAGTGTGAAGAGTGGTGATGTCAAAAAGGGCAAAGCCATTTCTTCCAACAAAGCCGGCGACTTTAACCCTTCTTATGTGTTGTTTCGTGCTAGTGATGGGCATGTTTATGCTAAATTTGTTGGTTCTTCTTATGAGTACATTGAATGGTCTGTTTGAGTTCCTAAGACCCTTGTTGCTAACATCAAAGGACCCATTACTACATGGGTACCTAAAACCAAGCATTGATCTCTTGTAGGTGTTTGCTTCCGGTGGGGGATCATGGTTGCTCGATAGTGGAGCAACAAATCATATGACCGGGAGCAAGGACTTGGTGGTGGACGTGCACAAGATCCCATCTATTCCCACCAATGTCGAGTGGGATGATGCCTCGTCTTCTAAGGTATTGGGTCTTGGCAAGGTTGTAATTTCTCATGATCTAACGATCGAGAAAGTCATGCTTGTTGAGTCCCTTGCGTACAATCTACTTTCCGTTCGTCAACTTGCACTCATGGGCTTTGCCACTTTCTTTGATATTGATATCGTGGCCCTCTTGTGGAGCAAGACTCATAAAGTAGCCTTTGTTGGGCATGTCGAGAACGGTCTCTATGTGATTAACTTTTCGGAGCGACCCCACTAAGACCACGACATGCCTAATGGCTAAAGTTGATGTGGGATGGCTTTGGCATCGCTGTTTAGCCCACGTCAATATGAGATCTTTGCAAAGTCTTCTCAAGGGGGACCATGTCCGTGGACTAACAAATGTTAGTTTTGCCAAAGATCGTGCTTGCAGTGCTTGTATCGAAGGAAAGTTTCATGAAAAGGCTCACCCTCCCACGACTATCATATACTCAAAGAGACCCTTGGAGCTCCTTCACATGGATCTCTTTGAGCCTCCATCCTTTCATAGTCTTGGAGGTAGAAAGTATTGCTTGGTGATTGTGGATGATTATTCAAGGTACACTTGGGTATTTTTATTCAAGAGGAAGAGTGAGACTCAACAAACCGTCATCGACTTTGCAAATGAAGCTCAACGTCAACATGATGCAAAGATCTTGACAATAAGAAGTGACAATGGCACCGAGTTCAAGAACTACACCTTGGATGAGTTTCTTAGTGATGAGGGGATCAAGCATCAATATGCTGCACCGTATACCCCTCAACAAAATGGTGTCGCGGAGAGGAAGAACCGGACGTTGATTGATGCGGCAAGGACCATGATGGCGGAGTTCAAGTCTCCATACAACTTTTGGGCTGAAGCCATCAACACACCAAGTCATGCATCCAATCGGCTCTATCTCCACAAAGGCTTGAACAAGAATCCTTATGAAATACTTACCGATAACAAGCCCAACCTCAAGTACTTCAAGGTGTTCGGGTGTAAGTGTTTCATTCTCAAGAAAGGTGTTTGCTTGTCTAAATTTGAGGCTAGAGCTTATGAGGGCATATTTGTTGGTTATGCTACAAGCTCTCATGCTTACCGTGTCCTCAACAAGTCCACCGGGCTCATTGAGGAGACGTGTAACATGGAGTTTGATGAAAATAATAGATCCCAAGTGGAGCAAAGTGGTACTTGTGATGTAGGTGATGAAATTCCTCCCCAAGCCATAATAAGAATGGGTGTGGGTCATATCCTACCCATTGAGGAACCCCTTGTGGCCGAAGGAGAAGGACAATGCTCCACTCAAGTGGAGCCATCACCAACCCAAGACCCACACGCTTCCGAAGAACAAAGTGAAGGCCCTCAACCTCATGAACAAGACTAAGGGCAAGATCAACCTCAAGATGGTGGTGAACCACCAAATGATGCCCAAGGTCAACTTCTCCCCCTCGAGCAAGTTCAAGATCAAGAGCAAGCTCAAGATCTAGAACAAGCTCAAGACGACGCTCAAGATAATCAAGTTAACCCTCCTCCTTCCACATCCGAGGAGGAATTAGAGTGTCGTGCAACGAAGATTGCTTCCAAGCTCACCACCAAAGGTCATCTCATGGAGAATGTGGTTGGAAACCTAAGGAAGGGGGTAAGCACTCATAGACAATTAGCAAACTATTATGAACATCACACATTTGTCTCCTGTGTTGAACCCCAAAAGGTCTATGAGGCGCTCGAAGATTCGGATTGGCTCAATGCCATGCATGAAGAACTCAACAACTTCGAGTACAACAAGGTGTGGAGATTGGTGCCAAGGCCATCGGGGAACCACAATGTCATTGGAACCAAGTGGATATTCAAGAACAAGCAAGATGCTCATGGGACCATCGTTCGCAATAAGGCAAGATTGGTAGCACAAGGCTACTCCCAAGTCGAGGGTATCGACTACGGTGAGACCTTTGCTCCCGTTGCTCGCCTTGAATCCATTCGCTTGTTAATTGCTTATGCTTCCCATCACAACTTTAAGTTACAACAAATGGATGTGAAGAGTGCTTTTCTTAATGGTCCTATTAATGAGTTGTTTTATGTCAAGCAACCCCCCGGGTTCGAGGATCCCTACTTCCCGGATCATGTGTATCAACTCGATAAGGCACTCTATGGCCTTAAGCAAGCCCCACGTGCGTGGTATGACCACCTTACCGAGTTGTTACAAGATCGTGGATTTGAGGTTGGGCAAATCGATCCCACTCTTTTTACTAAGAAGGTCAAAGGGGAGTTGTTTGTGTGACAACTATTTGTTGATGATATTATCTTTGGTTCCCCTAACAAAGCTTTCAATGAGGAATTTGCCGCTCTCATGACCTCTAAGTTCAAGATGTCGTCGATGGGAGAGTTGAAGTTCTTCCTCGGTTTCGATATCAAGCAAAGAAGAGAAGGTACCTTCATAAACCAAGCCAAATACACTCAAGACATGCTAAAAAGATTCAAGCTAAGCGATGTCAAGCCGGCCTCTACTCCAATGCCCACCAAGTGCCAACTTGACATTGATCCCAATGGTAAAGCGGTGGATCAAAAGGTATATCGCTCCATGATTGTCTCCTTGCTTTACCTTTGTGCATCTAGACCAGATATCATGTTGAGTGTGGGAATGTGTGCACGGTTTCAAGCCGCACCGAAGGAAAGCCACTTTGTGGCGGTCAAGCGAATCTTTCGATATTTGTCTCATACCCCAAACTTTGGCTTATGGTACCCAAGAGGAGCAAACTTCAAGCTAGAAGGATATGCGGATTCCAATTGGGCGGGAGACAAAGTGGATAGGAAGTCCACTTCCGGAGGGTGCCAATTTCTTGGTTGCTCTTTGGTGAGTTGGTATTCCAAGAAGCAAAGTTGTGTGTCTCTCTCGTCACCGAAGCGGAGTATGTGGCGGTCGGTAGTTGTTGTGCACAACTCTTATAGATGAGGCAAAATTTAAAGGAGTACAGTGTCATTTGTGACAAAGTACCTCTTTGGTGTGACAATGAAAGTGCCATCAAGATTTCTCTCAACCCGGTGCAACATTTCAAGAGGAAGCATATTGAGATTCGGTATCACTTCATCCGAGATCACATTAGATGAGGGGAGATCAAGCTCAAGTATGTCAACACTCATGATAACCTTGCAGATATTTTCACAAAGCCCTTGGATGAAGCAAGATTTCGTGAGTTAAGGCATGAGCTAAATATAATCGATTCGAGCAATGTGACTTAAACCCATGCACACCCCACCACATTCAACTTGTTGTCTAGTTTAGGTGTAGGCATGGACATAGGGGGAGTGTTGTTCTCTCAATGAACTCTCCCTCCCCCCATTATGCATAAATTGATTGTGTCTTTCACATTAACCATTTTTTATGGTACTTGTGCTTCAAGGACGAGTTTTGGTCATGGGCCCAAGGTTAAAATCTTCGTGGCGCCATACCTCTTGACTCAAACATAAGTGGCCTCGGCCACCGCCCTCTCTTGAAGAGGTGTGTTTCTTGTCCCCTTGCTAGTGTTCTCGCTGCCAAGTTTTATTTCCTCTTCTTGCTGTTGGCTTTCTCTTATTTTTGAGCAAAGACGTTTGATGTCTAGTTGTTGTGCCCTGCTAGGCGGTACTACCGTTGGTGGTGCGCGGTACTACTGCTTATGTTGACAAGCGGTACTACCGCCCACCAGTGCGGTACTACCACTGAGGGGCAGGACTAGGGGGTTATGTCGGGGCAGGGGGAGGTTTCTTCTCCCCCATACCCATTCGCTCCGCCCCTTCGTTCCTCTTCGTCTCTCCAGCATCGCCTCGCCGTGGGAGGGCTCCGGTAGGCCGTCATCTCCGGGCCTTCCTTCTCCACTTCCTTTGGTGGAGTCGATCCCCACCTTGTCCTCTTGACATGGATGCCGGTATTGCCCCCGTTCCTCCTCTCGTTTTGTCTAGATTTCAGATCTAGTGTCTTAGGGGCAATAGTGGTTGCATCTCTTGATTTTTGGCTAAATCTAGGCTTGAGTAGGTTGGAGAAGGCAACTAGACTATTTGGATTCATGGTTGGTAGGAGTATTTTTGAATTTGGCAGGCCGTTAGTGCCGGATTTGACCATGGCAGTAGGGAACCGCCGTTTCCCTGTGTCGAGCGGTACTACCGCTCCCTTTGGTGTGGTACTACCGCTCGGGCGGTACTGCCGCTTCCGGGTCGCGGTACTACCGCTGCTTGCCCAGTTCCTTCATGTTCCTACCATTTCCTGATCTCGTTCATTATGTTTGTTGGCTTATGCTCGTTCTTTTTGGTTGTTTCGTGTGTTCGTGTGTTTGGTTCCAGGTGATGAACATCCTAAGCAGCAAGCCTGCCGTGTCAACCCGGTCGTGCAACGTCAAAGCGCTACCGCACTTCTGAGTCAGCAGGTGGTTCATCTAGTGCTCCACCGCCGCCAGCGGGTGCTTCCTCAAGTGCTCCACCTCCGCCTTAGCTTAAGAAGAACTCTGCCGTCAAGCCAAAGCCGAGGGGCAAAACTGTGACTGAAATGAATGCCAAGGAGTTCTGGGCAAGGCATCGACGCAACCCCTATGTGGAAGACCAATAACCCACTTTGGTCAACCGTCCGTTCTGGAACCGCTTTTAGTTTGCCATCTTCTTTGATGTGATCAAGGCCAAGAAGAATCTCTATGTTGATGTGCGCTCCATCGACACGGATTATATGGAGAAGGACCCTGAGTACTTTGGTGAAGCCCTTCAGATGTGCTCTTAGCTGAACATTATCAGGATCTTGCAGCTCAACAAGGACTTTGATGCAGATTTGGTGGCTCAATTCTATGCCACTGTCCATTTAGGAACTGATGAGGAAAGGACTTTGACTTGGATGACAAATGGCAAGTTGCTTTCTATCAAGTGGAAGGCCTTCATGGAGTTTCTTGGGGTGGAAGATCACGGGCTTGAGACTCCAATCGGTTTCCGCCCTCACCGCAATGCAACCTCCACTCACAAGCAAGCCCTCTGGCCCTACTGTTCTGTGAAGATTCACCCCGAGACTAAGAAGCAAACCTATGAGTTGCCTGCCTTTCTGGACATTCTTCACCGTGTCTTCCGAGAGACTCTCTTCCCTCGCATCGGGAATCTGGATATGGTCCACTCCTATCTTGTGGACATGCTTCTCTTCTGCCAGCACGAGAAGGAAGCGAACACTGGCGAGTCCCTGTACATTTCTCATGTTATGTGGTTTGAACTTCTATCTGCTATCTCTGAGCGCAAGTGCCCGATCTATGGACCATTCATCATGTTACTCATTGAGAAGGCCTGGGCACAGGTCTATCCCAGGGTCCTGCTGGAAACTGGAGATTTGATTTCTCATGAGATCAAGCGTCTGAGGAAGAAGGACAATTGGGGCACCCCGGCCCCTAAAGCTGGGGGTATATATTCTGTTGCTGCCATGGAGACCGAGGACGAAGCTGATGCTGATGATGACGCTGACTATGAGCCTTCTGGAGTAGAGCCCTCTTGGGCAAAGAAGCTCAAGCTCAAGATGAAGAAGCTTTTCTGCATGGAGTCTCATGGTCAGTACATGACTCATGTGGCTGAGAAGAAGGCCAGGGGACGTCACAAGGAGCTCATGCGTCAGTTAGGTGCGACTGTGAATAGTGGATCTGAGGGCCAGATAACTGAGGAGGAGGAGTGGATTCAGCAGCACTGCCCGTGGATAGATTCAGACGCCGAGCAGTTTCCGACCGATGACGGCAGTGCAGACGATCCTGCTGGGATGTGATGTTCGAGATCCTCAGCTTGCTATCACCTGGAGCTATAGCAGCACTCTTTGCCTTTTTGGCGTCTTGATGCCAAAGGGGGGAGAGCTTAGGGATTTGTGTCGTTTGTTGAGTTGCGAGTGTTTCTTTGTGGTGTCGTTGTGTGTTTCTTGCCATTTGCTTTGTTTGGTTTTGTGCCAGTGAGACCTAAGTTCCCGACATATGGTGTGAGACATATGCTACCTTATCTTTATATTATCATTATCTATGTCTATCTAGTACTTTGGTATCTTATGAGTTGCATGCTTATCCTATTATTTACCCTGCTCTCATATATCCTGCTTAGGTTGTTGGTCTCTAAATTATAGGGGGAGTGTTGATCCTAGTATGTGTGTCGTGCACTCCAAAGCACTTATCTAGAAAGCACACATCTAGGGAGAGCTCGTCTATACTTTAGAGTTGTGGGGTTTGCTTATGTCCTATGTCTTTTCCCGTTTGTGCAAATCTCGTATTGTCATCAATCCACCAAAAAGGGGGAGATTTTAAGGGCATATTTATCCCTAAGGGGTTTTGGTGATTGATGACAATGCTCTTGCGGACTAATCGTGTGCGTTGAGTTTTTCAGAGAGTCATCCTTTGGCATGAGACGATTCCCTCCCCTCGGAGTGTTATTCAAGACGGTGCAGCTCTTTCGGTTCTATGTTTGTGGTCTAGTTTCATAGGAGTCACCTTACTATCGAGAGGGGGTCCGCTTTGGTAAGGCTAGGGTGGAATCAACACGTACACATCCTTGTCACACCCTCTGAGCCTTTCCGCTTCAATGGAGAGCTCATTCTCCTTCTTTTGAGCATCGTTTGGACCCAGCGGTAGTACCGCGGGCCACAGCGGTAGTACCGCCCAAGTGTTACAAGCGGTAGTACCGCTCCACAGCGGTAGTACCGCTTGAAGCCCTCAACCGTAGTACCGTTGCGGCTCCATGCTCCTACCGCCTCGACTCGAGGGTTCTTTTTCTTGTGTTGGGTTTTGCGGCACTAGTTGTGGTAGTAGAGGCGGTAGTACTACTCTTAAGCGGTAGTACCGCCTTACCTCCACGGTAGTACCGCTCTGGGTCCAGATCCTTCGCTCCCCTCTTCTGCACGGCAGTACAGCAAGGTGGGACGGTAGTACCACCCACCCCAGCAGTAGTACCGCCCACCCCAGCGGTAGTACCGCTCTCTACGGGGCTGCTTTGGGGGGTAACGGTTAGATTGTTCCCCCCACTATATAAGGGGGTCTTCTTCCCCAAAGTTGACCTACCTCTTCCCCCAAAAGCTCCATTGTTACTCCAAGCTCCATTTTCGCCCGATCTTTATCCCTAGCCAATCAAACTTGTTGACTTGCTCGGGATTGGTTGAGAAGGCCCCGATCTACACTTCCACCAAGAGAAATTTGATTCCCCCACTTATCCCTAGCGGATCTTGTTACTCTTGGGTGTTTGAGCACCCTAGACGGTTGAGGTCACCGCGGAGCCATGGTCCGTTGTGGTGAAGCTTCGTGGTGTCGTTGGGAGCCTCCAATTAAGTTGTGGAGATAGCCCCAACCTTGTTTGTAAAGGTTCGGTCGCCGCCTTCAAGGGCACCAATAGTGGAATCACGACATCTCGCATTGTGTGAGGGCGTGAGGAGAATACGGTGGCCGTAGTGGCTTGTTGGGGAGCATTGTGCCTCCGCACCGCTCTAACGGAGACATACTTCCCTTCAAAAGGAAGGAACTTCGGTAACACATCCTCGTCTCCATCAGCTCCACTCTTGGTTATCTCATGCCTTTACTTGTGCAAGCTTATTTGTGTTGTATCCCTTGCTTGCTTGTGCAGTTGTTGATTGTTGCATCATATAGGTTGCTCACCTAGTTGCATATCTAGACAACCTACTTTGTTGCAAAGTTTAATTTTGTAAAGAAAAGCTAAAATTGTTAGTTGCCTATTCACCCCCCCCCCTCTAGTCAACTATATCGATCCTTTCAGCAAGTCTCTTTACTCGTTCCGTAATGCATGATCCCGTGACTAACTCCTTAGTCACATTGAGCTCATTATGATGATGCATTACCGAGTGGGCCTAGAGATACCTCTCCGTCATACGGAGCGACAAATCCCAGTCTCGATTCGTGCCAACTCAACAAACACTTTCGGAGATACCTGTAGTGCACCTTTATAGCCACCCAGTTATGTTGTGACGTTTGGTATACGCAAAGATTCCTACGGTATCTGGGAGTTGCACAATCTCATGGTCTAAGGAAATGATACTTGACATTAGAAAATCTCTTAGCAAATGAACTACACGATCTTGTGCTATGCTTAGGATTGGGTCTTGTCCATCACATCATTCTCCTAATGATGTGATCCCGTTATCAATGACATCTAATGTCCATAGTCAGGAAACCATAACCATCTATTGATTAACGAGCTAGTCAACTAGAGGCTCACTAGGGACATATTGTGGTCTATATATTCACACATGTATTACAGTTTCCGGTTAATACAATTATAGCATGAACAACAGACAGTTATCATGAACAAGGAAATATAATAATAACCATTTTATTATTGCCTCTAGGGCATATTTCCAACACTTCTATCCCGCGTCCTGCTACACTGGCGCCGCCACCGAAGTCATTCCTCTCGGTCTCCTCTGTTGCGTCCTACTACACTAGCACCGCCACCAGCGTCGTTCCTCTCGGCCTCCTCTCCTGCGTACTACTACACTTCCTCTTGGCCTCCTCTCCTGCGTACTACTACACTGGTGCCCTCACTGGCGTCGTTCCTCTCATTGTCCTTCCCCACATCCTACTACACTGCCGCAGTCGCCGATGTTGGTCCTCTTGGCCTCCTCTCATGCGTCCTACTACACTGGTGCTGCCACCGCATTGTTCCTCTCAGCCTCCTCCCCACGTCCAAATAGACTACCACAGCCGTCGGCATCCTTCCTCTTAGCCTCCTCTCTTGCATCCTACTACATTGGCGTCGTCACTAGCGTTGTTTCTCTCGGACTCCTCTCCCGCGTCCTACTACACTACTGTAACCGCCAGCGTCGCTCCTCTCAGTCTCCTCTCCTGCGTCCTATTATACTAACACTGCTGCTATGTCACACGCACTGCATTTCCCCTCCCGTCCTCTTCCTCGGCACTCTCTTCCTCATCCCTCCTCGCAAACTTTTCTTGCGGCGAAGATGCTAGCAACTGGTTCGTCGCGCCGTCGACGGGATTGCTCGTCGTGTCGGACGTGACGCCACGACCAACATCCACCATAGTTGTCGAGTCACTCTAGTGTAACTCTTAATCACGTCTAGTGTATGCAATCAAACACCGTGCCTATGCATTAGCCCGGCCAACGCAGGTCAACAAATGCTAGACAAATATTCCTTCCCTAATGTAACCAACTTTATGCAGCCTACCAAATGATGTGCACAACATAATTTTTACCTTACATTTGCTCAACCAGACCCGACTGAGTCACAGATGCAATGAGACAAAAAATGATGCAGGTAACCAAAGAGGCCCTCGGTGGCTGTTGTTAATCCACTGCAGGTTCTCTATACCTCCTTCTATTTTATATTTGGCAGGGATCAGACAGACGTGTCCGCATCGTGGCCGAAATTGTATTAAGCGTTGTTACTTTAAGATTTATTATGCTAGCTTTAATTAGAACAAAAACATATTAAGCGTTGTTACTTAAAATTTGTGCCAGCTTTACATAAATCCCAAATATTTGGTCACCGCTGCTTTATTTTTCCATAACTTCTACTAGCAAGTACAATAACCTTATGTAAGCAGGTTAAGAGTTAAAATATTATTTTTCCGAGGACTTGGAGAGGAGAGAAAAGGAGAGAGAAGAGGAGTCGGCTATAGAATAAGAGCCAGCTGCAGCACATGCTCCTAGACACTATATGAGAGTGGGAAATAGACCATGTATTAATAAAGTAGCACAACTTTATGTCTAACTATTATACTTGTCGGCTATAAGCTTGACTATAGAAGACATGGCAATATCATATAGCCATCAGCTGGCTGTACTATTAATCATGCTCTACTAATATGTTGTTTGGCATTTCATGTTGGCGCATGAGGTGAGAATAGTTCAGAAGAGTAAATACGAATTCCAGTTCTGAACCTAGGCTCATCTGCACCCGGTCAAAAAAATCACACAAAAAATAAAGATCCATTTTTTTGCTTGGAGATAATTTGGTATGTGAGGCCGCTTCAAAGTTCAGTTCATTTGGATATATGAGTAGTTCTCAGCAAAAAAGACAAATTGGGTCAAAACAGTACGTAAACAATAAATGTTTTTACAGACCCCAAATTTGTCTTTTTTGTCGAGAACTATTCATATGTCGGAATGATATGAAATTTGGAGCGCATCTCATTCACCAAATTGTCTACCATGAAAAAAATGGACTTTTTAGTATTTATTTTGAATTATTTTCATCGCAGGTGCAGATGAGCCTGAGCATCGGATTGCTGCTCTCGAAAATAGCCAAGTCTCTTGTTGGCGCATGTTTTGTTTTGGCATTTCGTGTTCGCGCATGTGGCTTTATGGGCTGGAAGCCCATAACAGGGTTTGGAATCCTATTGTGAGTAGAGAGAGTAGTTTGGTGGAGGCATGCTCTCTTGTCAAGTATGATGTCAAGGTGCATATGGGCCTTATCGGATGAACCACATGTTTCAAAGATGACAGAAAATATTGAGCCAAGTGCGAAGAACTGGCTATTTGAACTTCATGAGGCTCTAGACCATGCGAGTTTCATGAGGATGGTAGTCACACTTTGGGCTATGTGGTATGCAAGGCGCAAGGCAATTTATGAATCTTTGATTCAAAACCCACACCAGACTATTTCTTTTGTGGACTCTTACTTACAGGAGCGACAACAGATCTGGAATTGTCACGTCAGATGTCCTCATGAAAGGACTTAGTCATGGAGCCATCGCAACTAGGAAGCTTAAAGGGGTTAATCAGGACAAAGGACACGAGGTCTATACTGGTTCGGCCCCTTACGGTGAAGGTAAAAGCCTACGATCTAGTTTTGAGTGGGATTGCTTATGTCTCGATAACCAGGGAGCGAATCGCTTGACCTAGCTCTCGACTGATGTTACTTGCCCTGAACCGCCATCGGGTCATCCCTTTATATACAAAGGTCAACGTCCGGCGGCTTACAGAGTCCCGTCTGGCTCATAAACATTGTCCGGCTCGGTCACTTAACTATTCTTGCCCTACAATACAAGTAATGTACATATGGCGGTTTATCTCTATAAGCCTTAAGTCGCCTCTGGGCTTTGGGCCCTTAACTGAACCGCCATCTTCAAGCTTGGTCTTGGGCTTCGAAGTACTCATAGGTATAACCTAGCCCCTCCTCGGCGGGTCATACCTAATAGTTATATCCACAACATTAGGCCCCAGATTGATTTGAACTGGTTCATGTCAATCTTCGACATTTAAGAAAAAATCTTGTGCTCCTAGCTTATGAAATTTATGTAACCGGCCATGACGTCATCCTTTGGATTCATGGCAACCCGCCATGACGTCATCTGCCATTAATGCATGTTTTGTCTGATATATTTCAATGGATCTTTTATCTTTTAATGACCATCCCGAAAATCGAGGCGTCTTTGTAGTTGGATGACCATGTCTTTGGCCTCCTCGTTTTTTGCGCCCACTTATCAGCCTTCCCTTATAAATAGGCACGACTAGGTCTCTTCTCATTCTCCCTTTCCTCGTCTTCTTCCTCTCGCACCCTACCGCTGCTCAAGCTCCGCTGCCGCCGCCGCGCACCTCGTCTTCGTCGACCTTGGCGGCTGCATCAACCTGAATATGTCTAGAGAATGGCGGCAAGCCTCCGCAGTAGCCCTACAGCCGTAAGTCTTCTTCTTCCCATGCTTTAGATCTGCATTAGGGTTTCTAAGTTCTTTCTGTGTTCTTCGTTGTTCATCTCAGTTTCTTTGTAGCTTCACCACTGCAGCCTCCTTTGATCCAAAAAGAGTATAAAACTTATGCGGTAGCTGTTTCGCACTCATTTTTGATACTAGCAGATCCTTTTATCTTGCAAAAAGGCCCCATTAGGACTGATGAACTCATCTGTACTTGCTTTTTAGGTCTAGAATATTTTCTTTTCCTAAACATCATTTGATCCAAAGTTATTGTCGCGGCCTATGAAACTTGTTTGTGCAACACTTAGTAAAAAAACCTGCACTTGTTAGATCCACATAGCCATGGCGATTCAAACCACCAGACCAAATTGCAATGCTCAATAGATAAAGTCAAATACTCATGATGGCTTAAATAACCTGTTTACCCACGACGGTTTAAAGAACCTGATGTAGTTAGTCATATACCATTAGGCCCCTTTGTAAGCCGCCATCTTGAATATGTACCGGGGTTTCTCACCACCCAGCTCAAAATTCTTTAGGGATGTCTTGCACTTCTTTGATCTCCGTCCTCAAGACATCGGACCCAATTCCGTGTCTAACATTTGCAATTTCCAAGTGTTCAGTGAGGTATATCTTGGAGAAGAACCCAATCTGTTATTATTTAGAGAGTTATTCTATTTGAACCGCCAAAATGAATGTGCCAACGGACAAAGCTTGGAACTTGGTGGTGCCTCAATCCAGCGTCGGAGAGACGTCATTTTTTCCTATGCCAATCCACCAAGTCATCCCAAATACTAGAACCAAACATGGTTCTACTGCCAAGACACTTCTCCAGCTGATGAGAATCCTCTGCCTGGGTTTTGCACACTTTGTCTTGATTCCAATCATCCACTTCCTGATGAAATAACAGCCGCCGAACGCAAGACGCTCGCCCCCACCCTGGCTAAGATCAAGGCTCTTCTGGGGAACGGGCTAAATGGCATTGACTTAGTCCGGGTTTGGCTCGCTTGGCGGATCATTCCATTAAGCCGCCGCCCCAGTTTAATGTGCACCTATTCAGGCAAGAAAGATGATCCTCTGCGACACAGTTCTGACGACTTACCTGAAGATCTCATCAATGACATGACCAAGTCGCTCTTAAACAAGAGCCTAGCAGATTGTGGCAAGATAGGCCTAAGCCCTTACTGCGAAGCTAACCCGGCTCCAGCAGTAAGTCGCCAAACTGAATAAATCATCTCCATCATTAACGTTCTTGTCTGTACTCAACTCCTTTGCCGACTTTCACAGGCTGATGATAAATTCTGGAAGGGGCAATATGATCATGAAGCCGCAAAGAAGGCTAGGAAGGCCAAGAGGGCCGCCAGGAAAGCCATTGTAAAGAAAAGGGGAAAGAAACCCGACGCTTCCGAGTTACTTCAACTGGAGGACTCTTCTGAGTCGGAGGTAGCCCTTGACTCTCTTGGCTCATTTTTTAATCACCTTATTGATATTGATTATGATCAGGAGGACACGGGCACGAGTCACGGGGTGCATGAAGAGGTAACTATTATTTCCTCCAACTCAGAGCCTTTGCCGAGACAAAAACTCCAATGGGTAACCCGGAATGTAAGATTTTCGCATCCCTTAGCTTATCAAGATCCTCAAATTATTTTGAAGCGACAGATTCATGAGAGCCGGAGGTAGACCCGGACCAACAAAGACTCTGAACTCTCCTCCGGCTTACCAAACACACCATGGAAGCGCCGGAACAAGGTCACCTTTGACTTAAATTCCTCTTATTCTTTGGCGGGTCTCACTCATCAACCACTGAACCCTTCTGACTCGAATTATCAAGAAACTTCACCTTCCTCCGGCGAGTCAATGCAGTCTAACTTGCCGGCTTTCAAAACTGCTCCAGGGTAATGATAACCTGCTTATCCTTTGTTTATTTCAATTCCTTGTACTTGCACTAACCTTTTAATCTTATGCAGTGGAAAAGCAAAACCCAGCAAGAAGGCGAAAAAAATAACTCGATAGATGAGCATGTCTTCAAAGAGCCGGAGCTTGGAACAGCCGCCCCTGAAGCCTCTACTCATGAGCCGCCACCTGAGCCAGCTTATGACGCGCCCACGCCAATTGCTGACCCGCCTGCTGAGCGAGCCATCGATGGCTCTGAAAACCCAGAAATCCCTAGCCCGGCTAGGACAGATGATCCTCAAGACCCTAATGTCGAGATCACCAAGACCGGTTACGTTGAACCGGGGAGGCCAACCGTACTGGCGAAATGTTCCGCCAAGGATTAGCTTTTGGAACGCCGCCTGGTCAAGCTTGATGTTGCTGATTACACTCATGTGAGTATTGGGGAGGTTTTCTCTGGCTATCTGAGCCAAGTACATAGCAGTCGTGATGTTGAAATTAATATGGTGAAGCAGATGCACCAGAAGTTTGAGGTACAATCCTTTCTCTGTACTAATTTACCCTTGTTATGCCAGCCCCCAAGTCTATTGCTTATGATGAATGTGTTGTAGACTTAGAAACAAGCTTAATAACATTAGTAATATATAGGGACAAAATATGTAAGAATTCCGGCTTACTATGTAGCCCCCAAGGGTCGGCTTAAGAAGCATTTTTAAGCCGGTCCTTTACATGCTTGAATAGAATAAGATACTTGTAAAATATTCAACAACAATATGCATTAGCCCCCAAGTGCCAAGTGCTTTTGCTTGCAAAGTACTTGGGACTTACTCTCATGAACCGCCACGTAGAGAAAATTCTTTGGTAGACATTAGCCCCCAAGTGCCAAGTGTTGTTGCTTGCAAAAGGCTTGGGACTTGTAATATTAGATGCTAACAGTTATGATTTTTGACCCGATACTTTGTATAGGCCACCACCAGTCAACTTGAATCAGAAGTATCTGACCTGAAGAACTGCCTGGAAGCACAACAGACGGAAACCCAAAGAGCCAACTCCAAGTTTGAATTTAGTGTATCTGAACAAGAAAAACTGAAAAAGGACTTTGAAGTGGAGAAAAAGGCCTGGGCTAATGAAAAGATTGCCTTAACCAATCGAGCTGAGAAGGCAGAGGTGGCTCTTGAAGAAGCAACCGTTGAACTATCCAGCTTAAAACGCCATATATCTCAGATGGTCTTAGCGATCTTTGGTAAGTCGCCCTGCAAGTGTTAAATACTGGAAACTTTCCAATGATCATATAAATTGTTAGTAACGCACCTGACATTGTTATGCAGGCCCCAGGAGCTCCAATCTTAATCAGGATATGCTGATAAAGCTGAAGGCGGTGTATACGTTGGTAGAACAACTCTATACAGGGTCTTACCGTGCCTTAGCCATAGTGGCCTTGTCCAATGAAGTGCTCACACTCCTGGTGGATGTGCTAAAGAAACTTTCTATGCTCCCCCAGCGACTCGCTGAACTAAGGCGTTCGTCTGCCAGAGCCGGAGCGGTGAATGCTTTAAGACGGGCCAAAGCTTGGCTACCAGAGTTAGACCCGGCCGACATCGCCATTGGTTATCCGAGCCTTAAGGAGGATGGCACTCCCTTTGAACAGGAAGACTTTGCCACTTGTGTGAAGGAGGTACGCCCCGCGGCCACCCTGATAGCTGATGAAGTAGATCTCACCAAGTATCAGTCGGGTTATGACACAGAGAACCGGAGAATTCCAACGCCACATTACAAAGTGACTAGCCTGATCCCCTCAATCCGTAAGCATACCTTCGCCCCTGGAGTTGACCCGGTCAGACTAATTGATGATGAAGCTGAATTTGAAGCTTTGAATGACATTGACTGGTCATCATCAACCTTCCAGGAAAGGGAACAGGGCGAAGAAGCGAAGAGGGCTGACCCGGACGCTTCAGGCCAACAAGAGAGTTGATCCGCCAGCAACTTATATTTGTAACCCGCTGAAAAACAATTTAATCCTTTGGACTCGGGGAGTCATGTAATAGGATAGGAAAGACTTCGCTTTGTCATGCCATCGGGCATGTTTTGATGTCTTAACACTATTTAAGCCGTCGTCTTATATTTTCTCCTTTTTATCATCTGTATTCCTTATGCATAAGAAGTCGTTAAACTATCCTACACACAAAGACTCTTGGCGGCTTACTGCAAGGCGGGTCATATAACTTTCATCATGAAGATAAGAATCATAGATAAACATGTTATGAATTATAGCTATTTGAAACATACTATTAATATCATACCTGTGACTTGAACTTTGAACTGCCGGTTTATATGACACACACAATAAGAGTGATAACTCAATCCTCAGAAGCCACTTACTTCCAGGTATATGATGTTTGTCACATGTTGGTGACTTATCATTCAAAACTAAGCCGGTTTAAAGCTAAACCGCACTTATATTTAAATCTGAACAAGAAAAGTCTCAAGACAAACCAAAGATTGTTTTCAAAACACTTAAGTCAAATAGAGATAAAATAAAGCAAAGGCTTCTGATTCAAATACGATCAGTAAAACGTTCCAAAGGTGTTAAGCTAGGATTTGAATATGATCATGTAGCCCCCAGTGGCTTTGGCATTGCGCAGATCAAGAGGGTTCTGACAGCTATGTTCTCTTGGGTTCGAATACGACCCATGTGTGAACAGGAAGCCCCCAAATGACCTTGAGAGTTTTTTAACGACTCTGATTAGAATACGATCAAAGTCGGACCCAAAGAGGTTAAGCTATGATTCAAATACGATCAAGAAGCCCTCTAGTGAGCTTGGTAGTGTGCCAATCAAAAGGGTACCGACAACTATGTTCTCTTTGGTTCGAATACGACCTATGTTTGAACAGGAAGCCCCCTAGTGATCATAAAATTTAATGGCTAGATTTGGATACGATCATAAGTCGGACCAAGAAAGTTAAGCTAGATTCAAATATGATCAGCCCCCAGTTGGTCGTTTTTCAAAAACAATGATGAAAATATGTAATCTTTGAGGATGAAAAGGACAAAGGTCCTGCTTTATTGCTTATCATAGTATATACATCGTAAAAATATGTACATCATGAGAGCCGGTGGCTCAAGTGTAGTAAGGCCGAAGATGAGCTATATTCCACGGCCGGCGGGTCTCCTCCTCTTACTTACGTGAGTCTTTATGCTCTCGAACATCGATAAGGTAGTATGACCCATTGTTGAAGTTCTTGCTGACCACAAAGGGCCCTTCCCTAGGTGGGGATAACTTGTGAGCATCCATTTGATCCTGGATGAGCCGGAGCACCAAGTCACCTTCCTGAAAGTTTCTGGACTTAACCCGGCAGCTATGATAACGGCGCAGGTCATGTTGATAAATCGCCGAACGAGCTGCTGCCAAGTCACAATTTTCATCTAGCAGGTCAAGTGCATCCTGACGGGCTTGTTCACTATCAGCTTCAACATAAGCCGCCACGCGGGGCGAGTCATGGGGGATGTCACTTGGTAGAACCGCCTCTGCTCCATAAACCATGAAGAAAGGCGTATAACCCGTAGACCTGTTGGGGGTGGTATTGATACTCCATATCACAAAAGGTAACTCATCTACCCAACAACCCGGTGTCCGTTGCAAAGGGACCATAAGCCGGGGTTTGATGCCTTTCAAGATTTCATGATTGGCTCTTTCAGCTTGACCATTGGATTGGGGGTGAGCTACCGATGAAACATCAAGTCGGATATGCTCATGTTGACAGAACTCCTCCATGGCACCCTTGGACAGATTAGTACCATTGTCAGTTATAATGTTATGCAGAAAACCAAAGCGAAAGATCACCTTGTTCATGAATTGAACCGCCATGGCTGCATCACACTTGCTAACTGGCTCTGCCTCAACCCATTTTGTGAACTTGTCATCTACCACCAAAAGGTGGGTCTTCTTATCTTTGGACCTTTTAAAAGGCCCAACCATGTCAAGCCCCCAAACTGCAAACGGCCAAGTAATTGGAATCATCCTCAACTCTTGAGCCGGCACATGAGCTCGCCGTGAGAACTTTTGACAACCGTCACATTTACTGACCAGATCCTCTGCGTCTGCGTGAGCCGTTAGCCAATAAAACCCATGACGAAAGGCTTTAGCCACCAGGGATTTTGAGACGGCATGGTGACCATAATCTCCTTCATGAATCTCATGAAGAATTTCTTGACCTTCCTTTGGAGAGACACAGCGTTGAAACGCCCCAGTGACACTGCGATGATGCAACTCGCCATTGGCAATTGTCATTGACTTAGACCGCTGGGTTATCTGCCTGGCCAATGTTTCATCCTCAGGCAACTCGCCCCGGGTCATGTAAGCCAAATATGGCACTGTACAATCTGGGATGACGTGAAGAGCCGCCACTAACTGATCTTCTGGGTCAGGGACAGCCAAGTCTTCCTATGTATGCAACTTAACAGAAGGGTTATGCAGAATATCCAAGAAGGTATTAGGCGGCACCGACTTCCGTTGAGACCCTAGCCGGCTCAGGGCATCAGTCGCCTCATTCTTCCTGCGATCAATGTGTTCCACCTGGTAACCCTTGAAGTGTCCAGCAACAGCATCAACTTCATGATGATAAGCCGCCATGAGGGGGTCTTTAGAATCCCACTTGCCTGAGACTTGTTGAGCCACCAAATCTGAGTCGCCAAAGCACCTTACCCGGCTTAAACTCATCTCCTTAGCCATCCGAAGACCATGGAGCAAGGCCTCGTACTCAGTTGCATTGTTAGTACAGGGAAACATCAACCTTAGCACATAACGGAACTTGTCACCTCGAGGGGAAGCTAAAACAACTCCAGCCCTCGAGCCCTCCAATTGCCTGGATCCATCAAAGTGAATAGTACAATATGTGTTGTCTGGCGTTTCTTCAGGCATCTGCAGCTCCGTCCAATCATTGATGAAGCCCACCAATGCTTGAGACTTGATGGCAGTGTGTGGCACATACTTTAAACCATGAGGCCCAAGTTCAATAGCCCACTTGGCGACTCGTCCTGTGGCTTCTCTGTTTTGGATGATATCCCCTAACGGAGCAGAACTGACCAAAGTGATGGGATGACCCAGAAAATATTGCTTAAGTTTCCGGCTTGCCATAAACGAGCTTCTGCCAATGTGGATACCTTTGCTTGGACTCAATAAGCACCTCACTGATGTAGTAAACCGGCTGTTGAATCGGATGCTCCTTACCCACCTCCTTGCGCTCCACCACAATGGCTACACTGACAGCATGTGTGTTAGCAGCCACATATAACAATAGCGGCTCCTTATCAATGGGAGCAGCAAGGACCGGCGGCTCAGCTAACTGTCTCTTCAAATCTTCAAAGCCAACGTAAGCAGCATCACTCCAGACAAAGTCATATGTCTTCTTCATCATATGATACAGCGGTATGGCCTTCTCACCTAACTGGCTTATGAACCGGCTTAAGGCAGCAATACGACCCGCCAAACACTGAACATCATTGATGCACTTGGGTTTTGCCAAAGAGGTAATAGCCTTGATCTTCTCCGGGTTAGCCTCAATGCCTCTGTTAGAAACAAGAAACCCCAAAAGCTTGCATGTGGGCACACCGAAGACACACTTGGCCGATCATATTGTAGACTCGAAGATTGTCGAAGGTCTCCTTTAGATCATCTATCGATGTTTCCTTCTCTCTGGACTTCACCACAATATCGTCCACATAAGCATGAACATTGCGCCCAAAATGATTATGAAGGCAATTCTGCACACAATGCTGATAAGTCGCATGGGCACTTGAGCCCAAAAGGCATAGAAACATAGTAGAAGGCTCCAAAGGGAGTAATGAAAGTTATCTTCTCCTGGTCCTTAACCGCCATCTTGATCTAATGATAACCTGAGTAAGCATCCAAAAAGCTCAAACGCTCACAACTCGCCATAGCATCAATAATTTGATCAATACGAGAGAGATCAAAGGGATCAGCCGGACAAGCTTTGTTTAAATCCGTGTAATCCACGCACATACGCCAAGTGCCGTTCTTATTGAGTACTAGCACCGGGTTAGCCAACCACTCAGGATGAAACACTTCAATAATGAACCCGGACGCTAAGAGCCAGGCCACTTCCTCACCGATGGCCTTACGCCTCTCTTCGTTGAACTGCCGAAGAAAGTGCTTGCCCGGCTTAAATTTTGGAACAATATTGAGAGTGTGCTCAGCGAGTTCTCTCGGTACACCCGGCATGTCAGAAGGTTTCCATGCAAAGATGTCCCGAATCTCACGGATGAACTCGATGAGCGTGCTTTCCTATTTGGGATCCAGATTGGCACTGATGTTGAACTGCTTAGATGAATTGCCAAGAACAAAATCAACCAGCTTAGTGTCATCAGCCGACTTAAACTTCATCTCCAGTTCATGCTCCGTGGTGGGCTTCTTTAAGGACGTCATGTCTGCCGGGTCAACATTGTCTTTATAAAACTTTACCTCTTCTGCAGCACAGACCAACTCAGCATAAGCCACGTCACCTTCCTCGCACTCCAAAGCCACCTTTCGACTGCCATGAACCGTAATGGTCCCTTTATGACTGCTACGTCTTGAGCTAGCGTTGGTTTTCCTCGAAGAGGAGAGGGTGATGCAGCAAAGTGTAGCGTAAGTATTTCCCTCAGTTTTGAGAACCAAGTTATCAATCCAGTAGGAGGCTCCTCAAAAGTCCCACACACCTACACAAACAAACTGAAAACTCGCAACCAACGCAATAAAGGGGTTGTCAATCCCTTCACGGTCACTTACGAAAGTGAGATCTGATAGAGATAGTATGATAAGATAAATATATTTTTGGTATTTTATGATATAGATGCAAGAAAGTAAATATGCAAATAAAAGTAGATTGAAAGCAAATATGATAAGAGATAGACCCAGGGGCCATAGGTTTCACTAGAGGCTTCTCTCGAGAGCATAAGTATTACGGTGGGTGAACAAATTACTGTCGAGCAATTGATAGAAAAGCAAATAATTATGACGTTATGTAGGCATGATCATGTATATAGGCATCACGTCCATAACAAGTAGACCGACTCCTGCCTGCATCTACTACTATTACTCCACACATCGACCGACTCCTGCCTGCATCTAGAGTATTAAGTTCATAAGAACAGAGTAACGCCTTAAGCAAGATGACATGATGTAGAGGGATAAACACATGCAATATGATATAAACCCCATCTTGCTATCCTCGATGGCAACAATACAATACGTGTCTTGCAACCCTTTCTGTCACTGGGTAAGATCACCGCAAGATTGAACCCAAAGCTAAACACTTCTCCCATGGCAAGAAAGATCAATCTAGTAGGCCAAACCAAACTGATAATTCGAAGAGACTTGCAAAGATAACTCAATCATACATAAATTCAAAGAAGATTCCAATATTATTCATAGATAAACTTGATCATAAACCCACAATTCATCGGATCTCGACAAACACACCGCAAAAAGAGATTACATTGAATAGATCTCCACAAGAGAGGGGGAGAACATTGTATTGAGATCCAAAAAGAGAGAATAAGCCATCTAGCTAATAACTATGGACCCGTAGGTCTGTGGTAAACTACTTACAACTCATCGGAGAGGCTATGGTGTTGATGTAGAAGCCCTCCGTGGTCGATTCCCCCTCCGGCAGAGTGCCGGCGAAGGCTCCAAGATGGAATCTCGCGGATACATAAGGTTACGGCGGTGGAAATTGTGTTTTGTGGTGCTCCTGGATGTTTTCGGGGTCCGTGGATATATATAGGAGGAAGAAGTACGTCGGTGAACGCCCGAGGGGCCCATGAGACAGGGGCGCGCCCTACAGGGGGGGCGCCCTCCTATCTCGTGGGGCCCTCGGAGCTTTCTTGACTTGCACTCCAGGCTCTCCGGATCAGATTTGTTCCAAAAATAACGTTCCCAAAGGTTTCATTCCGCTTGGACTCCGTTTGATATTCCTTTTCTTCGAAATACTGAAATAGGCAAAAAAACAGCAATATGGGCTGGGCCTCCGGTTAGTAGGTTAGTCCCAAAAATGATATAAATGTGTAGAATAAAGCCCATAAACATCCAAAAGGGGTAATATAATAGCATGGAACAATCAAAAATTAAAGATACGTTGGAAATGTATCAAGCATCCCCAAGCTTAATTCCTGCTAGTCCTCGAGTAGGTAAATGGTAAAAAGAGAATTTTTGATGTGGAATGCTACCTAGCATAATTCATAATGTAATTTTCTTTCATTGTGGCATGAATGTTCAGATCCAAATAATACAAAATAAAAGTTCACAAAGACATAAAAACAGTGATACTTCAAGCATACTAATCAAGGTAATCATGTCTTCTCAAAATAACATGGCTAAAGAAAGTTATCCCTACAAAATCATATAGTTTGGTTGTTGCTCTATCTTCATCACACAAAGTATTTAATCATGCACAACCCCGATGACGAGCCAAGAAATTGTTTCATACTTTAATAATCTCAAACTCTTTCAACTTTCACGCAATACATGAGTGTGAGCCATGAACATAGCACTATATGTGGAATAGAATGGTGGTTGTGGAGAAGACAAAAAAGGAGAAGATAGTCTCACATCAACTAGGCGTATCAACGGACTATGGAGATGCCCATTAATAGATATCAATGTGAGTGAGTAGGGATTGCCATGCAACGGATGCACTAGAGCTATAAATATATGAAATCTCAACAAAAGAAACTAAGTGGGTGTGCATCCAACTTGCTTGCTCACGAAGACCTAGGGCACTTTTGAGGAAGCCCATCATTGGAATATACAAGCCAAGTTCTATAATGACAAATTCCCACTAGTATATGAAAGTGACAACATATGAGACTCTCTATCATGAAGATCATGGTGCTATTTTGAAGCACAAGTGTGGAAAAAGAGATAGTAGCATTGTCCCTTCTCTCTTTTTCTCTCATTTTATTTTTTCTCCTTTTTTTCTTTTTCTCTTTTTTTTCTTTGGCCTTTTCTTTTTTTCTTTTTTTTTGCCTTTCTCTTTTTTTCCTCTTTTTTCTTTTTTTTCTTTTTGTAAAGTCCAAAGTCCCATCCCGACTTGTGGGGGAATCATAGTCTTCATCATCCTTTCCTCACGAGGACAATGCTCTAATAATGAAGATCATCACACTTTTATGGATTTACAACTCAAAGCTAGAGCAAAATATGACTCTATATGAATGCCTCTGGCGGTGTACCGGGATATGCAATGACTCAAGAGCGACATGTATGAAAATTATGAAGGTGGCCTTGCCACAAATACGATGTCAACTACATGATCATGCAAAGAGCAATATGACAAAAGTAATGTGTGGCATATGAACGGAACGGTGGAAAGTTGCATGGCAATATATCTCGGAATGGCTATGGAAATGCCATAATAGGTAGGTATGGTGGCTGTTTTGAGGAAGGAGTATGGTGGGTGTATGGTACCGGAGTAAATTGCGCGGTACAAAAGAGGCTAGCAATGATGGAAGGGTGAAAGGGTGCGTATAATCCATGGACTCAACATTAATCAAAAGAACTCATATAATTGTTGCAAAAATTTAGAAGTCATCAAAAATCAAAGCACTACGCGCATGCTCCTAGGGGGTTATATTGGTAGGAAAAGACCATCGCTCGTCCCCGACTGCCACTCATAAGGAAGACAATCAATAAATAAAATTGTGCTCCAACTTCATCACAAAGTGGTTCACCGTACGTGCATGCTACGGGAATCACAAACTTCAACACAAGCATTCTTTAAATTCATAATCACCCAACTAGCATGACTTTAATATTACTACCTCCATATCTCAAAACAATTATCAAGTATCAAGTTGATCATAGCATCCAATTCACTTCCTATGATAGTTTTTATTATACCCAACTTGGATGCTCATCATTCTAGGACCAACTTTATGACAATAGCAAATACCATGATGTTCTAAAAGACTCTCAAAATGATATAAGTGAAGCATGAGAGACTAGCAATTTCTTCAAAATTAAGACACCGCCGTCGTTCTCTTAAAGATATAAGTGAAGCACTAGAGCAAAAACTATCAAGCTCAAAAGATATAAGTGAAGCACATAGAGTATTCTAGCAAATTCTAATCAAATAGGCTTCTCCCAAAAGGTGTGTTACAGCAAGGATGATTGTGGTAAACTAACAAGCCAAGACCAATATAATACACGACGCTCCAAGCAAAACACATATCATGTGGCAAATAAAAATATTGCTCCAAGTAAAGTTACCAATGAACGAAGACGAAAGAGGGGATGCCTTCCCGGGGCATCCCAAAGCTTAGGATTTTGGCTACTCTTGAATATCTTGGGGTGCCATGGGCATCCCCAAGCTTAGGCTCTTGCCACCCTTTATTCCATAGTCCATAAAAGCTTTACCCAAAACTTGAAAACTTCACAACACAAAACTCAACAGGAAATCTTATAAGCTCCGTTAGTGAAAGAAAACAAAACCACCACATAAGGTACTGCAATGAACTCATTCTTTATTTATTTTGCTGTTAAACCTACTGTATTCCAACTTCCTTATGGTTCATAAACTAATTTACTAGCCATAGATGCATTGAAATAAGCAAACAATACACGAAAAACAGAATCTGTCAAAAACAGAACAGTTTGTAGCAATATGTAACTAACGCAAACTTCTGGAACTCTAAAAATCCTACGAAAATAGGACGTACTGGATAATTTGTCTATTGATCAGCAGAAAAAAGAATTAATGCAAAATCACGTTTATGTGATTTATTGAATTATTTCTCGTGAGCGCAAAGTTTCTGTTTTTCAGCAGAATCAAATCAACTATCATCATAGTTTATCCTATAGGTTCTACTTGGCACAAACACTAATTAAAAGATAAAAACAGATCTAAACAGAAAGTATATGCAAGATTTATTCCTAAACAGGATCAAAAACAAAAAACATGAAGAAAAATTGGGTTGCCTCCCAACTAGCGCTATCGTTTAATGTCCCTAGCTAGGCATAAAAGCAAGGATAGATCTAACTAGTGCCATCTTTGGCACTTGATTCATAAGTAGCACGCATGATAGATTCATAAGGTAATTTTACTTTATTTCTTGGAAAGTGCTCCATGCCTTTCTTTAAAGAAGATTGGAATCTAATATTCCCTTCCTTCATATCAATAATCGCACCAATCATTCTAAGAAAAGGTCTACCAAGAATAATAGGGCAAGAAAGATTGCAATCTATATCAAGAACGATAAAATCTACGGGCACCAAATTTCTATTAGCAACAATAAGAACATCATTGATCCTTCCCATAGGCTTTTTAATGGTGGAATCCGCAAGGTGCAAATTTAACGAGCAATCGTCAAGATCATGGAAACCTAGAATATCACATAAAGTTTTTGGAATCGTGGAAACACTAGCACCCAAATCACACAAAGCAAAACACTCAAAATATTTAATTCTAATCTTTATAGTAGGTTCCCACTCATCATTAAGTTTTCTAGGTATAGAAACTTCCAAGTTCAGTTTTTCATCATAAGATTGCATCAAGGCATCAACGATATGTTTGGTAAAAGCTTTATTTTGACTATAAGCATGAGGAGAATTAACAACGGTTTGCAACAAGGAAATACAACCTTTTAAAGAGCAATTATCATAATCAAATTCCTTGAAATCCGAGATAGTAGGTTCAATATTAGAAGTTGAAGATTCTCCAATCTCTCTTTTACCAAATTTAACATCATGATCTAAAGATTCCGAATTTTTGGGACGCCTTCTAGGAAAAGTTGATTCATCATCACTCCCATAATCATCAAAATTCATCTTGGAAAACATAGATCTAATCGGAGACGCATCAATAACTTTGAGATCCTCATCATTATTTTCATGTAGACTAGAAGAACACACTTTTATAAAGCTTTCCTTTTTTTGCATGCAATCTAGCGGTTCTTTCCTTGCACTCGTCAATGGAAATTCTCATTACTTTGAGAGACTCATTGATATCATGCTTAGGAGAAGAAGATCCAAGTTTAAGAGAATTAACATCAAGTGAAAGTCTATCAACGTTCCTAGCCAAATCATCAACTTTGAGCAATTTTCTGCAAGCAAGGCATTAAAATTCTTTTGAGAAATCATAAATTCTTTCACAATATTCTCAAAATCAGAGGGCATCTTATTAAAATTACCATAAGAATTATTGTAGGCATTTCCATAATTATTAGAGGGGTTACTAGGGAATGGTCTAGTATTAAAATTTCCTCTATAAGCATTGTTTCCAAAATTATTCCTACCAACAAAATTCACATCCATAGATTCATTATTATTCTCAATCAAGGAAGACAAAGGCATATCATTTGGATCAAGAGGAGTATTTTTAGTAGCCAACATCTTCATAAGTTCATCCATCTTTCCACTCAAAACATTGATTTCTTCTATAGCATGCACTTTTTTACTAGAAGATCTTTCGGTGTGCCATTGAGAATAATTAGCCATAATATTATCAAGCAATTTTGTAGCATCTCCTAACATAATTTCCATAAACGTGCCTCCCGCGGCCGAATCTAAGAGATTTCTAGAGGCAAAGTTCAAACCGGCATAAAAATTTTGTATGATCATCCATAAATTCAAACCATGAGTAGGGCAATTGCGAAGCATCAATTTCATTCTTTCCCAAGATTGGACAACATGCTCATGATCAAGTTGTTTAAAATTCATAATATCGTTCCTAAGAGTGATGATCTCAGCGGGAGGACAATACTTAGAGATAAAAGCATCTTTGCACTTGTTCCAAGAATCAATACTATTTTTGGGCAAAGACGAAAACCAAATTTTAGCACGATCTCTAAGTGAAAATGGAGATAACTTCAATTTGACAATATTGTTATCCGTATCTTTCTTCTTTTGCATATCACACAAATAAATAAAATTGTTTAGATGAGTAGCGGCATCTTCACTAGGAAGGCCAGCGAATTGATCTTGCATATCAAGATTCAGCAAAGCAGCATTGATTTCACAAGACTCAACATCATTAAGAGGAGCAATCGGAGTACTAAGGACATCATTATTATTGGTATTCAAGAAGTCACACAACTTGGTATTATCTTGTGCCATGGCGACAAGTAATCCAACACACAAGCAAACAGAAAAATGGCAAGCGAAAAGAGAGGAGGAGATTGGGAAAGAGAGGGCGAATAAAACGGCAAGGGTGAAGTGGGGGAGAGGAAAACGAGAGGCAAATAATATAAATGCGAGGGAGATGGGTTTGTGATGGGTAATTGGTATGTCTTGACTTGAGTGAAGACCTCCCCGGCAGCGGCGCCAGAAATCCTTCTTGCTACGTCTTGAGCTAGCGTTGGTTTTCCCTGAAGAGGAGAGGGTGATGCAGCAAAGTGTAGCGTAAGTATTTCCCTCAGTTTTGAGAACCAAGGTATCAATCCAGTAGGAGGCTCCTCAAAAGTCCCACGCACCTACATAAATAAAGCGAGAACTCGCAACCAACGCAATAAAGGGGTTGTCAATCCCTTCACGGTCACTTACGAAAGTGAGATCTGATAGAGATAGTATGATAAGATAAATATATTTTTGGTATTTTATAATATAAATGCAAGAAAGTAAAGATGCAAATAAAAGTAGATTGAAAGCAAATATGATAAGAGATAGACCCGGGGGCCATAGGTTTCACTAGAGGCTTCTCTCAAGAGCATAGGTATTACGGTGGGTGAACAAATTACTGTCGAGCAATTGATAGAAAAGCGAATAATTATGACGTTATCTAGGCATGATCATGTATATAGGCATCACGTCCATAACAAGTAGACCGACTCCTGCCTGCATCTACTACTAGTACTTCACACATCGACCGACTCCTGCCTGCATCTAGAGTATTAAGTTCATAAGAACATAGTAACGCCTTAAGCAAGATGACATGATGTAGAGGGATAAACACATGCAATATGATATAAACCCATCTTGTTATCCTCGATGGCAACAATACAATACGTGTCTTGCAACCCTTTCTGTGACTGGGTAAGATCACCGCAAGATTGAACCCAAAGCTAAACACTTCTCCCATGGCAAGAAACATCAATCTAGTAGACAAACCAAACTGATAGTTCGAAGAGACTTGCAAAGATAACTCAATCATACATAAAAGAATTCAGAGAAGATTCCAATATTATTCATAGATAAACTTGATCATAAACCCACAATTCATCGGATCTCGACAAACACACCGCAAAAAGAGATTACATCGAATAGATCTCCATAAGAGAGGGGGAGAACATTGTATTGAGATCCAAAAAGAGAGAAGTGTGACACTCCAAAATTTTTATTTGGTTTTTATCAAAAACTTTGTGGTTTTGAGAAGAGATTTTTTTTTAAGTGAAGCTCTATGAAAATTTGGGATTTTCATATCTTGGAACCACCATGACTTGGCATTTTTGCCCATGTGGTAAAACCCCTCCAAAACCTCCCCTACAACTTGTGATCAACCTAAATTCTCTGTCCCAACTAATCCAAACTGGTTTTGGATTTTTATTCTAATTATTTTTCCCCTCAATTCAATTCTGAAAATTATTTGGAGCCTGAGAGATTTTCAAAGCAAGTGCCCTATTGCATTTGAGTTTTGACCTCAAACCAATTCTCCTGGATTGTCCTTAGCATCCATAACCCAGAACCATCTTGATCCACTCCTCCTCTTTTCAAAATTTTCAAAATTCAGTCTCTGCAAGTTTGGACCAGATTTGCCAAATTTGGTGAAATTCATATCTACACTCCTCCAAAAATTCCACCAAAATTCAGGCAGCCTATTTGAGCAATGAGTAGCCACTCCACCAAAATCAGCTCAAGGAAAAATCCCTACATGCCTGGATCATTCTGTCGAACACCTTGCATGCACTGTTTTCCTTACACTTTCAGAAATTCAGTTTTCAGTTTCGACAGTTTCAGTCACGCGGCCACAGTGCACTTGGCACGTTGCTTGCGGCCTCGCTTGCTTGTCTGAAGCTTCACACGCGCACTTGGCGCGACCCTGGCGTCGGTGGCGCCCTGGCCCGCCTGCGCCGGCGTGTCTTGCGGCGGCCGGCTCCCCGTAACGGCCGACAGGGAGGAGAACGGCGGCGCAACGCCGTTCGGCACCTCCCAAATCCTCTGGTGGCTCCGCGTGGCCTTCTCCGTGCCAGCGCACGCATGCGGCACCGTCGTCATGGCGCAGCACGCACGGAGCGAGCTCTCTGCCGCCGACGGGCCCGCGCCACCCCGTTCCGTCGAGCTCGACCCAAACACCCAAACCCCGGCCAGTTTAGCACTAAAACGGACCCATTGAACCTCCGTGATGACGCTCGACTCCCTAACCACCCCGACCGAGCACTGCGCCACCGTAATCGCTCGCCGGAAATCTCCGTTCACGGCAACCGCCTTGGGCCGCCTATAAAAAGGGCCCCGAGCTCACCCTCGTGCACGCAGCATCACCACTCCTCACCAAAGCCCTACCAGGCCACTAGGGGGACCTCAAGGAGGTCTCCTTCCCCAGCTCCGGCCGCCCCGATCCGCCTCGGCCTCCAGCTCGATTCACTTCGGTGAGGCCACCTCCGGCGCCCAAACCTCGTCCGTAGCCCTCTCTTGCACCCAGTAGTCTAACCCCCACCTCAATTTAATCTTTGCAGCCCTCTCCGACGAGCTCCATCCACGCCCGAACCACCGTCCGCCGGAGTTGAGACCGCCGTCGACGTGGTGCTCACCGGCGACCAACACCACCACCCACCGTTGCGGAAGGACACGGTGAGCACATTGGTAACCTCTGATCCCCATGCCTCGCCGTGGATCGCCGCCGGCGACCACAGCAGCTCTCAGGCGCCGACGAGCCTCGTCCCTCCCATTTGAAAATTTAAACATGACAAGTGGGACCCGCTGTCAGCCTCTCTGTCCTTTCTAAACGAAGCGTTATCTGAAAACGCCTACTGCCAAATGCGTTTTCTCTTCGGGCTGGCGTAGTCGCTACCGAAGCGTTTTCTGTTTTTATAAACTAGCCCCTGGAAATCTTCTGTTTCATTACAGATAAGTCCCTGGACAAAAACCCTTATAACTTTTAATCAGAAAAGTATTTTTGATTGATTCTTTTTCTGTTCTCTTTAAAATTTTGTCTAGTTTTTTATCAGATTTATTTGAAAAATATTTGGTTTACCTTCTGTGCTCTCCTTGGTATTTACGTTAGCGCATATATTTTCTTTAAACCGTAGATACCGAAGGAGGTGACGGAGCCGCGAACTTCACCGAGCTAGGCTCCGACTACTCTGAACCAGGCAAGCATGTTTGAACTTTTGATATGATGAGTGTCTCGGCATGTTTTGCATTTAGTTAGTTTCATGGCATGTTGGTAAGCATACCGATGAACGTTATTTTATGTGATAATAAGGTGAGTGAGTTCAATGATCCATACGTGGATGAATGTGAATATGAATGGCCATGTGTTGGCATGAGGATGGGTACGATGGCAGTGTTGTAGCATGCCAATCTTACGCCAGACTATGTGACTTCAGTGTCAAACCATATCGGTCCAGTACCTATCATTTCCTTCCTTGTACTACCACATGTTTTCCGCAAGGAATATGGTTTAGTAAGTTGCAAACCACTTTCATGGTACACACCAAAGAGGAGAGGCCGTGATGATGGTTCCATGGCCCTGGATTAAAGCCAGTCATCCGGTCAGGGGGCATGGGTGTTTCCGGTTGGGACCGAGAGGGGGGCACCCCTTAGAGCGCGCGTATATAAATTTGATCCCATGCTATTCGAGATTGTGATCTCCCCGTCTCAAAAGTTTTTCTTGGACGATGACTAGGGTGATTCCTAGCATCGAGAGGTGGGATGGGTGTGTACCGGTTAGCTGTGTTTTCTTCCGAAATACCATAAACGGAACTAGTCCTTCGTGACTACGGAAATCCGTTGACTGTGGGAAAAATTTTGTACAAACTCTGCAGAGTCATATATTCCTCCAAATCATCTCTTCCATGTCAAGTTTCGTTCCATCTTATCCTAATCAATTGTCAGCTTTGATGACAGAGACTCCGGTGAATCGCATGAGTGCTAAGTCCGATTGAATGATTATCCCTGTGGATGGACTAACCCGTTTATTCTCATGGATTGAATGTTTATTATGAGTATTGTTTACTGGTGAATTTAAAGCCCTTTCTGCGATGTCGCTCAGACGTCCGACTGTGGCATTTCATTTAAAGCCCTTTCTGCGATGTCGCTCAGATGTCCGACTGTGGCATTTCTTTTAAAGCCCTTTCTGCGATGTCGCTCAGACGTCCGACTGTGGCATTTCATTTAAAGCCCTTTCTGCGATGTCGCTCAGACGTCCGACTGTGGCATTTCTTTTAAAGCCCTTTCTGCGATGTCGCTCAGACGTCCGACTATGGCATTACTTTTAAAGCCCTTTCTGCGATGTAGCTCAGACATCCGACCGTGGCATTTCTTTTAAAGCCCTTTATGTGGTGTCGCTAAGATGCCCGACTGTGGCATCATTTCCTTATTTTTATTTGTTCACCTTTCGAGGCGTCGCTTCAGACACCCGATCGGTCCTTATTTATGTTCTGTGGAATTTCAGGCGGACTACCGCCGTTTCCCTTTTTACTTACCCGTTATGCCAATTTTATTTATTGTGCATTAAGGAATTAATCATGTTGCATCCATGCACGCATTTGTTATATCTTACGTCTGAACTGTCTTGCGAGTACTTTCAAAGTACTCACTGGCTTGTTGATTTGGCCAGATGCTGACGAAGGCGATCTCATGGATGAAGAGTTCGATAGCGAGTCCGACACTTAGAGGAGTCCCAGTCAGTCTCGTGCGACCCTGGATTTGGCCACTGTTTTATATCCGCTTCCGCTACCAAATAAATTTATCGAGCCTCACCTCGACGTTCGATGAAATGATATTCTTAGAGTCTTGTATTTCCCTTCCCGCTGTGCTTTTCCACCACCAACCTATCCATGAATCAGTAGTATGTCTCCACACCACTGTGTCCTGTCCGCCATTATGTATGATTATTGGCGTGCTTGTAATAATTTGGTTGAGCGACCACAGTTCAACCCTGTAATATATTTTATGCTACTGGCTTATTGTATCAAGAAATTGTCTACCAGTGAGGAGGATTTCTCTCATACTGGACTCAAAAGACTGGTTTATCAATAAATATTTTTATTGGAAAACCGGCCGTGACAAGCTCGGTACCAGAGCCAGGCTGACTGTAGGAAGCCACTAGGTGCGATCGCTAATTAGTTATTAGCATGACAGGGCTATTTTATGCTTTTGCAATTGTAGTCATTTTCTGTCAGTCAGCATAAATTTATGATCTGACCCTGCAGAATTTTGCCTACTTTTGTAGATGGCCGACGTCAGCTGCGAGTCTCAGACCTTCGCCAACGTGCCCGATGGGTTCGTCAAGCTTCTTTCTTCCATCGTTCAGGTCGCGATGGGGCCATCCGTGCGCCCAGTCTTCACACTCTACCAGCACCGAGTCAACGACAGTCTGACCATGCACCAGGCCGCGGTGCAGTTCAGGGGAGGGCGTGGTGAGTTACGCCGCTTCCGGTTCGTGGGAAGAGCCATGCCTACGGAGAGGCATGCTATGCAGATGGCAGCCCGCGAGGCGATAGCTCGTCTCAGGGATGTCCTTCCCGTGATGAAGACTCGTCGTTACTGTTATCTTCCGTGCCATGTGCCTTACACCTGTCACTACGCATACTCCTGCCCCAGAGGAGAACGAGACGAGGCTTTTGAGATGCTCATTGAGTATCTCCGGGCCCTGGAGGCAGCCTTCGACAACCTGGTGGACGACTTCGTAGCTACCCGCATGGACTCAGTCCATGGCTGTGCTGCCAACAGGAGGGAGCTCCTACCCATCGCTCCGCCACCGACTTTTGTCTCGTCATCAGCATCTTTTACGCCTACTCGTCGCCTGCCTTCTACCGAAGAATTTAACCAAGTCATTGCACCCACTCCAGCGCGCACTACACCAACCTTCGCGCCCACTCCTGTACGTGTTGCTCCGCCCCTGGCAACCGCTCCGCCCGCTCTGCGCAACACTATACGTATGGAGCCCATTAGCGAGGAGGAAGTCGAGTCCCCAACCTCGCTACGCCTCGCCCTCGGCAGGGCAAGGGAGATCGTCAACATCTCTGCCTAAGTACGCTTAGCTGCCGTGTATTGTACCACTTTGTAAGATATGTGCATAGGCTGTGAGAAGTAGCCTGTTTGCGCATCATGTAGGATCTGGAGAAGTGCACTAGCCTTAATAACATGTCAGGATTATGTACGCATATCCTGAGTGATGTATTGTATAATTACCGCCCGCGTGTAAGATATGTAATGAGCAGTCCTTCTCCGTGCGCAAGTCGATTTGTTTTTCTTAAGTAAGCTTGGGTATTTAATAATATCTGCCAGCTTTATGCATTTATGGTTTTATTTTTGCGACTCTTTCCGCTTTTCTTAAGAGTTTTACAAAAATACTTTTCCCAGAGTGAAAAATGTCTCGTCCTTGGACACGTTCCATGCCAACTCCACCAGAGGAAATTCATGATACTCAACCCAACAATGAGTTCACTCAGGGACAGTCAAGCCAACAAGGCAGTGAATCGGCACTTTCACAAATGTGCCGCCTTTATGAACAGAGTCAGCAACAACATCGCGAGATGATGAACCAAGTCATCAACATGGGGAATCATCATGGACAGTATCAGCAACATTCCAAGTTATCTGAGCTACAGAAGACACGTCCTCAAACATTTTCTCACACTGACAAGCCTCTTGAAGCCGAGGACTGGCTTCGAGATATGGAGAGGAAATTAATTATTGCAAAGTGTTCAGATCTCGAGAAAGTACTATATGCTCCACACTATCTCACAGAAGCAGCCGCATCGTGGTGGGAGAATTTTCTGCACATGCATCCCAACGAAAATGACATAACCTGGGATGATTTCAAGGAAGGTTTCCGTGGTGCACATATTCCTAAGAGTATTATGAAAATCAAGAAGAGAGAATTTGATGACCTCAAACAAAGGAACATGACAGTGTAAGATTACAACAGTCAATTTACCCTATTATCCCGCTACGCCAATGAGGAGCGTATGACTGAAATCAAGAAGATGGAGAAATTCCTTGACGGTCTGGCGCCCGCACTTAAATGCCAACTGGTCGTGCACACTTTTCCTGATTTTAAAACGCTGGTGGACAAGGCCATTACTCTGGAAAATGAGAGACGCAGTCTGGAAGATATTCGCAAGCGAAAAAGGGACCAGACTAATCACACTCGCAATCACCGAAGCAAGATAGATTTTAAAAAGGGTGGGACACCCAAATTCTCATCCAATGTCTCACGCCCAATCAAGAATTTTCATGCAAGGGACAAGGAATTCACATATCGCCCCGGCGTTACTTGTTACGCTTGTGGAGAAGAAGGGCATTATGCCAAACAGTGCCCCAAGCCAAGGAACTCAACCCCAAAGCCGAACAACGGCGGCAATAATTCAGCGCCCAAACGAAACAATTTCAATCCCAACAATAACCACAGGAAGGGTCATCTGAACCACGTAACCAAAGAGGAGGCACAAAATGCTCCGGATATCGTACTCGGTACGTTTCCTGTCAACACAATACCTGCAATGGTTTTGTTTGATTCTGGAGCTTCTCACTCTTTCATCTCGAAAAGTTTTGCTTTGCAAAATAATTTTTCGATGCTTCCTTTGGAGAAATCCATAATAATCAAGTCCCCCGGGATTCAGCAAGTTTCTCAGAATTACTGTCAGAATGTGGTCATTGAGTTTGAAGGATTGGAGTTTTACGCAAATCTTATTGTATTGGAAAATAAAGGACTGGATGTCATCCTAGGGATGGATTGGCTAACCACCAATAAAGGTTTTATCGACTGTTTCAACAGGACCGTGATTCTCACACACCACCAAGGGAAGACAATAAGAGTATCAGCCAAGGAAGGAAAAAGACCCCGGCAACCGAGATTAAATAAGGTGGACGTTTCTGAGCTAAACAAGGTTCCCGTAGTGTGTGAATTTCCAGATGTATTCCCTGAAGAGCTGCCAGGCATGCCACCAGATCGAGAAATAGAATTCCGCATTGAGCTAGCACCAGGGACCACCCCCATATACAAGAAACCATACAGAATGGCACCATCCGAGTTGATCGAATTGAAGAAGCAAATAAAGGAATTACTGGATAAAGGATACATTCGGGCCAGCTCCTCACCTTGGGGATCACCAATTTTATTTGCCAAGAAGAAGGATGGAACGCTGAGATTGTGTATCGACTATCGAGCACTTAACATGGTCACAGTCAAAAACAAATACCCGATGCCAAGGATAAACGATTTGTTTGATCAACTTGCTCAGGCCAAGGTATTCTCAAAAATTGACTTAAGGTCAGGATACCATCAATTGAAGGTACGAACGGAAGATATCCCCAAAACAGCCTTCACCTCCAGATATGGACTGTACGAGTTCACAGTGATGCCATTTGGATTAACTAACGCCCCGGCATATTTTGTTCACCTCATGAACAAAGTATTTATGAAGTTTATGGACAAATTTGTCGTAGTATTCATCGACGATATTCTGGTATACTCCAAAACACCAGAAGAGCACGCAGAACATCTCAGGATTGTACTAGGAGAGCTAAGGAAACACCAATTGTATGCCAAGTTCAGCAAGTGCGAATTTTGGCTAAGACAAGTAGGTTTTCTAGGCCACGTGCTGACTCAAGACGGTATAGCAGTGGACCCAGAGAAAGTCAAGGCCGTACTTGACTGGAAGTCACCAGCCAGCGTAACAGACATACGAAGTTTCTTGGGAATGGCAGGGTATTACCGCAGATTTATTGAAGGATTTTCCACCATATCCAAGCCTATGACACAGTTACTCAAGAAAGATAAGAAGTTTGAATGGACAGAAGCTTGCGAGAAAAGTTTCCAAGAGCTAAAGCGGAAATTAACAACAGCACCAGTATTAATTGTACCCGATATACACAAGAATTTTGAAGTATTTTGTGACGCATCCAGAAAGGGTCTCGGATGCGTGTTGATGCAAGAAGGCAAGGTTGTCGCCTACGCTTCAAGGCAACTTCGCAAACACGAGGAAAATTATCCCACTCATGATTTAGAAATGGCAGCAGTTATTCATGCACTCAAGGAATGGAGGCATTTTCTACTTGGGAATCGATGTGAGATATATACGGATCACAAAAGCCTCAAATACATTTTTACGCAGCCAGAACTAAATTTACGGCAACGCCGCTGGTTAGAATTGGTAAAGTATTACGATGTTGGTATCCATTGCCATCCAGGGAAAACAAACATAGTGGCCGATGCCCTGAGTCGGAACCCCAGCCCCGACGGGAACTATCTGCACAGCTTGAGGCCCGAATTCCATCAAGAATTTGTCAAGCTCAACTTGATAATGGTAGCAGAAGGCACCATATCAAACTTGGAAATACAACCACACCTTGTGGAGAAAATTAAAGAGGCTCAGTCCGGTCACCCCAGCATTGAAGGAATTAAAAGGAAGTTGAGTATGGGCAAGGCCTCGGAATTCGTCATAGACAATGAAGGAATATTATGGTACGGAGAAAGGCTATGCGTGCCAAACATAGAAGACCTTAAACAGCAAGTTTTAACTGAAGCACACACCACTCCATATTCGATCCACCCTGGAGGAACCAAAATGTATAAGGATATTCAGGAAAGATTTTGGTGGCACGGTATGAAGAGGGACATAGCCGCTTTCATTGCATGTTGCGACTCATGTCAACGCATAAAAGCTGAACATCAGAGACCAGCTGGACTACTGCAACCTAACAAAATACCTGAGTGGAAATGGGATGAAATAGGGATGGATTTTATTGTCGGATTACCTCGGTCACGACACGGGAATGATGCCATATGGGTCATCACTGACAGGTTGACCAAAGTAGCACACTTTATTCCAGTGAAGACAACCTACACCACTCAGAGGCTTGCCAGGATTTATCTTTCCCGCATAGTCTGTCTGCACGGTGTCCCGAAGACTATAATTTCCGACAGAGGCACTCAGTTCGTCTCAAGATTTTGGGAGCAATTACAACAGGCTCTGGGAACCCAACTAGCCTTCAGTACCGCATACCATCCACAGACTGATGGACAAACAGAACACGTAAACCAGGTTTTAGAAGACATGCTGAGAGCATGTGTCCTCACCTATGGAACCAGTTGGGAGGACAGCCTGCCATATGCCGAGTTCGCATACAACAACAGTTACCAGGCCAGCCTGCAAATGGCTCCTTTCGAAGCCCTATACGGAAGGAGATGTCGTACCCCGTTAAATTGGTCAGAGACCGGAGACAGCCGCATCTTCGGACCAGATATGCTCAGAGAAGCCGAGGAAAAAGTCAAGCTAAAAAGGGACCGACTTAAGACCGCTCAAAGTCGACAGAAAAGTTATTATGATCAGAAACATCGTAGGGTCAGCTTCGAACCTGGTGAATTCGTATACTTGAGAGTATCCCCGATGAGAGGATTGCAACGGTTTAAGATTAAAGGAAAATTAGCACCAAGATTCATTGGACCATTTTGCATAGTGGCACGAAGAGGCACTGTAGCCTACCAGCTAGACTTACCCGAAGACTTGTCCGACATTCACGACGTGTTCCACGTCTCTCAATTAAGGAAGTGCGTAAGCAACCCAGAGAAACAAGTATCTCATGAGAACATTGACATACAGCCAGACCTCACTTATCGAGAACGTCCCATAAGAATATTAGAGGAGTCTGAAAGGAGGACCCGACAGAAAACCATCAAGTTTTTCAAAGTCCAGTGGAGCAATCACACCGACAGTGAAGCAACTTGGGAAAGCGAGGATTTTCTTCGGACAGAGCATCCACACTTATTTAAGGATCAGCTGAAATCTCAGGGACGAGATTTTTCCTAAGGGGGTAGGTGTTGTGACACTCCAAAAATTTTATTTGGTTTTTATCAAAAACTTTGTGGTTTTGAGAAGAGATTTTTTTTAAGTGAAGCGCTATGAAAATTTGGGATTTTCATATCTTGGAACCACCATGACTTGGCATTTTTGCCCATGTGGTAAAACCCCTCCAAAACCTCCCCTACAACTTGTGATCAACCTAAATTCTCTGTCCCAACTAATCCAAACTGGTTTTGGATTTTTATTCTAATTATTTTTCCCCTCAATTCAATTCTGAAAATTATTTGGAGCCTGAGAGATTTTCAAAGCAAGTGCCCTATTGCATTTGAGTTTTAACCTCAAACCAATTCTCCTGGATTGTCCTTAGCATCCATAACCCAGAACCATCTTGATCCACTCCTCCTCTTTTCAAAATTTTCAAAATTCAGTCTCTGCAAGTTTGGACCAGATTTGCCAAATTTGGTGAAATTCATATCTACACTCCTCCAAAAATTCCACCAAAATTCAGGCAGCCTATTTGAGCAATGAGTAGCCACTCCACCAAAAATCAGCTCAAGGAAAAATCCCTACATGCCTGGATCATTCTGTCGAACACCTTGCATGCACTGTTTTCCTTACACTTTCAGAAATTCAGTTTTCAGTTTCGACAGTTTCAGTCACGCGGCCATAGTGCACTTGGCACGTTGCTCGCGGCCTCGCTTGCTTGTCCGAAGCTTCACACACACACTTGGCGTGACCCTGGCGTCGGTGGCGCCCTGGCCCGCCTGCGCCGGCGTGTCTTGCGGCGGCCGGCTCCCCGTAACGGCCGACAGGGAGGAGAACGGCGGCGCAACGCCGTTCGGCACCGCCCAAATCCTCTGGTGGCTCCGCGTGGCCTTCTTCGTGCCAGCGCACGCATGCGGCACCGTCGCCGTGGCGCAGCACGCACGGAGCGCGCTCTCTGCCGCCGACGGGCCCGCGCCACCCCGTTCCGTCGAGCTCGACCCAAACACCCAAACCCCGGCCAGTTTAGCACTAAAACGGACCCATTGAACCTCCGTGATGACGCTCGACTCCCTAACCACCCCGACCGAGCACTGCGCCACCGTAATCGCTCGCCGGAAATCTCCGTTCACGGCAACCGCCTCGGGCCGCCTATAAAAAGAGCCCTGAGCTCACCCTCGTGCACGCAGCATCACCACTCCTCACCAAAGCCCCGCCAGGCCACTAGGGGGACCTCGAGGAGGTCTCCTTCCCCAGCTCCGGCCGCCCCGATCCGCCTCGGCCTCCAGCTCGATTCACTTCGGTGAGGCCACCTCCGGCGCCCAAACCTCGTCCGTAGCCCTCTCTTGCACCCAGTAGTCTAACCCCCACCTCAATTTAATCTTTGCAGCCCTCTCCGACGAGCTCCATCCACGCCCGAACCACCGTCCGCCGGAGTTGAGACCGCCGTCGACGTGGTGCTCACCGGCGACCAACACCACCATCCACCGTTGCGGAAGGACACGGTGAGCACATTGGTAACCTCTGATCCCCATGCCTCGCCGTGGATCGCCGCCGGCGACCACAGCAGTACTCGGGCGCCGACGAGCCTCGTCCCTCCCATTTGAAAATTTAAACATGACAAGTGGGACCCGCTGTCAGCCTCTCTGTCCTTTCTAAACGAAGCGTTATCTGAAAACGCCTACTGCCAAATGCGTTTTCTCTTTGGGCTGGCGTAGTCGCTACCGAAGCGTTTTCTGTTTTTATAAACTAGCCCCTGGAAATCTTCTGTTTCATTACAGATAAGTCCCTAGACAAAAACCCTTATAACTTTTAATCAGAAAAGTATTTTTGATTGATTCTTTTTCTGTTCTCTTTAAAATTTTGTCTAGTTTTTTATCAGATTTATTTGAAAAATATTTGGTTTACCTTCTGTGCTCTCCTTGGTATTTACGTTAGCGCATATATTTTCTTTAAACCGTAGATACCGAAGGAGGTGACGGAGCCGCGAACTTCACCGAGCTAGGCTCCGACTACTCTGAACCAGGCAAGCATGTTTGAACTTTTGATATGATGAGTGTCTCGGCATGTTTTGCATTTAGTTAGTTTCATGGCATGTTGGTAAGCATACCGATGAACGTTATTTTATGTGATAATAAGGTGAGTGAGTTCAATGATCCATACGTGGATGAATGTGAATATGAATGGCCATGTGTTGGCATGAGGATGGGTATGATGGCAGTGTTGTAGCATGCCAATCTTACGCCAGACTATGTGACTTCAGTGTCAAACCATATCGGTCCAGTACCTATCATTTCCTTCCTTGTACTACCACATGTTTTCCGCAAGGAATATGGTTTAGTAAGTTGCAAACCACTTTCATGGTACACACCAAAGAGGAGAGGCCGTGATGATGGTTCCATGGCCCTGGATTAAAGCCAGTCATTCGGTCAGGGGGCATGGGTGTTTCCGGTTGGGACCGAGAGGGGGGCACCCCTTAGAGCGCGCGTATATAAATTTGATCCCATGCTATTCGAGATTGTGATCTCCCCGTCTCAAAAGATTTTCTTGGACGATGACTAGGGTGATTCCTAGCATCGAGAGGTAGGATGGGTGTGTACCGGTTAGCTGTGTTTTCTTCCGAAATACCATAAACGGAACTAGTCCTTCGTGACTACGGAAATCCGTTGACTGTGGGAAAATTTTTGTACAAACTCTGCAGAGTCATATGTTCCTCCAAATCATCTCTTCCATGTCAAGTTTCGTTCCATCTTATCCTAATCAATTGTCAGCTTTGATGACAGAGACTCCGGTGAATCGCATGAGTGCTAAGTCCGATTGAATGATTATCCCTGTGGATGGACTAACCCGTTTATTCTCATGGATTGAATGTTTATTATGAGTATTGTTTACTGGTGAATTTAAAGCCCTTTCTGCGATGTCGCTCAGACGTCCGACTGTGGCATTTCATTTAAAGCCCTTTCTGCGATGTCGCTCAGACGTCCGACTGTGGCATTTCTTTTAAAGCCCTTTCTGCGATGTCGCTCAGACGTCCGACTGTGGCATTTCTTTTAAAGCCCTTTCTGCGATGTCGCTCAGACGTCCGACCGTGGCATTTCTTTTAAAGCCCTTTATGTGGTGTCGCTAAGATGCCCGACTGTGGCATCATTTCCTTATTTTTATTTGTTCACCTTTCGAGGCGTCGCTTCAGACACCCGATCGGTCCTTATTTATGTTCTGTGGAATTTCAGGCGGACTACCGCCGTTTCCCTTTTTACTTACCCGTTATGCCAATTTTATTTATTGTGCATTAAGGAATTAATCATGTTGCATCCATGCACGCATTTGTTATATCTTACGTCTGAACTGTCTTGCGAGTACTTTCAAAGTACTCACTGGCTTGTTGATTTGGCCAGATGCTGACGAAGGCGATCTCATGGATGAAGAGTTCGATAGCGAGTCCGACACTTAGAGGAGTCCCAGTCAGTCTCGTGCGACCCTGGATTTGGCCACTGTTTTATATCCGCTTCCGCTACCAAATAAATTTATCGAGCCTCACCTCGACGTTCGATGAAATGATATTCTTAGAGTCTTGTATTTCCCTTCCCGCTGTGCTTTTCCACCACCAACCTATCCATGAATCAGTAGTATGTCTCCACACCACTGTGTCCTGTCCGCCATTATGTATGATTATTGGCGTGCTTGTAATAGTTTGGTTGAGCGACCGCAGTTCAACCCTGTAATATATTTTATGCTACTGGCTTATTGTATCAAGAAATTGTCTACCAGTGAGGAGGATTTCTCTCATACTGGACTCAAAAGACTGGTTTATCAATAAATATTTTTATTGGAAAACCGGCCGTGACAAGAAGAAGCCATCTAGCTAATAACTATGGACCCGTAGGTCTGTGGTAAACTACTCACAACTCATCGGAGAGGCTATGGTGTTGATGTAGAAGCCCTCTGTGGTCGATTCCCCCTCCGGCAGAGTGCCGGCGAAGGCTCCAAGAAGGAATCTCGCGGATACAGAAGGTTACGGCGGTGGAAATTGTGTTTCGTGGTGCTCCTGGATGTTTTCGGGGTCCGTGGATATATATAGGAGTAAGAAGTACGTCGGTGGACACCCGAGGGGCCCACGAGACAGGGGGGCGCGGCCTCCTATCTCGTGGGCCCTCGGAGCTTTCTTGACTTGCACTCCAGGCTCTCCGGATCAGATTTGTTCCAAAAATAACGCTCCCGAAGGTTTCATTCCGTTTGGACTCCGTTTGATATTCCTTTTCTTCAAAATACTGAAATAGGCAAAGAAACAACAATATGGGCTGGGCCTCCGGTTAGTAGGTTAGTCCCAAAAATTATATAAATGTGTAGAATAAAGCCCATAAACATCCAAAAGGGGTAATATAATAGCATGGAACAATAAAAAATTATAGATACGTTGGAGACGTATCAATGACCCGGCATCTTCAGCTGCAGATAAACATAACACGGCCGCGCCATGAACTTGGCATAAGCCGGCCGCCCAAACAGAGCATGACACGGGCTCCTGATCTTGACCACCTCAAAAGTTAACTTCTCCGCCCTGGAGTCATACTCGTCTCCAAAGGCTACCTCCAACTCAATCTTACCAACTGGATATGCCGACTTACCAGGCACCGCGCCATGAAAAATAGTATTTGACTGTTTAAGATTCTTATCAGTTAACTCCATACGACGGAAGGTTTCATAATAGAGGATATTGATGCTGTTGCCTCCATCCGTGAGCACCTTAGTAAACTTATAACCCCCGACTTGAGGTGCCACCACCAAGCTAGGTGACCCGGGTTATCAACCCGGGACGGGTGATCCGCCCGACTCCACATAATGGGCTACTCAGACCATCGCAAATACTCGGGAACGACCGGCTCAATGGCGTTCACTGCCCTCTTGTGAAGCTTCTGGTCCCGTTTGCACAAACTTGTGGTGAAAACATGATATTGCCCACTGTTCAACTGCTTCGGATGACTTTGATACCTGGATTGTTGCTGCTGCTGCCCTCCTTGGCCAGATTGCTGGTTGCCTTGATTGTATCCGCCCTAGTTGTTTTGGTTGCCCTGAAAGCCAGAATTAGAGCCGCCACCACCATAGCCCGGGCCCTGAAAGCCGGAACCTGAGCCGCCACCTGGCCCATGGTTGTTGTCGAACATGTTGGAATTCTTGAAGGCCTTCATGATCATACAATCCTTCCATAGGTGATGAAGGAAATATGCCCTAGAGGCAATAATAAAGTTATTATTTATTTCCTTATTTCATGATAAATGTTTATTATTCATGCTAGAATTGTATTAACCGAAAACATAATACATGTGTGAATACATAGACAAACATAATGTCACTAGTATGCCTCTACTTGACTAGCTCGTTTATCAAAGATGGTTATGTTTCCTAGCCATGGACAAAAGAGTTGTCATTTGATTAATGGGATCACATCATTAGGAGAATGATGTGATTGACATGACCCATTCCGTTAGCCTAGCACTTGATCGTTTAGTATGTTGCTATTGCTTTCTTCATGACTTATACATGTTCCTGTAACTATGAGAATTATGCAACTCCCGTTTACCGGAGGAACACTTTGGGTACTACCAAACGTCACAACATAACTGGGTGATTATAAAGGAGTACTACAGGTGTCTCCGAAGGTACATGTTGAGTTGGCGTATTTCGAGATTAGGTTTTGTCACTCCGATTGTCGGAGAGGTATCTCTGGGCCCTCCCGGTAATGCACATCTTTATAAGCCTTGCAAGCAATGTGACCAAATGAGTTGGTTACGGAATGATGCATTACGGAACGAATAAAGAGACTTGCCGGTAACGAGATTGAACTAGGTATTGGATACCGACGATCAAATCTCGGGCAAGTAACATACCGATGACAAAGGGAACAACGTATGTTGTTATGCGGTTTGACCGATAAAGATCTTCGTAGAATATGTAGGAGCCAATATGGGCATCCAGGTTCCGCTATTGGTTATTGACCAAGAATAGTTCTAGGTCATGTCTACATAGTTCTCGAACCCGTAGGGTCCGCACGCTTAAGGTTTCGATGACAGTTATATTATGAGTTTATGAGTTTTGATGTACCGAAGGAGTTCGGAGTCCCGGATGAGATCGGGGACATGACGAGGAGTCTCGAAATGGTCGAGATGTAAAGATCGATATATTGGACGACTATATTCGGAGTTCGGAAAGGTTCCGAGTGATTCGGGTATTTTTCGGAGTACCGGAGAGTTACGGGAATTCGCCGGGGAGTATATGGGCCTTATTGGGCCATACGGGAATTGAGGAGAGAGGCCGAAAGGAAGGAGGCGCGCAGCCCCCCTCTGGTCCGAATTGGACAAGGGGTGCAGCCCCTCTTTCCTTCCTCCTCTCCCCCTCTTTCCCCCTTCTCCTACTCCAACAAGGAAGGAGGGAGTCCTACTCCCGGTGGGAGTAGGACTCCCCTTGGCGCGCCCCTCCTAGGCCGGCCGCCCCCTCCCCCCTTGCTCCTTTATATACGGGGGCAGGGGGGCACCTCTAGGAACAACACAAGTTGATCTACGGATCGTTCCTTAGCCGTGTGCGGTGCCCTCCTCCACCATATTCCACCTCGGTCATATCGTCGCGGAGTTTAGGCGAAGCCCTGCGCCGGTAGAGCATCATCATCGTCACCACGCCGTCGTGCTGGCGGAACTCATCCCCGAAGCTTTGCTGGATCGGAGTCCGGGGATCGTCATCGAGCTGAACGTGTGCTGAACTCGGAGGTGCCGTACGTTCGGTGCTTGGATCGGTCGGATCGTGAAGACGTACGACTACATCAACCGCGTTGTCATAACGCTTCCGCTTACGGTCTACGAGGGTACGTGGACGGACACTCTCCCCTCTCGTTGCTATGTCATCACCATGATCTTGCGTGTACGTAGGAATTTTTTTGAAATTACTACGTTCCCCAATAGTGGCATCCGAGCCTAGGTTTTATGCGTTGATGTTATATGCATGAGTAGAACACAAGTGAGTTGTGGGCGATATAAGTCATATTGCTTACCAGCATGTCATACTTTGGTTCAGTGGCATTGTGAGATGAAGCGGCCCGGACCGACATTACGCGTACGCTTACGTGAGACTGGTTTCACCGCTACGAGCACTCGTTGCTTAAAGGTGACCGGCGGGTGTCTGTCTCTCTCACTTTAGTTGAACCGAGTGTGGCTACGCCCGGTCCTTGCGAAGGTTAAAACAGCACCAACTTGACAAACTATCATTGTGGTTTTGATGCGTAGGTAAGAACGGTTCTTGCTAAGCCCGTAGCAGCCACGTAAAAATTGCAACAACAAAGTAGAGGACGTCTAACTTGTTTTTGCAGGGCATGTTGTGATGTGATATGGTCAAGACGTGATGCTATATTTTATTGTATGAGATGATCATGTTTTGTAACCGAAGTTATCGGCAACTGGCAGGAGCCATATGGTTGTCGCTTTATTGTATGAAATGCAAACGCCCTGTAATTGCTTTACTTTATCACTAAGCGGTAGCGATAGTCGTAGTAGCAATAGATGGCATAACGACAACGATGCTACGATAGAGATCAAGGTGTCGCGCCGGTGACGATGGTGATCACGACAGTGCTTCGAAGATGGAGATCACAAGCACAAGATGATGATGGCCATATCATATCACTTATATTGATTGCATGTGATGTTTATCCTTTATGCATCTTATCTTGCTTTGATTGACGGTAGCATTTTAAGATGATCTCTCACTAATTATCAAGAAGTGTTCTCCCTGAGTATGCACCGTTGTGAAAGTTCTTCGTGCTGAGACACCACGTGATGATCGGGTGTGATAGGCTCTACGTTCAAATACAATGGGTGCAAAACAGTTGCACACGCGGAATACTCGGGTTAAACTTGACGAGCCTAGCATATACAGATATGGCCTCGGAACACGGAGACCGAAAGGTCGAGCGTGAATCATATAGTAGATATGATCAACATAATGATGTTCACCATTGAAACTACTCCATCTCACGTGATGATCGGACATTGTTTAGTTGATTTGGATCACGTGATCACTTAGATGACTAGAGAGATGTCTGTCTAAGTGGGAGTTCTTAAGTAATATGATTAATTGAACTTGAATTTATCATGAACTTAGTCCTGGTAGTATTTTGCAAATTGTGTTATAGATCAATAGCTCGCGTTGTTGCTTCCCTATGTTTTTGCTTCCCTATGTTTTTGTATGTGTTCCTAGAGAAAACTATGTTGAAAAATGTTAGTAGTAATGATGCGGACTTGGTCCGTGATCGGAGGTTTATCCTCATTGCTGCACAGAAGAATTATGTCCTTGATGCACCACTAGGTGACATACCTATTGCAGGAGCAGATGTAGACGTTATGAATGTTTGGCTAGCTCAATATGATGACTACTTGATAGTTTTGTGCACCATGCTTAACGGCTTAGAATCGGGACTTCAAAGACGTTTTGAACGTCATGGACCATATGAGATGTTCCAGGAGTTGAAGTTAATATTTCAAGCAAATACCCGAGTTGAGAGATATGAAGTCTCCAACAAGTTCTATAGCTAAAAGATGGAGGAGAATCGCTCAAACTAGTGAGCATGTGCTCAGATTGTCTGGGTACTTCAATTGCTTGAATCAAGTGGGAGTTCATCTTCCAGATAAGATAGTGATTGACAGAATTCTCTAGTCACCATCACTAAGTTACTAGAACTTCGTGATGAACTATAGTATGCAAGGGATGACGAAAACGATTCCTGAGCTCTTCGTGATGCTGAAATCGACGAAGGTAGAAATCAAGAAAAGAGCATCAAGTGTTGATGATTGACAAGACCACTAGTTTCAAGAAAATGGCAAAGGGAAAGAAAGGGAACTTCAAGCAGAATGGCAAGCAAGTTGTCACTCCCACGAAGAAGCCCAAAGTTGAACCAAAGCCTGAAACTAAGTGCTTACACTGCAAAGGAAATGGTTACTGGAAACGGAAATACCCTGAATATTTGGTGGATAAGAAGGATGGCAAAGTGAACAAGGGTATATTTGATATACATGTTATTGATGTGTACTTAACTAGTGTTTATAGTAGCCCCTGAGTATTTGATACTTGTTCGGTTGCTAAATATTAGTAACTCGAAACAAGAGTTACAGAATAAACAGAGACTAGTTGAAGGGGAAGTGACGATGAGTGTTGGAAGTGGTTCCAAGATTGATATGATCATCATCACACACTCCCTATACTTTCGGGATTAGTGTTGAACCTAAATAAATGTTATTTGGCGTTTGCATTGAGCATGAATATGATTTGATCATGTTTATTGCAATACGGTTATTCATGTAAGTTAGAGAATAATTATTGTTCTATTTACATGAATAAAACCTTCTATGGTCATACACCCAATGAAAATGGTTTGTTGGATCTCGATCGTGTGATACACATATTCATAATATTGAAACCAAAAGATGTAAAGTTAATAATGATAGTGCAACTTATTTGTGGCACTGCCGTTTAGGTCATATTGGTGTAAAGCGCATGAAGAAACTCCATAAAAGATGGATTTTCGGAATCACTTGGTTATGAATCATTTGATGCTTGCGAACCGTGCCTTTTGGGCAAGATGACTAAAACTCCGTTCTCCGGAACAATGGAACAAGCTACTGACTTATTGGAAATAATACATACCGATGTATGCGATCCAATGAGTGTTGATGCTCGTGGCAAGTATCGTTATTTTCTGACCTTCACAAGATGATTTGAGCAGATATGGGTATATCTACTTGATGAAACATAAGTCTGAAATAGTTGAAAGGTTCAAAGAATTTCAGAGTGAAGTGGAAAAATCATCGTAACAAGAAAATAAAGTTTCTGCGATTTGATCGCGAAGACAAATATTTGAGTTACGAGTTTGGTCTTTAGTTAAAACAATGTGGAATAGTTTCACAGCTCACGCCACCTGGAACACCACAACGTTATGGTGTGTCCGAACGTCGTAACCGCACTTTATTGGATATGGTGTGATCTATGATGTCTCTTATCGGTTTTACCACTATCGTTTTGGGGTTGTGCATTAGAGACAGCTGCATTCACGTTTAAAAGGGCACCATCTAAATCCGTTGAGACAACACCGTATGAACTATGGTTTAGCAGTAAACCTAAGCTGTCATTTCTTAAAGTTTGGAGTTGCGATGCTTATATGAAAAAAGTTTCAACCTGATAAGCTCAAACCCAAATCGGAGAAGTGCGTCTTCATAGAATACCCAAAGTTAACTATTGGGTACACCTTCTATCACAGATCGGAAGGCAAGTTATTCATTGCTAAGAATGGATCCTTTCTAGAGAAGGAGTTTCTCTCGAAAGAAGTGAGTGGGAGGAAAGTAGAACTTGATGAGGTAACTGTACCTGCTCCCTTATTGGAAAGTAGTTCATCACATAAATCTGTTCCTGTGACTACTACACCAATTAGTGAGGAAGTTAATGATGATGATCATGAAACTTCAAATTAAGTTACTACAGAACCTCGTAGGTCTTCCAGAGTAAGATCCGCACCAGAGTGGTACGGTAATCCTGTTCTGGAAGTCATGTTACTAGACCATGATGAACCTACGAACTATGAGGAAGCGATGATGAGCCCAGATTCCACGAAATGGCTTGAGGCCATAAAATCTGAGATATGATCCATGTATGAGAACAAAGTATGGACTTTGATTGACTTGCTCGATGATCAGCAAGCCATGTTAAATAAATGGATCTTCAAGAGGAAGATGGACATTGATAGTAGTGTTACTATCTACTAAGCTCGACTTGTTGCGAAATGTTTTCAACAAGTTCAAGGTGTTGAATACGATGAGATTTTCTCACTCGTATCGAAACTTAAGTCTGTCTGAATCATGTTAGTAATTGCCACATTTTATGAAATCTGGCAAATGGATGTCAAAACTGCATTCCTTAATGGATTTATTAAAGAAGAGTTGTATATGATGCAACTAGAAAGTTTTTGTTAATCCTAAAGATGCTAAACAAAGTGTGCAAGCTCCAGCAATCCATCAATGGACTGGTGCAAGCATCTCGGAGTTGGAATATACGCTTTGATGAGTTGATCAAAGCATATGGTTTTTTACAGACTTTTGAAGAAGCCTGTATTTACAAGAAAGTGAGTGGGAGCTCTGTAGCATTTCTAATATTATATGTGGATGACATATTGTTAATTGGAAATGATATGGAAATTCTGGATAGCATGAAAGGATACTTGAATAAGAGTTTTTCAAAGCAAGACCTCGGTGAAGCTGCTTACACATTGAGCATCAAGATCTATATAGATAGATCAAGACGCTTGATAAGATTTTTCAATGAGTACATACCTTGATAAATTTTTGAAATAGTTCAAAATGGAACATTCAAAGAAGGAGTTCTTGCCTGTGTTACAAGGTGTGAAGTTGAGTAAGACTCAAGAACCGACCATTGCAGAAAATAGAAAGAGAATGAAAAGTCATTCCCTATGCCTCAGTCATAGGTTCTATAAAGTATGCTATGCTGTGAACCAGACCTATTGTATACCTTGCTCTGTGTTTGGCAAAGGAATACAATTTTGATCTAATAAGTAGATCACTGGACATGGGTCAAGAATATCCTTAGTGAGGACTAAGGAGACGTTTCTCGATTATGGAGGTGATAAAAGAGCCCGTCGTAAAAGTTACAACAATGCAAGCTTTTACACCAATCCAGATGACTCTAAGTCTCAATCTGGATACATATTGAAAGTGGGAGCAATTAGCTAGAGTAGCTCCGTGCAGAGCATTGTGGACATAAAATATTTGCGAAATACATACGGCTCTGAATATGACAGACCCGTTGACTAAGCTTCTCTCACGAGCAAAACATGATCATACCTTAGTACTCTTTTGGGTGTTGATCACATAGCGATGTGAACTAGATTATTGACTCTAGTAAACCCTTTGGGTGTTAATCACATAGCGATATGAACTAGATTATTGACTATAGTAAACCCTTTGGGTGTTGATCACATGATGATGTGAACTATGGGTATTAATCACATGCAGATGTGAATATTGGTGTTAAATCACATAGCGATGTGAACTAGATTATTGACTCTAGTGCAAGTGGGAGACTGAAGGAAATATGCCCTAGAGGCAATAATAAAGTTATTATTTATTTCCTTATTTCATGATAAATATTTATTATTCATGCTAGAATTGTATTAACCGGAAACATAATACATGTGTGAATACATAGACAAACATAATGTCACTAGTATGCTCTACTTGACTAGCTTGTTTATCAAAGATGGTTATGTTTCCTAGCCATGGACAAAAGAGTTGTCATTTGATTAATGGGATCACATCATTAGGAGAATGATGTGATTTACATGACCCATTCCGTTAGCCTAGCACTTGATCGTTTAGTATGTTGCTATTGCTTTCTTCATGACTTATACATGTTCCTGTAACTATGAGAATTATGCAACTCCCGTTTACCGGAGGAACACTTTGGGTACTACCAAACGTCACAACGTAACTGGGTGATTATAAAGGAGTACTACAGGTGTCTCCGAAGGTACATGTTGAGTTGGCGTATTTCGAGATTAGGTTTTGTCACTCCGATTGTCGGAGAGGTATCTCTGGGCCCTCTCGGTAATGCACATCTTTATAAGCCTTGCAAGCAATGTGACCAAATGAGTTGGTTACGGAATGATGCATTACGGAACGAGTAAAGAGACTTGCCGGTAACGAGATTGAACTAGGTATTGGATACCGACGATCAAATCTCGGGCAAGTAACATACCGATGACAAAGGGAACAACATATGTTGTTATGCGGTTTGACCGATAAAGATCTTCGTAGAATATGTAGGAGCCAATATGGGCATCCAGGTTCCGCTATTGGTTATTGACCAAGAATAGTTCTAGGTCATGTCTACATAGTTCTCGAACCCGTCGGGTCTGCACGCTTAAGGTTTCGATGACAGTTATATTATGAGTTTATGAGTTTTGATGTACCGAAGGAGTTCGGAGTCCCGTATGAGATCGGGGACATGACGAGGAGTCTCGAAATGGTCGAGACGTAAAGATCGATATATTGGACGACTATATTCGGAGTTCGGAAAGGTTCCGAGTGATTCGGGTATTTTTCGGAGTACCGGAGAGTTACGGGAATTCGCCGGGGAGTATATGGGCCTTATTGGGCCATACGGGAATTGAGGAGAGAGGCCGAAAGGAAGGAGGCGCGCAGCCCCCCTCTGGTCCGAATTGGACAAGGGGTGCAGCCCCTCTTTCCTTCCTCCTCTCCCCCTCTTTCCCCCTTCTCCTACTCCAACAAGGAAGGAGGGAGTCCTACTCCCGGTGGGAGTAGGACTCCCCTTGGCGCGCCCCTCCTAGGCCGGCCGCCCCCTCCCCCCTTGCTCCTTTATATACGGGGGCAGGGGGGCACCTCTAGGAACAACACAAGTTGATCTACGGATCGTTCCTTAGCCGTGTGTGGTGCCCCCCTCCACCATATTCCACCTCGGTCATATCGTCGTGGAGTTTAGGCGAAGCCCTGCGCCGGTAGAGCATCATCATCGTCACCACGCCGTCGTGCTGACGGAACTCATCCCCGAAGCTTTGCTAGATCGGAGTCCGGGGATCATCATCGAGCTGAACGTGTGCTGAACTCGGAGGTGCCGTACGTTCGGTGCTTGGATCGGTCGGATCGTGAAGACGTACGACTACATCAACCGCGTTGTCATAACGCTTCCGCTTACGGTCTACGAGGGTACGTGGACGGACACTCTCCCCTCTCGTTGCTATGTCATCACCATGATCTTGCGTGTACGTAGGAATTTTTTTGAAATTACTACGTTCCCCAACAGGTGAGTCGCCGGCTTCTGCTGAGTTTCGTGCCTTGGACAGGGCTCATTTAGCAACTGCTCCAGAGTGGGACCTGACCCGCCGAACCGAGGAGGTAGCCTCCCCTTACGTCGTTGATTGTTGCCTTGTGCATTGGTGTTAGCCACAAACTCCAAGCTACCATCAGCCTTACGTTTATTATTGCCTCCTTGATTCGCCGGGTTATGCTGTGGACCCTTGGCATTGCTGTTCTTTTTTCCCTTCCTTGCCTTGTCATCGTCAGACTCGGGATCCTTGGTACTATCAGAATCGGTGTATTTGACTAGAGCCGACATCAGCTGGCCCATGTCATTACACTCACGCTTGAGCCGCCCTAGCTTCATCTTCAGAGGTGCAAAACGGCAATTTTTCTCCAACATTAAGACTGCGGAGCCGGCATTCATCTTATCAGACGAATGTATTATGGCCTTAACCCGGCGAACCCAATGGGTCGTCGACTCGCCCTCCTCCTGCTTGCAGTTAGTCAAGTCCACAATTGACGTAGGTTGCTTGCATGTATCCTTGAAGTTCTGAATAAACCAGGCCTTTAACTCTGCCCATGAGCCGATGGAATTAGGCGGCAGCCACTTCAACCAAGTACGGGCCATTCCATCCAACATCATGGTAAAGTACTTAGCCATCGCAGCGTCACTGACCTCCAGCAGTTCCATGGCCATCTTGTAGCTCTCAATTCATGCCCCTGGCTGTAAGTCGGCTGTATAATTAGGCACCTTTCGAGGCCCTTTAAAATCCTTGGGCAAACGTTCATTGCGCAGAGCCGGTACCAGACAAGGGACACCTCCGGTCCTAGTGGTCACTCCTGCCTCAATAGACGTCGTCGGGTAAACCAGAAACGACTAGTAAGCCGCTTGCCGAGCCGCCTGCTCAGCCGCCTGCTCAGCCGCCCGCGCAGCCTCCTGACGTATCCTATCCTGATCAATGAAATTGGGAGCTCCGTCACGCGCCGGGTCATGCCCGCGCGGCTGGTCACGGCGTCGGTCGTTGCTTGAAACAGCCGCCGAATCCATGTGCCTGTCGTAACTCGGGCTCCGGCTTCGGCGAGGGGTCGAGTGAATCCGATCTCGACTGTAAGAATATGCCTCCTGTTGTGCCAAAGACGTCTGAAGAAGTTCCCTGACCCTCCGAGTTTCCACTGCTGTCGGTGAGTCGCCGTCCGCTAGGAGAGCCACCAATCGTGTTGCCGCCGCGATCATGTTCTCCAACGGGTTAGAATAATGACCCGGTGGTGTCGGCACATAATGAGGTGGAGCAGTGTTCAGACGTGGGGGCTCCATCACTCGTGGCTGAACCGGCGTGCCAGCCCCGGGCGCTGCAACCCGGTTTACCTCCAGCGGGCTACCGGGGCCCGCGCCGGGTGTGTGAAAAAGGTTTCTAGGGTCATAAACTGGAGGCAGACGAGACTGAGCCTTCTGGTACCTTCTCCTCATAACCTCGTTTGATGCGTTCTGATCCATTGTGAGCTGAAAAGCCTGCGCCTGAACCTGCTGAGCTCGAGCGTCCGAGCCGCCCGCTCCGCGGTCATCCTGACGTCTTCTGCCGCTAGGTCTTCTTTAGCTTGCACTATATCCAGCTTTAACTGTGCCACTTCGGCATCATGTTGAGCTTGATCCGTCGGGTTGACCAAGGCGAACAGGGTTGTCATCTTGTCCATGAGATCTATCAGCACCTGAGCCGGCGGGCGTGTAGGGCCTCCTGCGCCGGCTGCCGTTGACCCAGAGGTTATTGCTGCCGCAGCCGTAGAGTTTTGACCGGGTTGTGTGCCAGCCATGAAGATCCCAACTCGGCTCGGCGGCTCAAAGGGGTCCGGGATACTGGTGCCATCGGAACAGCCCCCAAGCCCGCCGTCTTGCAGTTGACACAATGAATCCATCTCACCCGTGGACGACTCACCGTCGGAACAGATGGCCGTCTCATCGGCAGACACAGATCCTTCAAAAGATTCTCCTCCATGGACGCATCCTACGAAGGCACGCTTCATGGCGAACTGAGCCCGGACGGGTCTTGCACGCTGAGCCGTCTCGATGATGTCGGTGCAGATGTTAGGGCCCGGCTCGCCGATCTTGCCGATGAAGACGTGAATTCCGCCGAAGGGGACCCGGTACCCATACTCAATTGAGCCGGCGTCGGAGCCCCAGCCTGCGTCGTCGATGTAGAGCTTGCCGCGATGACTCTTGATCATCCGGCCCACAGCGTATCCCTTGAGCCCTTCGAAGCTGCCCTTCAAGAACTCAAATCCACCGTGCGCTGGCCCCATGGTGGGCGCCAACTGTCGTGGAATTGTCACGTCAGATATCTTCGTGAAAGGACTTAGTCGTGGAGCCATCGCAACTAGGAAGCTTAAAGGGGTTAATCGGGACAAAAGACACGAGGTTTATACTGGTTCGGCCCCTTACGGTGAAGGTAAAAGCCTATGATCCAGTTTTGAGTGGGATTGCTTATGTCTCTATAACCAGGGAGCGAATCGCTTGACCTAGCTCTCGATTTGATGTTACTTGCCCTGGACCGTCGCCGAGTCGCCCCTTTATATACAGAGGTCGACGTCCAGCGGCTTACAGAGTCCCGGCCGGCTCATAAACAGTGTCCGGCTCGGTCTCTTAACTATTCTTGCCCTACAATACAAGTAATGTACATATGGTGGTTTATCTCTATAAGCCTTAGGTCGCCTATGGGCTTTGGGCCCTTAACTGAACCGCCATCTTCAAGCTTGGTCTTGAGCTTCGAAGTACTCGTAGGTATAACCCGGCCCCTCCTGGGCGGGTCATAGCTAATAGTTATATCCCCAACAATAAGCGAACCTAGTTCGCAGGTACCTGATATGTCAGTACAGCATCGCAGATGGATTCCACCACCAGCTGGTCACATGAAGATCAGTATTGACGGCACGCTAACAAGAAATAGACGCGCTCGGGTGGCTGCTGCCATATGCCGAGATTCAAATGGTGATTTTCTGGGCTCTTCAGCAGTTGTGTTTAGGGGCACCCTGGACCCAATGATCCTGGTGCATGTAGGGAGGCATTTTCTCTTGTAGAATACCTGAACATGCATCATATTCTGGTGGCTTCAGACTGCCAAGGAGTGGTGAACGATATCAATGGAGGGGCAGGAGGTCCCAATGCAGCCGTAATACATGAAATAATACACCGTAGAGCTAGTTTTTCTTCCTGCTCGTTTGTTCATGAGCGAAGGAACTTTAATTTCGAGGCTCATAATCTCGCTAAATTTGCTTGTAATCAAGGTATAGGTGGGCATGTTTGGTTGGGCACTCCTCACGGCCCAAGCCATGTACCTATGGACATTGTTTTGAATCAATAAGATGAGCGGGATTTCTAAAAAAATAGAGAGAGTAGTTTGGTGGTGTTTGGTGTGGACCGTGGAAACACATGTGCACAGAAGCTCATTTAAGAAAACAAAATCAGTGTCTCTGTGTGTGTAGGCGACCGAATGAAATCAAGTGTCCTCTTGTCCTGCTCACCGAAACAATAAACAATCAGCTGCTCCATACGGACCATTCCGAGTTCCTTTTGCACGCGAACTTTGAACAACGAGACACACGTTACACGGACGCAGCCGTGCAAAGTGGTTCGGTGTGGTACTACCTGGTCTTTTATAATTCCGCTTTACCGTATAACCTACTACCAAACCTCGGTTGTTAGGGCTAAACCTGGACCATTTCGTCGAGTGATGCCATTGCCACGGCTGTGCTCGACCGACCGGTAACGGAAAAGATTGCCACAAAGCGGGACGGGAATGCCAGAGAGATGCTGTAGTGGCACGGTGGGGCGGCGCGTGCCATCTGCGTCGTCGAGTGCGTGCAGGTGCCGGTCAGGGTGGGGGCGACGGACGGAAAGGGCGCGGATTGAAGATCGCACTCGGACACTCGGTCGCGGCATGCAATTGCAAGCCACCAACGCAGCGCACGGCTGAGAGCATCTCTAGCGGATCCCGTATAATGCCGACCCGCATACGGTGTTTATAATTCAACGTAGAACCGGTCGAAATCGTGTGCGGCAGAGTAGACTTCATATATGAAATTGTATAATTTTAAAAAAACTTTCACAGAAGAAATTGCAACCACACTAGTTCATCACATACTACATGAATACATGATCATACACTAGTTCATCACATATTTTCCATGATCATACATACTACATTCTACCACTACTACTAGAGGGGGTGGGGGATCTCGCGGCGGCGAGGCCGAGGTCGATGCATCAAAATTGACGAGCTCGCGGCCGAGGACGACGCGGTGGAGGAACTCAGTCCTTCTCGTCGGAGCTGGCAAGATCGATGAACTTCTGCCTCTGCTCCTCACGGATGCGCCGCCGCTCGTCATCCTTGTGTCCTTCGCGGCAAGGTTGGCCGCAACCACCAGTTTGAGAATGAGGTCTTAGAGCTCCTCGTCGTGGCGCCGACGCTCCGCCTCCTCGCCCAAGCCCCGTTTGGCAATGGCGACCGTGATCGTGTTGACATCGACCACGAAATCTTTGGGCCCGACGACGCCTCGGCACTTCATCTCCTCCGGCTCCTGCTTCACGGCGACGAGCTCGCGGTTGTCCGGCTCTTCCGACCACTCCTTCACGGGGAGAAGCGTCGCGCCGGAAGGGCCCCTAGCGGCAGAGGAAGAGCCCGCGGTCGAGGAGGACGACCGGAGGAGCCCGTGTCGGCGGTTGTACTCCTCCGTCTCGCGACGAAGGAGCCTTGACGGCGGCTCGAGGCGATGGTTCGTCCACTTCCTCGCCGTGCGCTTCCTCGCGCCGTCCGCACGGACACACTGCTCGTGCTCGGGGCCGCCGGTGCCGCCGGAGTTCTACATACGGCCCCACATTGTGTTTGAAGGCGGAAGGGGTCTCACCGGCGGCGAGAAAATGCGGGGGAGAGAGTGGGGAATCATGGTGAAACGCGACGGCGGATGGATAGGGTTTCAACCCGTATCTGCCCCGTAAACCCATAGATATACTGCTTCAGGGGGGGCTGTTTACAGGCCGCGTAAATTTTTTTACGGGCCAAACAAGTATACAGGCTCTGTTCTAGCCAAAAAATTGGGCCGGGCCCGTATATTCACCGGAATTATGCGGGTTCGCGAGATATAGTGCGCTAGAGTTGCTCTGAGGGATGAAAGCAAAGCGTGCAGAGGAAGGGAAGCCTCAGCCGTTTCGACCAGCAAATTAAACGCTGCTTAATTTCGGATTACGTAGACGCCAACTGCCACGGCGGTGGGTCTTAATGGTGATGATGATGATGATGCCATCGTCCTATTCTTTTTTCCCAAATATAAATATGAATATGGATGAATGAATAAAACAACAAAAACTAGCTTTCTGGTCGGTCGTGATGTCGTTACACCTCACAACGTTTTCATTCCAATAGTGCTCGATCCGGCCGGCAAAGACTACCAACTCCACAACCCCAAATTTGACTTGTTTAAAAACAATGTCCACTTTTCAATGTGAGATTTTGTTTCCAAGATTTTCAAACATGATTTTTGTAATTTTATACAGAAATACAGTTAGTTTCGTGTACTAAGGGAGCCACTCGTGTTGTTCCGGTGAAACCCTAGATATGGTCTTCCAGATCGGACGATGGCAGCACTGCTGTGTCATTCTTTATTGGGAGCGTCATTTGTGGAGCAGCGCCGGAAGACAGAGGCGGGAGGTGGAGCGACTTCGTCTTGCACGGAGTTTCGGTGGAGATGTCAAGTCATGCTTGGGCGACAGGTGCTACGCTATGTCATGCTTGTTTGGCAGGTGCTACGCACGACAGATCTTCCGGAGGCTTCAAGCTGTGTCGGCTAGTGGTACACGAGGCATGGTGCTGTGGTGTACTGGAGGCAACTGCGACGTGCTCAGAAGTTTGCGCGCAGGGAGGTGATGCCATTGGTCACCGTGGTGGCGTCGACGGGCGGCCAGATTGGCAAGGATGATGCGGATCTATTTCTTGAAGATGGGTCAGCTGTTTGATGATGATGGCGACTTCTAAAACGGTGCATGTGGTGCACGCTTTAGGTTTGCTGCATCAGCTGTCAGTTTCGATACATTATGTGGATGGATCGGCGACGACCCCGGTTTTAGATATGAGGAGTGAGAGCACTCCATATATCGAGTTTGTAGGTGCGAGTGGTGACTTCGGGTGGTTTGATGTATGTTTTCGTCAGCCTTTGTTGAATAATTACTAGAGGTGATCATATGCATCAATTGATGTAGAGGCCGGGGGTCTTAACCTCCTTTAAAAAAATGTACTTTGGCGTCATGGTTAGGGCTATGCGGCGGTGGCGATGTTCCTTAGTAGGAATAACATCTCCACGTCTGATCCCCATCTTGATGGTGAGTCTAGCGTAGTCAGAGGGCGTGTGGTAGTGTGCCTTTGCCGGATCTCACGTGATTCATTCTGCGCTAGTCTTCAGTAGATCTATTTGGATACAGTCTTCGAACGGGTATCTACGAGTTTGATCTTTGCAATCTACTTTTCTCTTCATCAGAAACTGTTGTTGTTCAGGTGCATTAATCCTGTGGAACCTTAGCACAATGACCTTTCGACTGTTTACCACAATAAAGTTTGCGTTTTACCCGGCTTTGGCAAGCGAGGGGCAATGTTGGCCCTTCGGTTCTCTCTATGGATGTAATTTTTGTTACTTCTTGTGTTCTTTGTACCGCTATATCAGATAATGAATATATTGAAAATTTCTCTCGCAAAAAAAGACGAGGTTATACTGTAAATTTTTTTTAAAAGAAAAAACTCAAACCTATTCATCAAACATCATGAGAGTATAAATAACACAAGAAGCAATTCCTACTATTGTAAAGGGGAGTTGGTTTTACCTCCCCTTTGGTTTCCTGTTGATATTTTTTTACAATCTCAACTGATGCCGCACAAAATAAAAACCAACGTAAATGGAGTAATGTGAAATATTCTACACCAAATCAACACTTTCCTAAAACCACGTCGTGCATTAACTTAATCCAATCAAATCATATCTTACCAAAATCTCAACTAAATTAAATTTTTCTTTGTATTTCTCTACTCATAATTGAATCAAATCAAATCTTACTAAAACCACAAATAAATCAAAACTTTCCCTTCGTTCCCCAGCCATACTAGAATTAAATTAGGTCATACCAAAATCTAGAATACGATGAGTATAAGGTATATGTCAAACAAGATTGATGTTGAATCACTATAATATATATGTTCTCGTTCCAACACATGTATAATTAGCTACTCCCTCTGTTTTCTAAATATGAGCCTTTTTAGAGATTTCAATATAAACTACATATAAATGTATACAAACATATTTAGAGTGTAAATTCATTCATTTTGCTTCGTATGTAGTGCCTTATTGAAATATCTAAAAGACTTATATTTAGAAATAGAGAGAATAGTAAGCATGTATTCGCAAAAAGAAAAAAAGCTTATGAGCACGTGTTCGCAAAACACCAAAACGCGCGCGCACACACACACGCTTATAAGCATGATTTCACAAAAAGGAGAAGTTTATACGCATGATGTGGTTTGATCAAGTTATTGAGATCACACATTCACACATCAACAAGATTTTATGACGCGAACCAATTTATGGTTGGATGTTTAGAAGGACACTAGTATCATCGGACCATGAAAGTTCAAGTCCTTCGACACTGATGCTCACAATTTACTGGATTTATTCTAGTCCTTCTGGCGATGTGCATCTAGTTGAAGGAGATGTTTCCATCCACTACAAACCGTCTGTGACGACTTTACCGGCATCAGTGGTGTGTTAAAAAACAAGATTTTGCGGGTGGTGAACGGGATCAGTTGGTCAACCATGAAGTCGGATGACGTGGCTCCTTCTTGTTTTATAGCCACGGCTTGACAGTGGTAGTAGAATATTTTAGCAAACACAAAGACAAACTTACAAACAGAAAAGAAAAAGGAACACGACGACGACGAAGAAGGAGCAGAGAGAAAGAGACGTGGAAACGGACCATCAGGTTGGACCGCAGCTACCACTACCACACCAGATTGGACCCCTTCGGCCTCCTCCTCCTCCTCCCCACCTTCATCACCCCAAGAGTCTCCACCTCCCTTCGTTTAATCTTCCCTCGTCTCCGGTCCAAAGTTCCCTCGTCTCCGGTCCAAAGTTCCAACACAAAAGGAAGCCAAGCCCCTCGAGTCTTCCTCCTCCCCCTCGCCGCGGTTCCGACCCCAAACTCCGCCCTTTAAATCGTCCGCGGCGTCTTCTTGCATACGCGTCAAGAATCCTGCTGCTCTGCGTCGCCGCGGTTGGTTCTTGCCGGAGGTTGTGGGTAGGTTGCCGCCGGCCGGTTTAGGATGACCGAGGACGCCAGAGGGCGGGCGGTCAACCCGTCCTGCCGCAACGCCGCCAACCCTTTCCACCGCTGCGCCGAGTACTGCCCCGTCGCCGCCCCCGCGGGCAAGTCACCGGCGGCGCCGCCGCCGCCTGGCCGCGCGGTGCAGAACGGGACCGGACCGCGCGGCGACGGAGCGGGAGGGGCGAGGCAGCAGGCGGTCAACCCGGACTGCCCCAACGCCGACAACCCCTTCCACCGCTGCGCCGACTACTGCCCCGTCGCGCCCCCGGCGGTGAAGTCGCCTCCGCTGCCGCCGGGCCTCGGGGGCCAGAACGGGAGGACGCACAGCGACGGCGACCTGCAGCCCAGGACGCGCCGCCGCGACAGGGCCGGCGGCTCCGGCGGCGGCCTCCCCCTCTACGTCTTCCGTGAGCAACCAACCCCCCTTCCCTTTCCATCCCCAAATTCTTAATGATAGATAGTTGTCGTAGAAGCAGCACTGTTCATACTAGCATGAAATTGACCAATTGCGAACGATAAAAAACTGAATTTTTTTGGTCATGCTACCGCTGCTGCAGTGCGTGAAGGCTCCTCGGACGGAGAAGGCAAGAAGGTGGATCCCCGGTGCCCCAACGCGCCCAACCCGTTCCACGTCTGCACCAACCACTGCCTCGCCAAGATGGTCGAGGGCGGCCGCTCGTCGGAGGGTGGCAAATCCCCCATTTCCCTCTTCTCCCGCCACTCCGGTCGCTCCACCTCCTCTTCGGAAGGTTGTTCCTTTGTTTCACTTGCTCCTGGCCTGCTTGCATCTATCTATGTGCTTCTCCCTCTGTAAACTAATATAAGAGCGTTTAGATCACTACTTTAGTGATCTTATGCTCTTATATTTCTTTAAGAAGGGAGTAGTTGGCATCTCGAGTCGACGTTTGTTCTCATATTCACCGTGTCTCTCGGTTGATTGCGTGCAGATGGCAGCGTCAAGTCCGGGGGCAGCAAGAAGGCGGATCCAAAATGCCCGAATGCCGGCAACCCTTTTCATGAATGTGGAGAGCATTGTACCACCAAGATGAAGGAACTGGAGAAGCAGAAGAAAGCCGATAAGAAGTCGCCACGCAGGAAAGGTAGAACAAATATACTACTACCGGGCTTCCTCTCCTCATATGGATTTGCTTTGTCTTAATTTGTGGGATCAGTGGGATCGCCACGGTATGCTGAATTATAATGTCTACGTTTCAGTAACAGTTCTGGTGATTCTCATATGAGATTTCATTCTTTCTGGCTGCAGATGCTCAATTAAGTTCCGTTTAATCGTCGCATTTCGGCTTTTATTGTTGTAACTGACATCAGTGCCCTTGCAGGTGGGAAGGATGGCGCCGTGGTGCAAAATTGGAAGGTCGATCCGAGGTGCCCAAATGCGGGCAATCCGTTTCATATATGCGCCCAGTACTGTTTCGATCATTTGAACGAAGCGCCATCAACACCTACAAGCAAGCCAGGTGTGTTCTTTTAGTTACCTGAACCTGCTAATGGTGTGTGTATGTATGCATGGATGTGAGGCTTTGGTTTAAGGTCCACTTGACAACCATATTTTATGGTTTTCTGTATATCTGTTTATTTTCAGACTCAAGAAAGGGAAAGGCTGTCATGAAATCAGAGCCAACAGGAGAAATCAATCCTGATTGTGTCAATGCATCCAATCCGTATCATAAATGTGGAGAATATTGCAAAAGAAATGGCAACAGATAGAGACAAGGTAATGTCATTCGTATGTTCATTCTTTATTGTGAAAGAATAATTAATCTTTTGCGTGAATTGAAGTTATCTTACTAGTACTCCGTTTTTTTTTATCAAGCCATGGTTTCCTAGTTGCATTTTCAACACGCTTAGTCATTTTGACAGAGTTCACCCTTTAGTTTGAATACCCGGTGGGTTAAAGTTTGGTGGTTGTAAAATGTCCACTGCCCAAATTCCTTTTGACATGGTCCACCCTTTATGGAGTTGAAAAAATGGTTTGAGGAGATCAGTAGACATACATGTTCTTGTTATGAATCCAGATTCCCTTTCCTCCACATTGAATGTGGCCTAGTAGTAGAACTTCGTTCGATCATCTACACCTACTTTATCTGATTTTATTGTAGAACTTAGTTAGTTCGTCTACACCCACTTTATCTGATTTTTCTTTTGTCCAGCTTTGAACTTTCCTATGAATTACTCATACTGAGTCGATCGTCTGTATCTTTTGTATAGCAACCCCCAAAACAACCCTACTTTTCTTTATGAAGTCAATTCAATCAATCTCAGTGTGTTATCTGATTTTTTTCTTCTAATGCATCGTCATAGTTAGGCATGAAAACATACATCTGAGAAAAATAAATATTATTTTGAATAATGTCAACAACTATGAACATTAGCAGCCCATACATCGTGGTAGTTGGATACGAAAACAAACTTCTGAGAACAATAAACATTATTTCAGATGATGTGGACAGCAATAAGCATAAGTAGCCCAGGCATTGTGGTGGTTGCATCTAGGTACAAACTTCCAATGAAATTATACATACATTGTACATTAATGTCAACAGCAATAAGAACATACATAGCACACGCCTTGTTTTATTATCTGCTTCGATCAACATTTTGGTTGAGACGTCCTTTTTTTGGTGACACCCGCCTCCTTTCGTGCTGCCAGGCTGTCAAGATACCGCTTCTCCTCCAGATGACGATGGTGAAAAATAAGTGATGCTCGCGACATTAGCCTTTTTAAGTTGCAGTAAGTAGTAGCTGTGTCTTGTCCGGCTCATTTTGTAGTTTGGCTGCAGCGGCTCCGTCTTCCCGGTGCTTGCGTGTATATTTTTCTACATCCATACTATACATATATTCTTCATGGTGTTCATACCAGATTAATGAGTTTGCATATGTAGGCCAGTGTAAGGTATTGCCCGAATACGTATAGTAGTCATATTCTTTTGTAATACATATATCGGCATTAAGCATGTTTTGCCCCCTTCCACCGGTGTTCTTGCGGATGTTTGTTGGCACTGGGTGCCCGCGCTCATGTATATTGTCCAAATCATTTTTGGCCGTTGCCGTCGCCGTCGTCTTGATCAACCGACGAGGGGCGGCTCATTATGAGATCAGCTGTTTGACAAGTGTAATATGAATGAGCCGCTCTTCCTGGTTGGGGAAAGCTGGTTGCGCTAATGGAGTCGTTTTCCCTTCTGGAAGATGTGTCATGGTGATGGAGCCATCGGGGTCAGCAACTCAGCGGCCATTACGGCACGGGAGGAGAAGAAAACTGTGTACAGAGTGGAGAACCACAAGTCCTGTCCTGGCACTGAGATGAGAGCCTGGAATTCTGAGGCGTACTGCGTGGGGCGGGAGACTCGGAGGAGCTCCCGTTTCTTTTGATTTGACTGTGAAGAGATTCTTGATGTGTGCGTTGCTGATGATGTGATCGCGTGTTCATTTAGGTTCATTCACTTCACACGTAGTACTACGCAGCGGCGTGAGGACGAAAGGTAGGTCGCCGTAGGAGGGCTGGTGGCTGCTATTGATTCCTCCGTCCTTTCCTTTCTGGAGGGCTGGTGGCTGCGTTGACGATGGCGATGACGGCATGAAGCGTTTCTGCAGCACGCACGGGCGTCGACCAGGGCAGCATTCTATGAGACCAGGTCTCATGCAAGACCTATCCTGATGAATGACACGTGGCATTTACAAATCACAAAGCATC